>NC_088840.1:28120857-28123357 GCF_904066995.2 Poecilia reticulata | reverse complement strand
GGATGTCTGTGCCTGGTTCTGCAGGCCTGGATGTCTCTGCCTGGATGTCTGTGCATGGTTCTGCAGGCCTGGATGTCCCAGCCTGGTTCTGCAGGCCTGGATGTCTGTGCCTGGATGTCTGTGCATGGTTCTGCAGGCCTGGATGTCTCTGCCTGGATGTCTGTGCCTGGATGTCTGTGCCTGGTTCTGCAGGCCTGGATGTCTCTGCCTGGATGTCTGTGCATGGTTCTGCAGGCCTGGATGTCCCAGCCTGGTTCTGCAGGCCTGGATGTCTGTGCCTGGATGTCTGTGCATGGTTCTGCAGGCCTGGATGTCCCAGCCTGGTTCTGCAGGCCTGGATGTCTGTGCCTGGATGTCTGTGCATGGTTCTGCAGGCCTGGATGTCCCAGCCTGGTTCTGCAGGCCTGTATGTCTGTGCCTGGATGTCCCAGCCTGGTTCTGCAGGCCTGGATGTCCCAGCCTGGTTCTGCAGGCCTGGATGTCTGTGCCTGGATGTCCCAGCCTGGTTCTGCAGGCCTGGATGTCCCAGCCTGGTTCTGCAGGCCTGGATGTCCCAGCCTGGTTCTGCAGGCCTGTATGTCTGTGCCTGGATGTCCCAGCCTGGTTCTGCAGGCCTGGATGTCCCAGCCTGGTTCTGCAGGCCTGGATGTCTGTGCCTGGATGTCCCAGCCTGGTTCTGCAGGCCTGGATGTCCCAGCCTGGTTCTGCAGGCCTGGATGTCCCAGCCTGGTTCTGCAGGCCTGGATGTCTGTGCCTGGATGTCCCAGCCTGGTTCTGCAGGCCTGGATGTCCCAGCCTGGTTCTGCAGGCCTGGATGTCTGTGCATGGTTCTGCAGGCCTGGATGTCTGTGCATGGTTCTGCAGGCCTGGATGTCTGTGCCTGGATGTCTGTGCCTGGTTCTGCAGGCCTGGATGTCTCTGCCTGGATGTCTGTGCCTGGATGTCTGTGCCTGGTTCTGCAGGCCTGGATGTCTCTGCCTGGATGTCTGTGCATGGTTCTGCAGGCCTGGATGTCTGTGCATGGATGTCTGTGCCTGGATGTCCCAGCCTGGTTCTGCAGGCCTGGATGTCTCTGCCTGGATGTCTGTGCATGGTTCTGCAGGCCTGGATGTCTGTGCCTGGATGTCCCAGCCTGGTTCTGCAGGCCTGGATGTCCCAGCCTGGTTCTGCAGGCCTGGATGTCCCAGCCTGATTCTGCAGGCCTGTATGTCTGTGCCTGGATGTCTGTGCCTGGTTCTGCAGGCCTGGATGTCCCAGCCTGGTTCTGCAGGCCTGGATGTCTGTGCATGGTTCTGCAGGCCTGGATGTCTGTGCCTGGATGTCTGTGCATGGTTCTGCAGGCCTGGATGTCTGTGCATGGATGTCTGTGCCTGGATGTCCCAGCCTGGTTCTGCAGGCCTGGATGTCTCTGCCTGGATGTCTGTGCCTGGTTCTGCAGGCCTGGATGTCTGTGCCTGGATGTCCCAGCCTGGTTCTGCAGGCCTGGATGTCCCAGCCTGGTTCTGCAGGCCTGGATGTCTGTGCATGGTTCTGCAGGCCTGGATGTCTGTGCATGGTTCTGCAGGCCTGGATGTCTGTGCCTGGATGTCTGTGCCTGGTTCTGCAGGCCTGGATGTCTCTGCCTGGTTCTGCAGGCCTGGATGTCTCTGCCTGGATGTCTGTGCCTGGATGTCTGTGCCTGGTTCTGCAGGCCTGGATGTCTGTGCCTGGATGTCTGTGCCTGGTTCTGCAGGCCTGGATGTCTCTGCCTGGATGTCCCAGCCTGGTTCTGCAGGCCTGGATGTCTGTGCCTGGTTCTGCAGGCCTGGATGTCTCTGCCTGGATGTCCCAGCCTGGTTCTGCAGGCCTGGATGTCTCTGTTGCTCCAGGCCCGGATTTCAAATTCGTACGGAACCTAGGCAAACTATATACTGGAAGAACCGGGCGAGTCCCAGGAGTGCCCCGGTGGTCTCCGATTTCGCCTAGGACGTTCCCCCGATTTTTAACGAATTTTTAAGCGATTTGCGCCTAAGCGGGCCCGGGGGGGGGGGGGGCGAGTAGGCGGTCCGGAAGGCCCGGAACCCGCTCATGCCGTACACCGTTGGATCCGGGCCGCTCCGGGGATTACTAGGGTGGCCTCCGTTTCGCTCCAGGACCTTCCTGCGGTCGTCTATGGGTGTTTAACCGTCTACCGGAAGTCGGGTCAAAAGTACCCTTTCCCGCGGTCCAAACGAACCGGGACTGGCACCATCGTGCTCCTGGGATGCCCCCGGTTCGGGTGATGTCACTCCCGGAGGCCTGGACCAAAGTCCCGGTCCCCTAGGCCCGGTTCTCTGTCGAGGGTCTCAGCCCTCGCTCATCCCCCGCTCAGCCCCGCCCGACGCGAGTATCTTCATCGGCTGCTCCAACATCATCATCCTCAGCGCCACTGTCATGTGCCTTACCAGGGTCCCGAAACACGACCCAGACCCCGAACGCTTGTTCGGATCCGGACATGTCATACATCGTTGGAACCGGACGA
>NC_088840.1:28109431-28114431 GCF_904066995.2 Poecilia reticulata | reverse complement strand
CGGAGCCGAGAGGGGGCCGGCCGGTCCTCCGGGGCCGGTCGGGGCCTGCCCCACTCCGGTGTGGCAGACCTGAGCCCCCCTCTCCCTCCGTTCCTCCCTCCCGGTTCTCTCACCCTCCAGAGGTGAGAGGGGGCCGGTCGGTCTTCCGGGGCCGGCCGGGGTCTGCCACACTCCGGCGTGGCAGACCTGAGCCCCCTCTCTCCTCCCAGGGTCTGGTTTGATCGTGCCTTACCAGGGGCACGAGCCTCCAGGCCCTGCGTGCTGGGGGTTGGGTCCGAGGAGGGGGAGCTTAAGTGTGGGTGCGCAGGCTCGGCCGGTGCCTTGCTGGTTACGGTTCTCTGACCCTCCGGGCTGGGGAGGGGCCGGTCGGCCTCTCGAGGCCGGCCGGGGCCTGTCACACTCGGGCGTGTGGCAGGCCCGTCCCCTCTCCTCCCAGTCTCTGGGTCATCAGACCTTACCAGGGGCACGAACTTCCAGGGCCTGCGTACTGCTGGGTTTAGTCCGTGGATGGGTGCTTAAGTGTGGGTACACGTGTTCGGCCGGTGGGCCTGGCAGGCCCGGTTCTCAGTTGATGGCGAGAAAAAGTCTAAGTCCCATCCAGGGACCGGACAGGGGCGCTCGGCCGGAAGAGGCTGGGGAGGGGAGCCTCTCCCTGGTCAACCCAAGGCCACATCGTAAAACTGAGTGGCCTTACCAGGGGCACGAGCTTCCAGGGCCTGCGTACTACTGGGTTTAGTCCGAGGAGGGGTGCTTAAGTGTAGGTACACGTGTTCGTGTGGAGAGCCTGGTTCTATCGGGGTGGGGGGGTTCCAAGACTGTGTCTGACCCCGGAGCCAAGTCTGGGTGTGGGCCTGGAGGTCAAGGCTATGTGGAGTTCCATGCAGCCTGGATGTCTCTGCCTGGATGTCTGTGCCTGGATGTCCCAGCCTGGTTCTGCAGGCCTGGATGTCTCTGCCTGGATGTCTGTGCCTGGTTATGCAGGCCTGGATGTCTCTGCCTGGATGTCTGTGCCTGGTTATGCAGGCCTGGATGTCTGTGCCTGGATGTCTGTGCCTGGATGTCCAGGCCTGGATGTCTGTGCCTGGTTCTGCAGGCCTGGATGTCCCAGCCTGGTTCTGCAGGCCTGGATGTCTCTGCCTGGATGTCTGTGCCTGGATGTCCAGGCCTGGATGTCTGTGCCTGGTTCTGCAGGCCTGGATGTCTCTGCCTGGATGTCTGTGCCTGGATGTCTGTGCCTGGTTCTGCAGGCCTGGATGTCTCTGCCTGGATGTCTGTGCATGGTTCTGCAGGCCTGGATGTCCCAGCCTGGTTCTGCAGGCCTGGATGTCTGTGCCTGGATGTCTGTGCATGGTTCTGCAGGCCTGGATGTCTCTGCCTGGATGTCTGTGCCTGGATGTCTGTGCCTGGTTCTGCAGGCCTGGATGTCTCTGCCTGGATGTCTGTGCATGGTTCTGCAGGCCTGGATGTCTCTGCCTGGATGTCTGTGCCTGGATGTCTGTGCCTGGTTCTGCAGGCCTGGATGTCTCTGCCTGGATGTCTGTGCATGGTTCTGCAGGCCTGGATGTCCCAGCCTGGTTCTGCAGGCCTGGATGTCTGTGCCTGGATGTCTGTGCATGGTTCTGCAGGCCTGGATGTCCCAGCCTGGTTCTGCAGGCCTGTATGTCTGTGCCTGGATGTCCCAGCCTGGTTCTGCAGGCCTGGATGTCCCAGCCTGGTTCTGCAGGCCTGGATGTCTGTGCCTGGATGTCCCAGCCTGGTTCTGCAGGCCTGGATGTCCCAGCCTGGTTCTGCAGGCCTGGATGTCCCAGCCTGGTTCTGCAGGCCTGTATGTCTGTGCCTGTATGTCTGTGCCTGGTTCTGCAGGCCTGGATGTCCCAGCCTGGTTCTGCAGGCCTGGATGTCTGTGCATGGTTCTGCAGGCCTGGATGTCTGTGCCTGGATGTCTGTGCATGGTTCTGCAGGCCTGGATGTCTGTGCATGGATGTCTGTGCCTGGTTCTGCAGGCCTGGATGTCCCAGCCTGGTTCTGCAGGCCTGGATGTCTGTGCATGGTTCTGCAGGCCTGGATGTCTGTGCCTGGATGTCTGTGCATGGTTCTGCAGGCCTGGATGTCTGTGCATGGATGTCTGTGCCTGGATGTCCCAGCCTGGTTCTGCAGGCCTGGATGTCTCTGCCTGGATGTCTGTGCATGGTTCTGCAGGCCTGGATGTCTGTGCCTGGATGTCTGTGCATGGTTCTGCAGGCCTGGATGTCTGTGCCTGGATGTCCCAGCCTGGTTCTGCAGGCCTGGATGTCCCAGCCTGGATGTCCCAGCCTGGATGTCTCTGCCTGGATGTCTGTGCCTGGTTCTGCAGGCCTGGATGTCTCTGCCTGGATGTCTGTGCATGGTTCTGCAGGCCTGGATGTCTCTGCCTGGATGTCTGTGCCTGGATGTCTGTGCCTGGTTCTGCAGGCCTGGATGTCTCTGCCTGGATGTCTGTGCATGGTTCTGCAGGCCTGGATGTCCCAGCCTGGTTCTGCAGGCCTGGATGTCTGTGCCTGGATGTCTGTGCATGGTTCTGCAGGCCTGGATGTCCCAGCCTGGTTCTGCAGGCCTGTATGTCTGTGCCTGGATGTCCCAGCCTGGTTCTGCAGGCCTGGATGTCCCAGCCTGGTTCTGCAGGCCTGGATGTCTGTGCCTGGATGTCCCAGCCTGGTTCTGCAGGCCTGGATGTCCCAGCCTGGTTCTGCAGGCCTGGATGTCCCAGCCTGGTTCTGCAGGCCTGTATGTCTGTGCCTGTATGTCTGTGCCTGGTTCTGCAGGCCTGGATGTCCCAGCCTGGTTCTGCAGGCCTGGATGTCTGTGCATGGTTCTGCAGGCCTGGATGTCTGTGCCTGGATGTCTGTGCATGGTTCTGCAGGCCTGGATGTCTGTGCATGGATGTCTGTGCCTGGTTCTGCAGGCCTGGATGTCCCAGCCTGGTTCTGCAGGCCTGGATGTCTGTGCATGGTTCTGCAGGCCTGGATGTCTGTGCCTGGATGTCTGTGCATGGTTCTGCAGGCCTGGATGTCTGTGCATGGATGTCTGTGCCTGGATGTCCCAGCCTGGTTCTGCAGGCCTGGATGTCTCTGCCTGGATGTCTGTGCATGGTTCTGCAGGCCTGGATGTCTGTGCCTGGATGTCTGTGCCTGGATGTCCCAGCCTGGTTCTGCAGGCCTGGATGTCTGTGCCTGGATGTCCCAGCCTGGTTCTGCAGGCCTGGATGTCCCAGCCTGGATGTCCCAGCCTGGATGTCTCTGCCTGGATGTCTGTGCCTGGTTCTGCAGGCCTGGATGTCTCTGCCTGGATGTCCCAGCCTGGTTCTGCAGGCCTGGATGTCTCTGTTGCTCCAGGCCCGGATTTCAAATTCGTACGGAACCTAGGCAAACTATATACTGGAAGAACCGGGCGAGTCCCAGGAGTGCCCCGGTGGTCTCCGATTTCGCCTAGGACGTTCCCCCGATTTTTAACGAATTTTTAAGCGATTTGCGCCTAAGCGGGCCTGGGGGGGGGGCGAGTAGGCGGTCCGGAAGGCCCGGAACCCGCTCATGCCGTACACCGTTGGATCCGGGCCGCTCCGGGGATTACTAGGGTGGCCTCCGTTTTGCTCCAGGACCTTCCTGCGGTCGTCTATGGGTGTTTAACCGTCTACCGGAAGTCGGGTCAAAAGTACCCTTTCCCGCGGTCCAAACGAACCGGGACTGGCACCATCGTGCTCCTGGGATGCCCCCGGTTCGGGTGATGTCACTCACGGAGGCCTGGACCAAAGTCCCGGTCCCCTAGGCCCGGTTCTCTGTCGAGGGTCTCAGCCCTCGCTCATCCCCCGCTCAGCCCCGCCCGACGCGAGTATCTTCATCGGCTGCTCCAACATCATCATCCTCAGCGCCACTGTCATGTGCCTTACCAGGGTCCCGAAACACGACCCAGACCCCGAACGCTTGTTCGGATCCGGACATGTCATACATCGTTGGAACCGGACGAGTCCCAGGAGTGCGCTGGTGGTGTCCGATTTGCTCCAGGACCTTCCTACGATTTTTAACGAATTTTTAAGCGATTTTCGCCAAAGCGGTCCCATTCGGTCCCCCGAAAAAGCGGTCAAAACGGACGGGAACCCTGGCATGTCATACCCCGATGGAACCGGGCGAGTCCCAGGAGTGCGCTGGTGGTGTCCGATTTGCTCCAGGACCTTCCTACGATTTTTAACGAATTTTTAAGCGATTTTCGCCAAAGCGGGTCCATTCGGTCCGCTTTCGCGGAAAAAAATGCACTTTTTCGGTAAAAACGCACCATGGCCCGATAGTCCGGACTCCGGGGAACAGCCCCGTGCCCTCCGTTTCCTTCTACCGCAAAGAACGACCGAGATATTAGCACCGGAAGGTCCGGTGCACACTAAAATGTCCGGTCTTTTTTTACTTTCACTTTCGCCCATGAAACTCGGCCGAGGGTATTACGTCACCTTACCCGTCAAAACACCGCCGGAACGATATCAGGAGAGAGTTGGAAAAGAGGGACTTAGAAGAAAAATGGCAAAGTGAGGTCTTAGAAAATTATATTTTCGGAAACCTGGATGTCTGGCGAGCCTATCTAAGCAGGTTTCAGCCCTCTTTTCCCCCATTTTAGTGCATTTTGAGCGGTTTTAAAAAAAAGTCTGCCTTTTCTCTGGAGAACCGGGGCTTTGGCCGACATGTCTCAGATTTGGCCGGTGAGTCTGCTGGGTCCTTCCGACGGGCCTGGAGGTTCTCTGGCTCGCCCCGGAGCTCTGTGGAAGGCAGGACAGAGCGGCAAGGACACCCTGGGCCCAGGCCGAAGGCGGTGTGCTCTGAGCGGACTCCGGTCCGCCCGGGGTCCCGCTGGAGGTCCTGGAGCTCCAGTGGATGTCTCCCATGCACACTTACACACACACACAACCGACCGAACAGCACACGTGGCCTGCCATGGAGGGCTCCCGCCGGCCCTGGTGCTCTCAAGCACTGGCGCTTCGG
>NC_088840.1:28091931-28096931 GCF_904066995.2 Poecilia reticulata | reverse complement strand
GTGGTTGGGGCATCTGGACCACGTCTGCAGTAAACGTCCGGCAGAAGCTTGTTGTCCGGAGAAGTTTGCAGCAGCGAGGGTGGAACGGGCAGCTGGGTCTATTGAGCCTGATTGCGAAGGCGGCAGGCAGGCAGGCAGGCAGGGGCGCTGATTGCGCGATTGCCCCCAGCTGCTCTTGCTGCTCTGAAGCTCTATGCCTTACCAGGGCCACCAAAAGAATGATTGGGATTTAAACACCTTATGCGGAAAAACACTACCTGAATGAGAATAAAGGAAAGTCTGAAAAGTGGGTGATAGACAAAAAAATGACAAAGTGTTCCCAACACTTAGAAATATTTTCAGACACAGAAAAATGACAAAGTGTTAGTGTGAATGAGCAGGCCCAGGTGAATGACCAAGTGTTGGAGTGGTGAATGGAGCCAGGGCCGCGAGTGGTAATGGAGCCAGGCCGCGAGTGGTGAATGGAGCCAGGGCCGCGAGTGGTGAATGGAGCCAGGGCCGCGAGTGGTGAATGGAGCCAGGGCCGCCTCTGTTACGAGTGGTGAATGGAGCCAGGGCCGCGACTATGGCGCCCGCCCAGTAACGAGTTAGGGCAGCGACTGCCGGCGCCCCGCCATGTTACAAGTGGTGAATGGAGCCAGGGCCGCGACTACTGGCGCCCGCCTCCAGTAACGAGTTAGGGCAGCGACTGCCGGCGCCCCGCCGCGGTGAACGGTGCCAGGGCCCCGTTAAGACTGGACAGTGTCCACAGACCATAAGGAGGGTTATGGTAACTGGAAATAAAACCGCGTGGCATTACCACTTAACGTGGTCCCAGAGAGCTGAAACTTCGTGGGGGTGTTCAGTCCGACCCCATGGACCGTATGCCACCGCTTGTTCAATCCAGGCACGCCCCCGTGGGGTCGATCCGGACCCCCCCATTTCTAAAAACGGCACCGGCCCCCCAGCAAGAACCGTAGTAGCTGGAGCTATAAAAATCGGTACGTTTAAAGAGCTAGATGAGATCGCAAAGGCTGCCAAGCCGCATCGCGATCGGATCAAAATTGCCCTGTTGGTGGCCGTTAGAATATAGGCAAAATTATGGTTCCGGGCGGCCATTTCCCATTCAAATCAATGGAGCGGTTTTTCTGGAAACACGAAATTCAAACACCAGGGAGACCCACTTAACGTGGTCCAACGGAGCTGAAACTTCGTGGGGGTGTTCAGTCCGACCACATGGAACTAATGTCACCGGTTTTTCAATTCAGGCACGCCCCCTTGTGTCGATCCGGACCTGGGGTCCGAAAACCGCACATGGCTCTGAAGGGCCAAGCTTTGATGCTAGAGCTCCAAAATTCGGTATGTGTGTAGCCCGAGACGAGATCGCAAAGGCTGCCAAGCCGCATCTCGATCGGGTCAAAATTGCCCTGTTGGTGGCCGTTAGAAGATGTGCAAAATTTGGGTACGCAGCGAACACTCTCCAGTTAAACCTATGGAGAAACCAAACTTTTTTTACCAGAATCTAAGTCCTTCTGCCTTACCAGGGGCACGAACTTCCAGGGCCTGCGTACTGCTGGGTGTAGTCCGAGGAGGGGGTGCTTAAGTGTGGGTACACGTGCTCGGCCGGTGGGCCTGGCAGGCCCGGTTCTCAGTTGATGGCGAGAAAAAGTCTAAGTCCCATCCAGGGACCGGACAGGGGGCGCTCGGCCGGAAGAGGCTGGGGAGGGTAGCCTCTCCCCGGTCAACCCAAGGCCACATCGTAAAACTGAGTTGCCTTACCAGGGGCACGAGCTTCCAGGGCCTGCGTACTGCTTGGTTTAGTCCGAGGAGGGGTGCTTAAGTGTGGGTTCACATACTCGTGTGGAGAGCCTGGTTCTATCGGGGGTGGGGGGGTTCCAAGACTGTGTCTGACCCCGGAGCCAAGTCTGGGTGTGGGCCTGGAGGTCAAGGCCTGGATGTCCAGGCCTGGATGTCTCTGCCTGGATGTCTGTGCCTGGATGTCCAGGCCTGGATGTCCAGGCCTGGATGTCTCTGCTGGATGTCCAGGCCTGGATGTCTGCTGGATGTCTGTGCCTGGATGTCCAGGCCTGGATGTCTCTGCCTGGATGTCTGTGCCTGGATGTCCAGGCCTGGATGTCTCTGCCTGGATGTCCAGGCCTGGATGTCTCTGCCTGGATGTCTCTGCCTGGATGTCCAGGCCTGGATGTCTCTGCCTGGATGTCCCAGCCTGGATGTCCAGGCCTGGATGTCTCTGCCTGGATGTCTGTGCCTGGATGTCCAGGCCTGGATGTCTCTGCCTGGATGTCTGTGCCTGGATGTCCAGGCCTGGATGTCTCTGCCTGGATGTCTGTGCCTGGATGTCCAGGCCTGGATGTCTCTGCCTGGATGTCCCAGCCTGGATGTCCGCCTGGATGTCCGCCTGGATGTCCAGGCCTGGATGTCTCTGCCTGGATGTCCCAGCCTGGATGTCCAGGCCTGGATGTCTCTGCCTGGATGTCTGTGCCTGGATGTCCAGGCCTGGATGTCTCTGCCTGGATGTCTGTGCCTGGATGTCCAGGCCTGGATGTCTCTGCCTGGATGTCCAGGCCTGGATGTCTCTGCCTGGATGTCTGTGCCTGGATGTCCAGGCCTGGATGTCTCTGCCTGGATGTCTGTGCCTGGATGTCCAGGCCTGGATGTCTCTGCCTGGATGTCTGTGCCTGGATGTCCAGGCCTGGATGTCTCTGCCTGGATGTCCAGGCCTGGATGTCTCTGCCTGGATGTCTCTGCCTGGATGTCCAGGCCTGGATGTCTCTGCCTGGATGTCCAGGCCTGGATGTCTCTGCCTGGATGTCCAGGCCTGGATGTCTGCCTGGATGTCCCAGCCTGGATGTCTCTGCCTGGATGTCTGTGCCTGGATGTCCAGGCCTGGATGTCCCAGCCTGGTTCTGCAGGCCTGGATGTCTCTGCCTGGATGTCCCAGCCTGGTTCTGCAGGCCTGGATGTCCCAGCCTGGTTCTGCAGGCCTGGATGTCTCTGCCTGGATGTCCCAGCCTGGTTCTGCAGGCCTGGATGTCTCTGTTGCTCCAGGCCCGGATTTCAAATTCGTACGGAACCTAGGCAAACTATATACTGGAAGAACCGGGCGAGTCCCAGGAGTGCCCCGGTGGTCTCCGATTTCGCCTAGGACGTTCCCCCGATTTTTAACGAATTTTTAAGCGATTTGCGCCTAACCGGGCCTGGGGGGGGGGCGAGTAGGCGGTCCGGAAGGCCCG
Organism: Poecilia reticulata; assembly: GCF_904066995.2. Classification (NCBI taxonomy): domain Eukaryota; kingdom Metazoa; phylum Chordata; class Actinopteri; order Cyprinodontiformes; family Poeciliidae; genus Poecilia; species Poecilia reticulata. The sequence continues at coordinate 28,093,698 of NC_088840.1, read as the reverse complement.
GAACCCGCTCATGCCGTACACCGTTGGATCCGGGCCGCTCCGGGGATTACTAGGGTGGCCTCCGTTTCGCTCCAGGACCTTCCTGCGGTCGTCTATGGGTGTTTAACCGTCTACCGGAAGTCGGGTCAAAAGTACCCTTTCCCGCGGTCCAAACGAACCGGGACTGGCACCATCGTGCTCCTGGGATGCCCCCGGTTCGGGTGATGTCACTCCCGGAGGCCTGGACCAAAGTCCCGGTCCCCTAGGCCCGGTTCTCTGTCGAGGGTCTCAGCCCTCGCTCATCCCCCGCTCAGCCCCGCCCGACGCGAGTATCTTCATCGGCTGCTCCAACATCATCATCCTCAGCGCCACTGTCATGTGCCTTACCAGGGTCCCGAAACACGACCCAGACCCCGAACGCTTGTTCGGATCCGGACATGTAATACCCCGATGGAACCGGGCGAGTCCCAGGAGTGCGCTGGTGGTGTCCGATTTGCTCCAGGACCTTCCTACGATTTTTAACGAATTTTTAAGTGATTTTCGCCAAAGCGGTCCATTCGGTCCCCCGAAAAAGCGGTCCAAACGGACGGGACCCAGGCATGTCATACCCCGATGGAACCGGGCGAGTCCCAGGAGTGCGCTGGTGGTGTCCGATTTGCTCCAGGACCTTCCTACGATTTTTAACGAATTTTTAAGTGATTTTCGCCAAAGCGGGTCCATTCGGTCCGCTTTCGCGGAAAAAAATGCACTTTTTCGGTAAAAACGCACCATGGCCCGATAGTCCGGAGTCCGGGGAACAGCCCCGTGCCATCCGTTTCCTTCTACCGCAAAGAACGACCGAGATATTAGCACCGGAAGGTCCGGTGCACACTAAAATGTCCGGTCTTTTTTACTTTCACTTTCGCCCATGAAACTCGGTCGAGGGTATTGCGTCACCTTACCCGTCAAAACACCGCCGGAACGATATCAGGAGAGAGTTGGAAAAGAGGGACTTAGAAGAAAAATGGGAAAGTGAGGTCTTAGAAAATTATATTTTCGGAAACCTGGATGTCTGGCGAGCCTATCTAAGCAGGTTTCAGCCCTCTTTTCCCCCATTTTAGTGCATTTTGAGCGGTTTTAAAAAAAAAAGTCTGCCTTTTCTCTGGAGAACCGGGGCTTTGGCCGACATGTCTCAGATTTGGCCGGTGAGTCTGCTGGGTCCTTCCGACGGGCCTGGAGGTTCTCTGGCTCGCCCCGGAGCTCCGTGGAAGGCAGGACAGAGCGGCAAGGACACCCTGGGCCCAGGCCGAAGGCGGTGTGCTCTGAGCGGACTCCGGTCCGCCCGGGGTCCCGCTGGAGGTCCTGGAGCTCCAGTGGATGTCTCCCATGCACACTTACACACACACAACCGACCGAACAGCACACGTGGCCTGCCATGGAGGGCTCCCGCCGGCCCTGGTGCTCTCAAGCACTGGCGCTTCGGCGAAGGGTTCCTCCAACCTTGCAGGTTCGCCTCCAGACCCGGGCACTGACAGTCGTGGGCCTGGCCCACCCGCTCCAGCCCGCGGTCGTCCCATCGGTAGCGAGACCGAGACGTCCCGTCTGTCCCAGCCGTCTTTCACTGGTCCATCGCAGCAGGACTGTCGGTTCCAGTTAGGTATCGTTTGGGGTGGAACCGGCCTCCAGGAAGCTGCGGTGGCTCCAGGAATCATCGAGTTTCTCAAAACCCATATGCAGAACCATACCCCCGCGCACATGTGCCAGCTCGAAGGACGCTGCGGACCACGGCTCTCCCCCGGGCAAAGTGTG
>NC_088840.1:27779431-28066931 GCF_904066995.2 Poecilia reticulata | reverse complement strand
TGTGCCTGGATGTCTCTGCCTGGATGTCCAGCCTGGATGTGTCTGCCTGGATGTCTCAGCCTGGATGTGTCTGCCTGGATGTCTCAGCCTGGATGTCCCAGCCTGGATGTCTCTGCCTGGATGTCTCAGCCTGGATGTCCCAGCCTGGATGTCTCTGCCTGGATGTCCCAGCCTGGATGTCCCAGCCTGGATGTCTCTGCCTGGATGTCTGTGCCTGGATGTCTCTGCCTGGATGTCTCAGCCTGGATGTCCCAGCCTGGATGTCTCTGCCTGGATGTCCCAGCCTGGATGTCTCTGCCTGGATGTCTGTGCCTGGATGTCTCTGCCTGGATGTCCCAGCCTGGATGTCTCTGCCTGGATGTCCCAGCCTGGATGTCTCTGCCTGGATGTCCCAGCCTGGTTCTGCAGGCCTGGATGTCTCTGCCTGGATGTCTGTGCCTGGTTCTGCAGGCCTGGATGTCTCTGCCTGGATGTCCCAGCCTGGTTCTGCAGGCCTGTATGTCTCTGTTGCTCCAGGCCCGGATTTCAAATTCGTACGGAACCTAGGCAAACTATATACTGGAAGAACCGGGCGAGTCCCAGGAGTGCCCCGGTGGTCTCCGATTTCGCCTAGGACGTTCCCCCGATTTTTAACGAATTTTTAAGTGATTTTCGCCAAAGCGGTCCCATTCGGTCCCCCGAAAAAGCGGTCAAAACGGACGGGAACCCTGGCATGTCATACCCCGATGGAACCGGGCGAGTCCCAGGAGTGCGCTGGTGGTGTCCGATTTGCTCCAGGACCTTCCTACGATTTTTAACGAATGTTTAAGCGATTTTCGCCAAAGCGGTCCCATTCGGTCCCCCGAAAAAGCGGTCAAAACGGACGGGAACCCTGGCATGTCATACCCCGATGGAACCGGGCGAGTCCCAGGAGTGCGCTGGTGGTGTCCGATTTGCTCCAGGACCTTCCTACGATTTTTAACGAATTTTTAAGCGATTTTCGCCAAAGCGGGTCCATTCGGTCCGCTTTCGCGGAAAAAAATGCACTTTTTCGGTAAAAACGCACCATGGCCCGATAGTCCGGAGTCCGGGGAACAGCCCCGTGCCATCCGTTTCCTTCTACCGCAAAGAACGACCGAGATATTAGCACCGGAAGGTCCGGTGCACACTAAAATGTCCGGTCTTTTTTACTTTCACTTTCGCCCATGAAACTCGCCGAGGGTATTTCGTCACCTTACCCGCAAAACACTGCCGGAACGATATGAGAGAGAGTTGGAAAAGAGGGACTTAGAAGAAAAATGGGAAAGTGAGGTCTTAGAAAATTATATTTTCGGAAACCTGGATGTCTGGCGAGCCTATCTAAGCAGGTTTCAGCCCTCTTTTCCCCCATTTTAGTGCATTTTGAGCGGTTTTAAAAAAAAAGTCTGCCTTTTCTCTGGAGAACCGGGGCTTTGGCCGACATGTCTCAGATTTGGCCGGTGAGTCTGCTGGGTCCTTCCGACGGGCCTGGAGGTTCTCTGGCTCGCCCCGGAGCTCTGTGGAAGGCAGGACAGAGCGGCAAGGACACCCTGGGCCCAGGCCGAAGGCGGTGTGCTCTGAGCGGACTCCGGTCCGCCCGGGGTCCCGCTGGAGGTCCTGGAGCTCCAGTGGATGTCTCCCACGCACACTTACACACACACAACCGACCGAACAGCACACGTGGCCTGCCATGAAGGGCTCCCGCCGGCCCTGGTGCTCTCAAGCACTGGCGCTTCGGCGAAGGGTTCCTCCAACCTTGCAGGTTCGCCTCTAGACCCGGGTACTGACAGTCTGTGGTACGGTACAAATGTGGCCTGCCATGAAGGGCTCTCGCCGGCCCTGGTGCTCTGAAGCATTGGCGCTTCGGCGAAGGGTTCCTTCAGCCTTGCAGGCCCGTCTCCTGACCCGTGCAGACGCGGGTCTGGAGGCATGTATGCCCGACCCCACCCGCTCCAGCCCGCGGTCGTACCATCGGTAGCGAGACCGAGACGTCCCGTCTGTCCCAGCCGTCTTTCACTGGTCCATCGCCGGTCGGTTCCAGTTGGGTATCGTTTGGGGTGGAACCGGCCTCCGCAAGCGGCGGTGGCTCCAGGAGATCATAGAGTTTCTCAAACCCTGACGACGCACGACCTTTCGAGATGCATGCCCCGCGCCTCGGAGCCGGAAGTCGGCGGGCTCTCCTCCGGATAAAGCGCGCACCCACGCGGTGCGTCGCCGGAGCAACCTTCCGTCACCGGCCTGCCTAGTAGCATATGCTTGTCTAAAAGATTGAGCCACTGAGAGACCAGAGCTGCTGCGGCGTTGGGTTGCGGGGCCTTGAGTGAGGCCCCGCTCTCGGCGCGTGGCTCTTGTTGGCTCTCGGTGGCTACATAACTAATTGCTGGGTCGAGGTTCTTGGGGGGGGGAGCGCCGCGGGGAAACGGGGCCGGCCAGTCCTCAGGGTCTGGCCGGGGCCGGCCACGCCGCTTCGGCGGTTGTGGTTCGACCTGAGCCCCCCGTCTCCCTCACACCGCTTTTCCCCCCTCCCCCGTACTTGATAGCAGATCCTCGGCGCGGGGGTCTCGGCGGCCGGATGTCGCGTCCGGGGCGGGAGCGGCGGAGCCTCGGCTCCGTCCGTCTTCCGGCCCGCCGCGGCGCACGACCGTTCTCCGCGCCGGGCTCCGGCCCGCGGCTGTGCTCTTCCCGCCCCATTTAACTGTTTGGGGGGTGGGATTTGTATCTGTCGCGGACCGGCTCCACCGACTTAGTCCGGGGCCGACCACCCGCCGAAGGCGCCCTCCGGCGCCGCCCGGCAGCCTCTGCTCCAAAGCGCTCGTAACCGTCGCTCCGACCCCGAAGGGCTTCGCGGGGCCGGACGGCGGAGCGAGCGTTGGAGGCTGCGTCGGGGCGGCGCCGAGCGCACGGCGAACCTACGGTGACGGCCCCAAACTCGGAACCGAAAACCCCCAGTGCGGGGACGCGGCTAAGCCCTGGCCGCTCTCCGCGCGCCGGCTGGTACCCAACTCTCCCCTCTCCCCCGGAGAGGGCACGGGGGGTTCAATGACTCGCCTCGGCGGCGGACCTTCGCCCTGTCGGGCGGGGGCCCTCGGCGAGTCGAGCGCCAGTCGGTCGCTTTTGTCAAACCCACATTCTCTGAGCTTTCCCTGAACAGACACACAAAAGCTCTTAGCGATGGATCACTCTGCCAGTGGTGAAGAGAAGTTCAGACCGTCGTGAGAGAGGGGTACCCACTGACATTCAAGAGATTCCCCCCTCGATCCTATCCTTTTTGTCGGCCGGCCTCCGTGGGCCCCACGAAAGGACCGTTGCCATACCAGGGGCACGAACTTCCTCCGGTTCCCAGGCGAGGGTGCAGGCCTCAGCTCGCCCCCCACAACCCTTCGGTTCCCGGTTCTCTCTCCCTTCCCGGTTCTCTGACCCTTCAGAGGCGATTGGGGGCCAGCGTCGGTCATCCGTGACCGGTGTGGGCCTGCCACACTCCGGTGTGGCAGACCTCGGCCCCCTTCCCTCCCTTGGTCTGGTTTGATCCTGCCCCACTAGGGGCACGAGCTTCTAGGCCCTGTGTGCTGGGGGGTTGGGGTCCGAGGAGGGGGACCACAGTATGTGTGCGCAGGTTCGGCCGGTGCCTTGCTGGTTACGGTTCTCTGACCCTCCAGGATGGAGAGGGGGCTGGCCGGCCTCTCGAGGCCGGCCAGGGCCCGTCACGCTCGGGCGTGTGGCGGGCCTGTCCCCTCTCCTGCCAGTCTCTGGGTCATCAGACCTCTCCAGGGGCACGAACTTCCAGGGCCTGCGTACTTCTGGGGCCGATGAGGTGTGTTTCAGTGTGGCTTCACTTACTCGTCTGGAGGGCCTGGTTGTATGGTTCTCTCTGCCCGTAGGTTTTCCCCAAAACACCCCAATAATAAAGCAGATTTAGCGGTAAACATTTAAATTCTTTATTGAATAGTTCCAGTGGGTGGCTCCGTCTCTGTAGGACTGCTTGATGGAGCCAGATCCCCCGAGGAGTCACCATCCGTAGCCAGTACACTGGCAGGACTAGCGGCCCTGGATCTTCCAGAGCTCGGAGAGGATTGGGGTGCTGTGGCTCGGTCGAACGCGTTCCGGATGTCAGCCAATTGCTCCGCGGTGAGATGGTTGGCATAGTACCGGTCCGCGGTCCTCGTGTCATGACACATGACCCTAGACAGTTGTCCCCTGACCTCGCTGCCGTGCGCATCCCGTGCCTGCGTAGAACCAGAAAATACATTTAAAAACAGAAAAGCGGGTGAGTTCAGAGCCGTTAATGGATCACTCACGTGGGTCGCTACCGCTGTCCTTAGATCGGTTACCGTGGGACGGCCCGGAAGTCCCATTGAGCTCCATGCACACGCCGCGTATTTGCTTAGCCGTCTTATACGCGTCTGTTGTGCGCTGAAAAACAGTAGCTTGCAGCGTGGTTCCAGCAGCCGGCGGACACCCATCCAACGTACGAACCACCCGAACTCGGCATGGCTCAAGAACAGCTGGGCGGCGCCGAACGCACGGTTCGTCTTGTGCCTCCTCACCTGAGGAGAGATCAGATTAGATTAGATTAGCTTCCCATGCCCGTTCCCCAGGTCTGGTTCTACCAGGTCTGGTTCTACCAGAAACTTACATTAATCACAAAGCCCGGAGCGCCTTCCTGGGCTTCATCAATCGCTTCCTGGAGCTCGTCGGCAGTCATGTTTGTCAAGACCCCTGCTCTGTGACCATAGACCGCAGAGAGATAGCAAGCTAGGTAACCATAGAACTGGTTCCGCAACTGGATGGTTGGCTGGTTCTCCAGCTTTCTTAGCAGGGAAGGGATTGTCGTCCTGGCCAGGGTCTTGCAGGTTCTCAGCTGGGTTCTGGTGACGGTCCGCCGTTCCTTGGAGCGCTTAACTTCGATCTGGTGGAGGGTCACCTCGGTGGCTATTTGGAGGAGGTCAGCCTTGACCGCTCTGCTGACGGCGGTGATCTGTCTCCGGGTCAGCCTGCATTCCCGCGGGGGTGTAGCGGCAAAGTAATCCATGAACTGGGACAGGTTCACCAGGTAAACTTTAACAGTCGTTATGGCTCTTTTCTTCAGCTTCAGTGCCTGCGGGAAGGCGTGGACCCGTTCCACGTCGTCCAGGAACTTCCAGGTGGGGTTGACCTGCCTGCCGTGTGCAATAAATGAGAGAAAGCTACGGACCCGACCCAGCTTGGAGCGTGCGTTCATCCTGTGCTGTGCGCTCGGCAGGGCACCCCGCAGATCTGAATGGAACTCTTCAAGGTAGCGCTCCACGGGTGGTGGAAACTTCCTTGGAGCAAATGGCAGCAGGGCAAGTCCTCTGACTGGCCTTGTGGAGGTTGATGTTGCAGGGGAATCAGAGTCGGTCTGGCCCTGCGGAGAAGCTGCAGGAGACGGGGCTCCGGTGGCTGCAGGAGACGGGGCTCCGGTGGCTGCAGGTGAACCAGGCGGAGAAGCAGAAGCAGGCATGGTGACAGCATGAGGAGAAGAGTCTGTACTTGAAAGCGGCCGTGGCGCCCTGCGTTGTGTGGGCCAGGAGACGACGACACGTCTGCGTCCTCTCCCTGCGACTCTGGAGCTCTGCTGTTCGGGTCTTGGGCATCCAGGCCGGATGCCAGCGGCGGGTCGGATCCGTGGAGCGAAGCTCTGCGATGGCGCGGAGAGTGGAACGCCACTGAAGCTGGAGAAGGAGGTCGCGTAACACCTGTGGCTCGAGGCGGTTGTGAACCCTGGATAGGTGTCTGTCCACCCTTGGACCAGAGTATCCGCAAGCCCTGACTGGGCAGGCCATCCCACGGATGTTCACCCGTCTGTGGGCGAAGGCTACTAGTATCTTCCGTTCAACAGGGTTTAAAATGCAATGAAAACGCTCTAAATGCTTGGGCAGCTGAGCAAACTTGCCTTGGCAGACGGGGCAGCGTGGTTGTTGGGGCATCTGGACACACGTCCTGCAGTAGAAACGTCCGGCAGAAGCGTTGTTGTCCGGAGAAGTTTGCAGCAGCGAGGGTGGAACGGGCAGCTGGGTCCTATTGAGCCTGATTGCGAGGCGGCAGCGGCAGCAGCAGCAGCAGGCGGGCAGGGCGCTGATTGCGCGATTGCCCCAGCTGCTCTGGCTGCTCTGAAAGCTCTATGCCTTACCAGGGGCACAAAAAGAAGTGATTGGGATTTAAACACCTTATGCGGAAAAACACTACCTGAATGAGAATAAAGGAAAGTCTGAAAAGTGGGTGATAGACAAAAAAATGACAAAGTGTTCCCAACCAACACTTAGAAATATTTTCAGACAACAGAAAAATGACAAAGTGTTAGTGGTGAATGGAGCCAGGGCCGCGAGTGGTGAATGGAGCCAGGGCCGCGAGTGGTGAATGGAGCCAGGGCCGCGAGTGGTGAATGGAGCCAGGGCCGCGAGTGGTGAATGGAGCCAGGGCCGCGAGTGGTGAATGGAGCCAGGGCCGCGAGTGGTTAATGGAGCCAGGGCCGCGAGTGGTGAATGGAGCCAGGGCCGCGAGTGGTTAATGGAGCCAGGGCCGCGAGTGGTGAATGGAGCCAGGGCCGCGAGTGGTGAATGGAGCCAGGGCCGCGAGTGGTGAATGGAGCCAGGGCCGCGAGTGGTGAATGGAGCCAGGGCCGCGACTACTGGCGCCCCGCCTCCAGTAACGAGTTAGGGCAGCGACTGCCGGCGCCCCGCCAATGTTTACAAGTGGTGAATGGAGCCAGGGCCGCGGTGAACGGTGCCAGGGCCCCGTTAAGAGTGGACAGTGTCCACAGACCATAAGGAGGGTTAGGGTTAGGTATGTGATGGTTACGGTTAGGTATGTGATGGTTAGGGTTAGGTATGTGATGGTTACGGTTAGGTATGTGATGGTGAGGGTTAGGTATGTGATGGTTACGGTTAGGAATGTGATGGTTACGGTTAGGTATGTGATGGTTACGGTTAGGTATGTGATGGTTAGGGTTAGGTATGTGATGGTTAGGGTTAGGTATGTGATGGTTACGGTTAGGTATGTGATGGTTACGGTTAGGTATGTGATGGTTAGGGTTAGGTATGTGATGGTTACGGTTAGGTATGTGATGGTTAGGGTTAGGTATGTGATGGTTAGGGTTGGGGTATGTGATGGTTAGGATAAGGAAAAGGGTAAAGGTACGGTTTAGGCTGTAGAAATAAATGAAAGTCAATGGAAAGTCCCCACACAGATAGCCACGCAAATATGTATGCATGCATGTGTGTGGGTTGAACTTAAGTCCATGAATGCTGCACCAGACATCTCTCCCAGCGACAGTCTCTGATATGTGGTGGAGAGTTTATCAGCGACCTGACAGAGTCACAGCTGTCGCTGGCAGCAGAGCGTCTTCATTAAATAACATCCACTCTCTGCAAGAATCTCCTTCAGTTTGTTGCTCTGCTTGCATAGCAGGAGAGTCTGAGCTTCATCTTCACACTGACCAGGCAGCCTGACAACGGCTGAAGCAGCTGCCGACATCTTCTGAATTTCTTGATATACCAGGTAACCGAGAATCCAGAGTTTTCTTGTCCTGAACATTTTATCAGTTGTGTTGAGAGACCAGCTGACCAGATCCATGACTTGCAATTCAGATGAAATGCAAAGAGAGGCTCCAGAAAAGACAGCAGGACAGACAAGGAGGGAGCAGAGAGAACAAGTGTCTGTCTTCAACAAGAACAGGAAGAGAAGACAGACTGGTCCAGTCGCCTCTGACTGGATGAGTCTGTCCAAAGGCGACTGGACCTGCCCTCTTTTACTTCTCACTCATATTATTGCCCACATCCACTCCAGTTAACCTGACATGCAGGCTGTGGGAGGAGAGAACATGTACTGGGAGAAGAAAGACCCCAACCCAAGAAACTTCCTGTTTTTATCATGAAACTCAGATGTGGATGTGCTGCCCCCCTGTGGCCGTCCTGTTTGTTCAAAGTTTGTTTTTAAATTGCATCGTTCTATATGAGGGGCGGCTAAAACCATAAACTTCTCAGCTGCTCTCATTTTAAGTTATTCTCCAGTTGAAAATTTGCATCAATGCTTTGTTTATATAATTATTAATAGTTTGATTAATAAGGTATTAAATAATACAATTAAAATGTCTTTAGCTGATCCGGGGCACCATCCAGGATCTCTGGAATCAGAAGTCAAACTTGTCAGGATTCTGGGTTGTTTATTTGTTTTTGGAGTTTGTTTACTATTTTCCGTGTTCCAAAGTTTTTTATTTTTATTAAATCAGTTTTTTTTTTTATGATTAACATATGATTGGATACAGGGAATAAACTTACTAGAACCAGTGAGGACTGGACTAAAGTAAAATAGAAACAAAGCTGATTAAAATATGAAAAGAACACAATAATCAAAACATTGTTTTCAAATAATCAACAATAATTATTGTTTATTTATAAGCAAGTCTTGACATTTGCTTTATAACTTATACCTTGAATTAAATTTGTAAAATAAACATTTCTGATAAAAAAAATAACTTTTTTTTTTACTTTTATTCGTTTCCCTCGAACTTTCTGAGGCCCTCTACCGCCCCCTGGTGGCCCCCACTTAGAACAGCACTGCACTCGCACAAACTACACAGTAATTACCGCCACACCAATCCCAGGCCGCCTCTCATCGATATATCATCTGGCCAGGTTTGAACAGCTTGTCTGTTTTTAGACTTTTGGTCCTCAGAAGAAGGAAAAGCTGCAAAAGCTGAGATCAGATCTTAATCTGAAGCGGTTTCGACAAGTTAACAAGCTTCCTGTCTTCAGTTCCTCTGACACCAAACGGCACACAAGACTAAATTATTCCTCTTTAAGGTAAAAATGATCAAAGTTTTATCAGCTTCACCTGCTGCTTTACCCATGGATTAAAATAGTTTGTTTAGTATCAGCGCATAATTTTAAGTTTTATTTCAAATCGCTGTGCTGCATAAAATTAACAGTTTAATTTGGGACTTCGTGTCAGATGTGACGGGCATCAAGATTATTTTAAAAACTGACAGAAACATCTGATCTGTTCTTCAGCAGGACGATGGCTGAAGACGACGTAATGTACGCTGATGTGAAGTTCACCAGACCAAGAGCCAAAGGTAAGAATATCCATCTGAAAACTATTCACCTCTTTGGATTTCAGTCAGTCATGATCAACAAAATTTGACTCTTAACGCAGGAATTAAAAAATAAGAACAAAAAAACATTAGTCATTCTCGTTCAGTGTTCTCATCTACATTACCCTCCAGAAGTTCTTTTTGTATCCATCCCCTGACTTATACTTCAATAACCTTGTCTCTGATTGGTTGTTAGTCTATCCATTTAACCAGTTTAGTTCTCTGTGTTTCTGTTGTCCAGATGAGGCTCCAGGAGCTGAAGTCGTTTATTCTAACGTCATGATGCCACGAACCAAACATCCAGGTGAGCAAAATAAATAAAATCAGCCAGTTTGTATTAGCACACTCTCTGATGTTAATGTATTTGATGTTTTGTTGCCATCTGTGTTAGATATTTTATGTTTTTTATGTTAAATTAGTAAAATTAAAGTAGCTGAACAGTAAATGTACTCATGGAAACAGATCAGCCAGAAAAGATGCATCTCATTAACTGCACCATAATTTTTCAAGAAACAAGAAGTTTCTGAGCAGAAGTCATTTCTATTTAAAGATTTTCTGTCATGTTGGTACTCAGTTTTCGAACCCACATGCAAAAACACAACCAGAAGAGACTGATAAATGTACAATGATGATTTATTGAAGTCAGGGAATAGGGGATGAATACTGGAACGGATGACCGGGTCGTCTTATTGGTTGGAGGGTGAGGGAACTTGAGCTGAGCACTGGATGATTAGGTTTCGTTGGGGAGCGGACATGTTTGTTGACGGCAGGGGGAGCGGTTACACTTTGACCCAGTAATGCTCTTTTCTCCGGTTGGGTTCGGGCTTGGGTCTCCTGACCCGGAACGTCCCGAAGGGGAATCCGCCGGAGAGGGATTGACGAAGGGAAAAGATGAGCACACGAGGAGTGGCGCCTGACCGGTAACACCGGCGGCGTCGAGGGAGGACACCGGAGGTAGGTAATCCACATCAGCGGGAAACAGACTCTTCTTTTCTCCGGTTGGGTTCGGGCTTGGGTCTCCTGACCCGGAACGTCCAGAAGGGGAATCCACCGGAGAAGCATTAACGAAGGGGGAAACGGAGAGCACACGGGGAGTGGAGTCTGACAGGCAACACCGGCAGCGTCGAGGGAGGACACAGGAGGTAGGTAATCCACAGCAGCGGGGAACAGACCCACTCAGAACCCGGGAAGGACTGATCACACGGGAACAACGGGGAGACAGCAGGATCATCTGACAAGAAAGACAACAAGGAGTTAGAATAGAGCAGAGCACAGAGGGCCTTTCTCTGGAACGATTTGTTACCGAGGTAAGCAAACACTCAGGCGATGAGACGAAGAGGAGCTGCTGCTTATATCCATAGTCCACGCCCTCCCAACGAGCTGCAGGTGTGTGCACGGGTTGAACCCAGCAGCTTCCCAGGGGCCCTGCCTGTTGGTGACATCTGGTGGATGCCATGAGGAACGACGGTTCCAAAAAATGAAAACTCCAACCCCAAAACAAAGAAAACAAACTAACAAAATAAAACAGGGAAAAACACAGACCCTGACATTTTCCTCATCAGAAGCAACGACGGCGTCTTCGCTTCAGTTCCTCTTCTGCCGTGTTTGGTGATCCAGAGTTTACCTTTTCTGTTGGTTTCTTCAGGTTCTTAGATGTGAAGCATGAAGTGATTCTGAGAACAAACCTTCCTTTACGCTTTTATTACAAAGTAACACCAGAACTCTGCAGATCACTCTGCTTTATGCTTCTTAGCCTTTTTGGTAGAAAGGTGATCCATACTGTAGAATATCGCTGGACTGAATGTGGCAGCCATGTTTTTCTGTCAGCAGATCAGATCATAATGAGAATATTATTATTATTTCATATCAGAAAGAAACATTATTACTGCTCTTCTCAGTTATTAGACCTTTGACAGAAGTTTGTCTGTTTTCCGTCTCAGTCTGTTCAAAGTGTGCCGTAGATGCTCAACAAGCTGGACAGGGCATAAGGTCAAAGGTCACTACAGAGCGAGTGGTCCTGCTGGTTATCATTGGCATATTGGTGGTTACCATCATCGCCCTCGCAGTCAGTGAGTTTAACTGTTTTTATTGTTTTATATATTATTGTTGATTTTTTTTTGTAAAAGTTAAAGATTTTCTGGGTTTTATTTTACAATTATTTTAATCTGTTACTTTTATTTTTCTCTGTTTAAATTGATCTCAACTGGAAAATCTAATTAAACTGGTGATCAGTAAAAGTGAAGATCAGACTGTCAGGATATAAAAGAGTCCAAAATGTTTAATTAAAACTTTCATTCTGAGCTGTTAGAACATTTTAACTTGTGAGTTTAATTCAATTAAATCAAGATTTTTTACAATAATCTCTAGCTTAATTCCGACACATTACTGATATCAATCTGTTTTCCAGTTATGAAAAAGTTAGGCTTCTTTTTCAACTGCAGGCAAACTTCTGCTGCTTGTCTTTGTTTTTCTCTTATTAAACTAAAACGGATGAGAAAAAGACAAAGTTTCCAACGTTTGATCAGATAATGAACCAAGAATCCACTCTTGAGCTTCGGATTTGATGTTTTTCATTTCTGCCCTCTAATGATGTTAAAGATCCATTAATGAGCTGATAGACACAGGAAGTCACAATTTTCTTTTATTTATTATAATGATCTTTTTATTTTCTGTAGAAATAAATTCCAGACCAAAAATGAACACTGCAAGTCCAACATGTCCTCCACCTCCAGCAGAACAAAGTAAGTCCATGATCTGATCTTTGTCTCATTTCTGTCCTCTAATGATGTCAAAGAGACGTTGATGGACTGACAGAGACAGGAAGTCAGATTGTAGCTGCAGGACAGAAGACGCCTCCTGCTGTCTCCAAACCACACAAACATCTACAGAGATTTATTCCTCCTGGTTCACTGAAGGCTTTGTCTTTAAAGATCTGACATGTCTGAAGTGTGAAGCAGGATGGGAGAAACATGGAGGAAACTGTTATTATTTCTCCACCACTAAATCCTCCTGGAATGACAGCAGACGTTCCTGCGTTGTTCTGGGATCAGACCTGGTGAAGATCGACAGCAGAGAGGAGCAGGTATGAAACTCTGCTGCAGGTTCAGCTTTTCTCTGGTTTCATTTCATCATCATGTTTCTTCATCTCAGCTCAGAAAAATCTCATTTTTAACAACTTTCCTGTTTAGATGTTCCTCATAGGAAGAGTGAGAAACTTAATGAAGGAGAATCAGGACAAGTTCTGGATCGGACTGACGGACTCAAAGGAAGAAGGAAAATGGTTCTGGGTGGATGGATCAGCTCTGGATCAAAGGTTTGATTGATGATTAAACGTCTCTGTTTGAATTTATCTCTGTGTCTTTATCTGTTATTTTCTTTCTGTTTCTCTCCAAGTTTGAGTTTTTGGAATCAGACCCAACCTGACAACAAGGGTTTGGATGGTGCAGCTGATGCTGACTGTGTGAGGATGGGAAATAAAGGAAATAAAGGAGGATCTGATGATCTGAAGTCCTGGTTTGATACGTCCTGTAAACATCTTCAGAAAAGTATCTGTGAGAAAACAGCTGGACTGAGTTCATGTGTCTGAAGTTTAAGATCAAGAAGCTGCAGAGATGAAGGTTTTATAAACATGTTGTCACATTTATTCTTTAAATGCTAAAATAATCTTTACATTTTCCATCAAAATTATTTTTCCTTGATTTGTTTTAATGTTATACTCATTATTATTATTATTGGCTGTATAAACTGTAAAAGCCTCGACTGGCCAACAGTAAACAGGAAGTTTGTTTCCAGGTTGTGCATCAGATAAATATGCTCCTTCCTCCACTTCCTGTTTTTACGTTTAGACTTTAGAAGCTAACATGTTTCCTTCTCTTCTTAAAATGGTTTGTTTACAGTTGAAAACAATGTGTTGTCATCTTCTGTGTTTCCCTTTTATTCTTCACTTTGTTAAATTATCTATAATTACCGGCTGAGGTCATTTTTAAAACACCAGTTTTTGTTTGAAATTATGTTTCTGTTTCTAAACGGTTCGCGGACGTTTAGGATGAATCTGGAAAATATCTGGTTTATTCATTTGTCTTTTTGATCTCTGGAAATAGTTTTAGATGTTTATTAGATCTAAATGTAGAAATGTTGTATCTGAGATGAAATAGTCTGCAAATAAAATGAATGACATCGACTTTCTGAGGCTTTTCGTTCCAGAGAGGGAGGAATATTTTGTTAAAAGTTCAAATATTTTGTTGCTCCACATAGTAAAATATTCCAGGGATTTTTCTCTTTTAATGTTGATGGTTGGAGCTTACAGGAAATGAAAATCCAAAATGCAGTCTGTCTATGAGCCATAGCATATTCATAGAGCATACTTCAGAGCAGTCTGCAGAGATTATCGACATGGCTAAAGGACTCTTGCTTAACTCTAAATACAAACAAAACAAAGTGCATTTGCTTTTCAATTAGGAAAACCACATTACAGTATTTGAAAATTCAGATCAATTGAACAAGTATCACAAGAAAAATATTTAGGAATCATTCTAGATGCTCAGTTAACTTTCAAGAGCCATGTCGATAAGATCTGCAAAACTGTTAGATCAAATATAAATTGCTTTAAAATCATTAGACATTGTTTGACACTTCACTGTGCAGAGATGTTTATGAACTCACTGATCCTCTCACATTTTGCCTATGGAGCTACTGTCTGGTCTCAAACTAATCAAACTACTCTCAAACCTCTAGCAAGTCTTTATAATCGGGCCTTAAAGGTTTTATATCAAAAGCCAATTAGATTCCATCATTGTCGCATTTTGGCTAAATTTGGAATTTTGGATTTTACAAATTTCCTAAATTATAACGTTTTAAAACTGATTTTTAAGTGTTTAAATGGACTAGCACCAATGCCATTAAGCGATTGCATACAGACATTGCAGGGCAATAGAAGATCTACCAGAGCAGCTTTGGATGGAAATTGTAAGGTTCCCTTTCGAAGAACCACTTTTGCTCAAAGTGCACTGTCTGTGAGAGGATCTGCAGCTTGGAACTCACTCCCTGTTCACTTAAAGTCTGTAACCAGTTTTAGTATGTTCAAAAATCAAACAAAACTCTGGTTATGCCAAAAACAGACCTGTACTCATTTTTAATTTTTTTTTTTTTTTTTTTTTTTTTACACTTTTCTGAATATATTATGTCATGTTGTTTCAAATGATTTCACTTCAATTTTCAGAGTTATTATTTTTAGAAAAAGCCCATCTAGGGACAAGTGCTGCGAATTAGCTGTTGCTATTGCACCATGATGCTAACATGGGACTGCTGTTTTATTCAGTTTGTCTATGTAAATGTGTGTCTGTCCCTATCAAATAAACTTAAATAAATAAATAAATAGAAGGTTGAGTGGAAGAAAAAAGTGCACCAGCTCCATGGATTACTGCAGCCTGGAGAGGATTGTTGAGCAGAATCCTTTAAAGAATCAGAACTGATCAGTGGCCCCAGTCCTGTTTTCAGATGAAAATAAAGTTTAAATTTTGTTTTTTTAAATCAAGGTCCCAGAGTCTGGAGGAGCACAGAGGAGCAGAGTCCACATAGCTGAAGGTCTGAGGTCAAACAGCTGCAGCTGATCCAGAACGCTGCTGCTGCGTTCTGACTAAAACCAGGAAGATAGAGCACATAACACCAGTTTTAAACTGGCTCCCTGTGGCTCAGAGAGTAGACTTGGTTTCCTGGTTTCCTCCCACAGTTTAAAAAAATGACCATCTCAGCTTAACTGGTTTCTTTAGATCACCCTCTTATATCAGTGTGTGTCTGGTTGTCTGTCCTGTGTCTCTGTGTTGTCCTACGATGGACTGGTGTCCAGTCCAGGGTGTCCCGTCTCTCTCCACTAGAGGGCGGTAGGCACCAGCCCCTATCACTCTGTTAGTGATGAATGAATGAATAGAAGAAGACATCACTGATGACGAACAGAAACCTGATGAAATGCTGAAATAGGAGACAAGTTCATCTGATATTTAAAACATTAGCGAACTAAAGAAAAAATATTTAAAAACTCATAAAATAAATAAAAAGTAAGAACAGAATCATAAATAAAAAGGACATTAAAGTTTATCAAATGGTGAGTCATTTATTTTTTAAATAAACGATACACAATTTACCAAGCAAGGTTATAAGCTCAAAAAGAAATATTTTTTATGAGTTGAAAACATCACATAAAAACACAAAAGTAAATAAAAGAGACTGATAGTGAAACGTAGTTAAGAAACTATCAAAGCTGCAATATTTACAGAAAAACGCATTTTGTACAGTGTATTTATTTTTAATCTAAACTCAACATTAACGTGTCGTCTCATTATGAATATGTTTAAATGCTGCATCACTTTAAACAATCACATAAAACATAAAGGTCAATAAAAGAGACTCATGGTAAAATGATCTTTTCACTCCATTTTCAAATCCGTCCCTTTAAAAACGTAAAAACAGTTGAGAAAATATCAAAGCTTTATATGAAACTGTCCTGGTTAAATATTTACAGAAAAACACATTTTGTGCAGCAAACTTTTATTTATATGAACAGTGACCATGAATGTGTTGTTTCTTTATTAGGTTGTTTTAATGCTGCATGAGTTAAAATAAGATAAAATAAAAAACTAGATGCAGATATTAGAAAGCAGAACCTCATCTAGCACTGAACTGTAAATGAACCTGACATTATTTACACAAACTCTGCATCTTTACATCTACTGGTTTGTGTGGAAACATAAAAAAATAATAAATTCATAAAATAAATTCTCTTCATTGTCTTTGGTTTTGGAGCTCATACAAAATTTGGCAACATGGTTTTAATGCACATGATGCCTGTGGTTGAGTCAGTGTGAGTCAGGAGAAGTGATGGTTCTATGCACAATACAGTGATATCCTACAGGCGCCCATGCCACACACACACACACACACACACACCCACACACACACACACACACACACACACACACACGCACACACACACACACACACACGCACACACACACACACACACACACCACACACATACCCACACACACATCCTACAGGCGCCCATGCCACACACACACACACACACACACACACACACACACACACACACCACACACACACACACACACACCACACACATACCCACACACACATCCTACAGGCGCCCATGCCACACACACACACACACACACACACACACACACACACACACACACACACACACACACACACCACACACATACCCACACACACATCCTACAGGCGCCCATGCCACACACACACACACACACACGCACACACACACACACACACACACACACACACACACACACACACACACACACACACACACACACACACACACATCTTACAGGCGCCCATGCCACACACACACACACACACACACACGCACACACACACACACACACATCTTACAGGCGCCCATGCCGCACACACACACACACGCACACACACGCACACACACCCCCACACACACACACACGCACACACACACACACACACACACACACACACACACACACACACACACACACACACACACAAACATGCACAAAATGTCTATCCAGTTTCTGGACTTTTCTCACAGACACTTTTTTGAGAATTAGAACAGAAAACATCGAACCAACATCCTGGGATCCTCCTCTTGTCCCCAGCACTGCGCAGTCTTCTCCCTCTGAGAACCTTTCCAGTCATCAGGGAAGCTATCCCAAAAACTTAAACTGAAAGATTAAAATCAGAAACACCTGTGGTAATAAACACGACTTCAGCTTTGGAAAACTAAGCTGTTTCCAAACCAGCCAAACCTTTTGTCCAGAGGAGATCCGTCCACCCAGAACCATATGCCTTCTTCCTCTGAGTCCATCAGTCCGATCCAGAACCGGTCCCAAAAGTTCTCCATCATGTCTCCAACTCTTCTCGCCAGAAACGCCTGAACAGAAGAGAATGACTCAGTGATGTGTTTCTGTGCTGATTGGATCAGAGAAGCTGAACCTCAGCAGAGTTTCATACCTGCTCCTCTCTGCTGTCGATCTTCACCAGGTCTGATCCCAGATCAGTGCAGGAGCCTCTGCTGTCATTCCAGGAGGATTTATTGGTGTTAAAATAATAACAGTTCATTTGGTTTAGCTCCCAGCCTGGTTCACACTGCACACACGGGGGTTCTTTAAACACAATACAAGCAAAGACCTTAATGAGTCAGGAGGCAGGAAGTTGTTGATGTTGGAGTGATTTTGTGTCTTACTCATGTTTACTGCAGGTGGAGGAGGAAACGCAGGAGGTCGTTGGCAGGCTGAAGGACGAGGCGGTGGGTATTTACAGGTTCATGTTGTTTCACAGAAACAAAATGTAAAAAATGTTCACACCGAAGTCACAATAAATCAAAATCCTGTGTTAGAATTAACCTGGAGAATCCTGCTAAAGTTAAAATAATCTCAAGTTACAATCCCAACTACAGTTAAACTGACATTATATAAAACATAAATAAAATCAGAACGACACATTGCAGGGACAATATATTTAATGTTCAAATGGAAATCTTTATTGCGGTTTTGCAAATATTTACTTATTTCCAATTTGATGCCTGCAACACTTTCCAAAAACGTTGAGACAGATGCAACAGCAGGCTGGGAAAGTTGAGGAAAACACTCGTTTGGATCATTTCACAGGTGACCAGGTTGATTTGAAACAGGTAAGAATCCTTATTGGGTATAAAGAGAGGATCCCGAAAGGCTCAGCCATTCACATGCAGGCATGGGGCAAAGGTCACCAGTTTGTGCAAAACAATGCCAGTCCTTAATAAAATCAAAAGATTCAGAGGATCTGGAGAAATCTTTGTTAGCACCCAGGGTGAAAACCGACAGTGAAACCCTGTGACCTTTGACCCCACTGTATTAAAAACCAACATCATTCTGTGATGGATGTGACCACATGAGAAAGACTTCAGAAAACCAACGTCAGTGGATACAGTTCTTCGCTGCATCTACAAGTTAAAATTAAGGTTTATATCAACAAAACCGAGAAACTCTGCTGGTTTCCATCAGAGAAACCAGATGGACTGAGCCAAACTGGAAACGTGTCCCGTGGTCTGACATCTAAACTGCTTTTGGAAATCATGGGTGTTGTGTCCTCCGGGCCAAAGAGGATTATTATTGGTTCAAAACTAGCATCGGTTTATTTGTTCGTTTATTAGATTGAACAATAAATGAGCCACCAAAGTGGTTACTAATCTTATCCTGTTTTTATTTATGGACTACACAACATCCCTACTTCATTTGAACTGGGTTGTAAAACAAGTTGTCGGCACTCGGTCTCACCTGAGATGTTTTCCCTCAGAGCTTCATTCTCCTCTTTCGTGATTTGGAGACTTTGTTTGGTCTCCAACACGACAAACGCTGATGACAAAACGAGAAAACAGATGGAGACTAAATTTTGTAAAGATGT
This sequence comes from Poecilia reticulata, assembly GCF_904066995.2. Lineage (NCBI taxonomy): Eukaryota > Metazoa > Chordata > Actinopteri > Cyprinodontiformes > Poeciliidae > Poecilia > Poecilia reticulata. Next base: position 28,048,369 of record NC_088840.1, on the reverse strand, counting down.
TCACACAAACCATCTAGTGTCTGTTTTGATCTAAATCAGTGACATGAATGCCCCATCAGGATGAACTCACAGAGTCTGTAGATGATGATGAGAGCAGCAGCCAGCAGACCGACCAGAACTGGCAGAACTACTCCCCCTGCTGGCAGCTTGGAGGTTCTGCTGGGGTTTTCATTAGAGGCAGCAGCTTCTTCAGGATTCTGTCTACGATTCATGATGCAGACGCTTCAGTCCCACTCTGAGAAACAAAATTTGATATTTATAAATCAGATGATGCATATACATGTGATTTAGAGCCGATACAAACAGTGAGGAACTAAATTCGCCATTTAAGCCCCTGACTTAAATGGCTCAGCCAAGATTTTGATAACTTTTAATACCACAATCCTTAACTGTGTACTGACCAAAGATACTCCTAGCTCAAAATCCCTAGGAGTTGTATAAATGGCAAAAATGGTCAAAATTTACCCTGTGGCCCAAAATGGCCGCCTCCCAGGACATTTTAGGACATACTTCCAAGAGATTTGCTTTCTTGATTTGATTTCTTCTGTGTACGGTTTGGATTGTCTCAATGTAGGGGGCGCTGTAGAGCAGTTTGGCCACACTAGCTGTCATTTCAATTCAAATCCAGGAATTTTATGTGGAAACCCATTTCTGTGAATTTTGGTGAGTTTTTGAATATGTTAAAATCTCAACAAAAAAAAAAAGCAGAAAAATAAGAAATCTTGTGATTGCAATAGGCCTTCACAGTGCTGATTATTCAGAAACACCGGATGGGAAATTATCAGATATAATAATTTATAAATGCTCTAAAATATCTTTTTCTGGAAGAGATCATTTATGAAATTTCATAAAGCATAAAATGATAAATTAGCTTAAAACTTTAATACTAATCCAGTACTTTAGTTTTAGAAGTTCTACGTGTTTCCTGAATCTAAACATTATATTTTCAGATTAAATTCAAGCTCATTTAGCATAAATGACACAGTTTGGTGAAATAAACACTTGTTTGTTGGTCAGAAATATTTAAAAACTCACCATAAATGTGTCCTCTGTCCTCTGCAGGCGAAGCAGAAAGATAATAATCAGAACATCTTCGCTCTTCATATCTGACGAAGCTTCCTGTCGATCTTCATCTGCAGCCTCCTCCCACAGGCCTCCATTTTCACTTATTTGGTTAAAGTTTGTTTATTGAGAGTCTGTGATAATAACCATCACACTAATAATCATTTCATTTTTATTAGACCCATGTCAGGATCTTGGGCTGTTTGAGTTGGTTTTGTTCATTTCTCTGCTTCTTAGATCCTTTTCTTTGATTAGATCAGACATTTTGGTTCATTACTTTCTTAGTGATTTTAGTTTTATTATGTTTCTGTTGCTCAGTCTTTCTTTAATGTTAGATTTTTTTTCCTAGTCCCCGGCGTGCCTTTCCTCGCTTCTCTGTGTCACTTCCTTTTGTTTGCCTTTCAAACATATTAGATAAAGACACATAAGTGACTTTTGGAGCTTATTGCTGTAATTAATGTCAAACTTTCTATTTTTTTCTACATTTTTTTTGGACTGTTGAAGCTAGAAAAGTTTTGTTGGCCTCTTTTCCCTTTTTTTTCTATTAATAATGGTCCTAATTTGCCCTTATAGTGACACTGACCTTATCATAGTGAAACATATTCAACAACGACCTCCTGGTAGTTTGTTGTGGCAGCTGGTCCTCACTATGAAATCACACAGGATCGTCTGAAGTCTGAAGAGAAACATCCAAAAACAGAACTCAAGTTTTCACTTCTCAACACGAAGAGTTAAATATTATTGTTGTCCTTAAGCTTTACAGTTGCTGTGGAGTTGATGATTGAACTTTGTCGCCTTATTAATTTAGTATTTAACATTAAAACAGAAAACTTGCTAATGCTGCAAATTCTTTATTGATTTTACATATTTTACAGGAGACCTGCTGTTGTGGAAAATAAAATAAGGTAAAGATTTGTTAAAATCCCACCAACATGTTTGTCAAAGAAGTTAAAATGTTTTAGATCATCTTTATGAAATGTGCAGAGAGATATGAGAATATTTTCAGACCGAACTGAGCTTCAAACAGAGAAACGCAGCTAAGCTGCTTTCTCACAAATACTTCTCAGATGATGATCACGACATCCAACAAACCACACAATATCAGGTAATTTGAAGACAACAAATTACCTAATTTGTTGTCTTCATCAAACCATCTTGTTGTTGCAGTCACGTGTTCGTCCACCTGCACAATCAGGCCGATTAGGACCCAAAAAACTAGGAGACGAAGAACATAAAGACAGATTTAAATGAGCCTCAGTGAGTTTAACTTGAAATAAAACCAAATAACTTCAGAACAACCAGACTTTGTGTTCAGTGGAGATCCGTTCACCCACAACCAGGAGCCTTCTGTCTTACGTCTGTCAATCCGATTAACACCAATGATTTTTTCACTCACTTTCCTCATCAGGAACGTCTGAGCAGAAACGGTTGATGAAGGTACATAATAATGAATAATCATGTAAAATCAGAGAATCTGAACCTCAGCAGAGTTTCATACCTGCTCCTCTCTGCTGTCGATCTTCCCCAGATCTGATCCCAGATCAGCGCAGGAACGTCTGCTGTCAGTGTCAATGTAAACACAGCTTTGTCTCTGGGAGAGTACAGAGATTTTTGCTCACCAGTTTGCACATGTCTTTCAAATGTGCTAAATATGACACAAAATGATACCTATTGATCTGGTTCAGGTTCAATAATCCCCATTATGGCTGGTAAGTTATTACATTTACATATCATCCTCCCAGTATGGTGCTCTTTCTGAAGATCAGCATATATTTTGCATATTTAAAAATACAGACACGATAAAAGGAATATAACGCAACATTGGTTGTGTTTAGTTTGTAGATCAGGTTTGTGTGTGTCGTGAAGCTTCACTTGTGTTTAAATATCACCGCTTAAAGCCAGAGTTCCTCCAACTGTCTGCGTTTAAATACTGAGTTTATTTTTTTAAAAGCCACAGAAAGCTCGTAAACGTCTCTGAGCTTTTCTTTAATATCTGCTGATGGAAACAAGTTCTGGGCTCATTTAAATTTCACCACCTAGTGGTTAAGAAACTTCCTGATAACTTTTACTTCCTCGTGCACCAATAGTTTTATTAGTTTTCATCTCACTCTGACTACAGTAAAAACTTTTTTGCCTTTACTATTCACAGAATTCACAGAATTTTAAATCAGTTTTTAATTTAATTCACTAAAGCAACATCGCTGCATTTTTTTCACCTCACAAGGTTTTACAGACTAGAGTGAAGTTAAAAACAAATAAGGTTTTAAAGAAGCTGAAATAATATTTAGTTTGAGTCACTGTTGAACATTTAGTAGTTTGAATCGGATTGATTTTAAATTTTCAGTGAGTTGCTGTGAACATTGATGCATAAAGTTACTCTAAACAGCAGGAAACCTCTCTGTCACCACACAGTTCATCCCTCCTTAAAGCTGATTTAATACATTTAATACATTAATAAAATACACTTGAGCAATAATTAACTTATTATTGCTCAGCACCAAACTGCTGTCACGTCTCCACAAAGTCTGACTGTCCAGAGGAAATCAGATATTTAAATATGAGATGATTTCAGACTCAAAAAAAACAACCAGAAATGAGTTTTAAAAAAGTTTTTTTTATATTTAAACAGCCGTATTATTACTGACAGGTTGATTTTCTAACATGTTTCTGATTGATTGTTATCAACACAAACCGCAGATCAACTCAGTCGTCAATGTGGAAAAAATTAATTATTAAAAATAAACCCTCTATGACTTGGTGATGTTAGCGGGTCAGTTTGTGTTTAGCGTTAGCGCTGAGACTCACGGGTGACAGAGAGGGCGATGATGGCCGCCGCCAGCAGGACGCTGAGAACCAGCAGAGCCGCTCGCTCTGCGGTGAGTCGAGGTTTCATCTGACGTCTGGGTTGAGTTTTCCTCACTTGGCTTGAATCAAATGGTTGAAAGTCTGAGGAGACACCAATAATATGCAATTAAGAAGTATAGAATATCAAAGCAATGCTTTCTCTACATTTTTCTGTCAGTTTTTGTTGCTGATTTATGATCCATTCCATGTTCACACTTTTAAATTACAAATAGAGATGCTGCTAACTTGGTAGCAACCATTATTCCTTATTTTTTTATGAATTACATGGACGTGCAAATTCTGACATTTTGCACATAATTAACAAGTGAAGTGAATCCACCTGTCAGTCTCCTGCTGTCTGTCTGTTTTATCTGCTGTTCACTGCCCTGCATTCATCAGCTTAAAGTACCTTCACTTATTTAATCACCTAATATTATTAAACATGCTTATTCTACATGAGCAGACCCAGTATTTTTAATTCTGGCTCCAACGGCGGCAGGCAGAACCGGAACAACAGCAGGACGCTGTCTGCAAGTTACTTCAGTAATAAAGGAACTAGAGAGTTATAAACTACAGCAAATGTTCAAAAACAACAACAAAAATTAGTAATAAAGTGTGAAGAGTTTTGGGTGCGAATAGTTTCCCCCTTGTCTGAATCTTCTTCTGGGAAAACACTTTTGAAATGTTTGTTTTTTGCAGCATTCAAACCTTTTTAAAACATAGTTAAATGTTAAATAATCCCCTTGATGCTGAAATAGACAATATTTACAACCATTCTGTCACTAGAAGTAAATAAATAAATAAACTTTAGGCAGAAAGAGTGGAAATATGTTAGTTTTTTTTAGCAGAACACATTATTATTATTATATAATAAAATAGTGACACTTTCTTCAGTTTTTTTCTTTTACAAACTCTTAATTTAATTTTTCTAGTTACCTTCTGTGAGTTTTCTCAGGTGCCTGACTTCAGAGTAAGTGACTTCAGGTGATAAACGATTATCAGCTGCATGTGAGACAGAAATCGGTCAGTTTGGGTCAACTTCTGAGAAAATGTGACTTCTTAAACACTAAATCTACAAACAGAGATGAACTCACCTTTGACCTTGGATCTAGGCAGCTTCACATCGGCGTACGTTACCTCGGCAGCGGCCATGTTGGAGCTTTGGGCCTGATGACGGAGAAGTGAAGTTCAGAAGTTGGTGAAGTTCTGGAGGATTGAGAGCGGAGAGGCGGCCAGTCGGGTCGGAGCGGAGACGCTGACTCGGCGGAGATGAAAGCTTGATCCAGTGTTAAAGGCAGACTCAGCATCAGAGCTATAAATTACCTTTAGTGATAAATAGTATGAGTGATGATGATGATGATGATGATGACGTGGGCAGTGAACGAACAGGAAGCAGCTCAGTTACCACAGATATGATGAAGTTTGCTAGTAAACAGGAAGCATAAAGTTTCCATTCCACCATATTTAAGACATTTATCTACTCCCTCAGGACGTTCTTTACCTCATGTGTAATGATTTTAGTTTTATGATTTCACAAAGCATTTGTTCCAGCTAACAGAGGTTTGGGAAAATCATCTTTGTTTCCCCTTCACCAGGTTAATATTCCTTAATAAAACTTTCAAACTTATTACGGTTGAGCAACAGAAAGACTTAAATCTCATCACCTGATGTTTCTTCTTGACTTGAGTCATGAAATGTGTTCCTGAGTTCTGAGGAACACGATGAGTCCAGGTTTATTTCAGCTACAAAATTCTTTAAATTATGAAATACACAAAAAAATATATTTCAGTGGCAAAATAAAGAAAACTAAATGTTTTAATCCAGACCAGCATTAATCAATGTTTCGGCTGTTTTTAATCAAAAACCAATCAGGAGTGTTTTCAGCCTCGGCTTAAAGGAGCTCAGTGTTTCGGCAGTTTTGTTGTTTTCTGGAATCTGAATGCTGCTTCTCCATGTTTGGTTCTGGGGATGCAGAGCAGGAGCAGAACCAGAACCAGAAGACCTGGGAGGTCTGGAAGGTTGCTATGACAACAGCAGATCTTTAATGTATTTTTGTGCCAATTCGTCCATGATTTATAGATTAACAAACATATTTTAAAGTCTGTTCTCTGAAAGTGACGGATGTTATTTTCACTGTTTTACCAACCATCCAGTTGCAACCAGAACTTTATTTACACAGAGTAAAAACACTAACTAACCCACTGCTGGTGAAACTCTCCACCATGAACATGACCACGACGTGTATTTAATAAAATGCCTCTTTGCCTGCATGTCGTCGCTGTATTACATGTATAGGAGAGTCAGTCAACAGCCCTGTGGTTAGATGAGCTCAGCTAGTGGAAAAACAGACGCTGAATTTCTCTCACACACTGAGATCTGTTGATTAAGACCCACAAGATTAAAGTTAAGTTTATAATATTTAAGAAGCTTATCAGCTGAAAGACGAGGCTGGATTGCAGAAAAATGTAGAGAAACGTCAGTAAATAGAAGCTGATGACGGGCAGAAACTGAGCACAGCTCCTTTAACATCCCTGTTAAAAATAACTCTCCTTCCTCTGCTTTTTACTTTTTACTTCATTTTGTGTTTGTTTTTGTGCATTCTGTTCTGTCGCAGAAATCGGCTCACACTGAGCCAGGTTCAGGTTCTGGTTCTGGTTCTGCTGGAGGTTTCTTCCTGTGAAAGGGGAGTTTTTTCTCTCCACTGTCGCTACATGCATGCTCTGTATGTAGGACTGCTGCGAAGCCAACAATGCAACTCAGTGATTGTTATGTTTTTGTCCAGGAGGACAGAAAGCTGCAACCTGCCTGGTTTCCTTCTACAGAAACTTTTTAAAGCTAATTTGAATAATTAACTGAGTTTAATTTGCTGATCAGTAACTATGATTAATTGGACTGTACAGTGTGCGACTGAATTATTGGCATCTGTTGTGAGTTGGTGCTAAATAAATAAACTGAATTGAATTGAGTTTCATAGTGAGGCCACCTGGCTGGTGTTGGTCAGGACTTTGGCAGCAGCATGTTGGATGAGCTGCAGCTTCCTGATTGATTTATAGGGAAATTTACATAAACTAACCGACTGAAAATTAAAGCATTCAATACTTTTCAGGATCCCGGTTGACAAAACTGTGTTTTAGATGATAATAACTTATTTATTGAGACTTTGATGCAAAGTTTCTCTAAAAGGTTTTGCACGATTTTGTAAATTATGATAATTTAATGCAAAGTGGGCATTTTTAATGGACTTTCAATGCAACTTTTAGAGCAACTTTGCATTAAAAGTGTCATTATTTACCAAATGACACTTCATGACATCAGTCATAAACATTCATAAAGACTCATTGATGTTCATGACAGATGTTATGTCAATCTTATGCACACCGCTTCAAATAAAGTGTCATTTGTTTTTCATGCAGTGAGTAGAGAATGTAGAAATGATATTCAAGTGACAGCAGAGATACTTTATAATAAAATTACTCAAGTAAAAAAGTGAAAAGTACAGCGTAGTAAAAATATTTCTTAAAGTACAAGTTGCTTCCTCTGCTCTGATGGACTGAACATTATTTCACTTCGTTGGCCTCCATCCTGGGCTGCACAGTGGCGCAGTTGGTAGAGCCGTTGCCTTGCAGCAAGAAGGTTCTGGGTTCGATTCCCGGCCCCGGTCTTTCTGCATGGAGTCTCCATGTTCTCCCTGTGCATGGTGGGTTTTCTCCGGGTACTCCGGTTTCCTCCCACAGTCCAAAAACATGACTGTCAGGTTAATTGGCCTCTCTAAATTGCCCCTAGGTGTGAGTGTGTGTGTGTGTGTGTGTGTGTGTGTGTGTGCATGGTTGTGTGTCTCTGTGTTGCCCTGCAACAGACTGGCGACCTGTCCAGGTGACCCCGCCTCTCGCCCAGAACGTTAGCTGGAGAGGCACCAGCAACCCTCCCGACCCCACTAAGGGACAAGGGTGCAAGAAAATGGATGGATGGCCTCCATCCTCACATTGTCTGAATGTTTCATATGCAGAGAGTTTGTGCAACATCAGTCCTGGTCTCTTTTATTGCTAAAGCCTCTAGTTGGTGTTATGATGTGAAATTGGCTTGGAAAAGTGAGAAGCAGAGCTCAGAAGTGTAAAACTTGATCAAACAGAATGGGTCCTGCATGATTTCTTTGAAAATATCACCTGATTTATGATGTAGCATAAAGTGAGTTTTGGTTACAGAGAAATAACTTTAAATGCATATTCTCATAACTTCATCATCTTCATGTTTAACATCTTCGTACAATAAAAAGTGAGACCTATAAATGAAATGATATTGTTGTGAGATCTCAGATGTATGTTTTTTTTTAAAGTCTAATAGATCATAAAATAGAGGTTGAAATTATTTCTAAAATCTTTTTTCATGCATTTGTTGTTGGAAATGTGTCATCTTGAGAAATACATTTGACATTTTTAGCTACTTAAAAGAACATTTGAATCAAATATATTATATTTCAGATCAATTTACATAGAAAATATGTATGAAAATGTTTTAATTGACAATAAATCAAGAAGAACAGCTAAGGGAACAAATATTGTAACAATGTGATGAAATGTTTTTTCCCCAAAGTTCTTAAAGTGGAGAACTTGATGATTGAACCTCATTACCTCATCGTTCGACAGTTACTATAAAAACAAGAAGCTCGTAAAAGCTGAAAACACATTTTAATGATTTTACATGTTTAACAGGAGACCTGCTGTTACAGAAAGTGAAAAATAAGGTAAAGATCTCTTAGAATCAGAACATTTATCCGGTAATCATCTCTATAAAATGTGCAGAGATATGAAGCTGTTTTCTGGACTGAATTGAACTTCACACACAGAAACACAGCTGCAGTTCTGCTTCTTTCTCACAAATACTTCTCATCATAATCTCTGTCCAACCACAGGATCTCCTCAGAGTTTTGTGTCTTCATCGTCCCCCAAGCAGTCCATCGTATTGTTACATTCACCCTGTTCCTCCACCTATGGACTCGGGCTGCTTGTCTCATCTTCAAGAGATCAGAACAAAGACTTCAGTGAATCAGGAGAAAGAAATGTTCAAAGACAGTTGCAGGTTTTATGTCCTGCAGCTTTAACTTCCTGTCTCTGTCAGTCCATCAGCGTCTCTTTAGCATCATTACAGGACAGAAATGAAACAAAGATCAAATCCTGGACTTACTTCTTGTTGTATTAGTTGGAGGATACGTTGAAGGTTCTGGACATGTTGGAGAAGTCGGACATGTTGTGGGGGGACATGTTAGAGGAGGACATGTTGAAGGAGGAGGACATGTTGAAGGAGGAGGACATGTTGGAGGAGGACATGTTGGAGGAGGACATGTTGGAGGAGGACATGTTGGAGGAGGAGGACATGTTGGAAGCGGACATGTTGGTGGCAGTGGTTCTGTGGTTCCAGAAGTAGGACAAGAAGGCGTAGTGGGACAAGATGGACATGTTGCTGGTGGTGGACATGTAGGCTGGTCGATGCTTTCTGTTTAAAAATAAATGTCAAATTAAATGTTGGAACTGAAGTAGGACAGATTCCTTTGTGGGCTCAACAGAAAACAAACAGACTGATGCTTATCTCTTAACTTGGGCAGAAGATTCATTTGGCTCTTCCTCTTCATCACTTCCTCTTTACAGTCTCAATGTTTTTGACAGTAAAGCCAGTTAATATTTGACAATGATCACAGTTTGATTTTATCCAACATTAAATATATATATTCAGAGTCTTCTATTAACCATTTCATTAACACAAAACGATCTTTACAGCAGTTTTTCTGTTTCTTTTTTGTGTCTCTGCTCTGATCTTCTCAAACGGTGGTTCTGTCAGACGGCTGCTGGTTCTGAGCCAGTTACCAGCAGCCACTAGTCACCAAAAAAACTGATTTTAACTAGATTGGTTAATTAATTGGAAATCATGTAAAATATTTTTTGCAAAATGCCTCACATTTGTGGTGAATTAATAAATAAACTGAACTGAATTGAATGTTTTCTGCTGAATTAAAGAGAATGAAGTCCTGATGAATATTTAAATATTTTCAACAGTGTTAAAAGAATTAAAATCCCAGATCTGACAGTTTTAAATGAAACTCTGAGTCTCACCTGAGGAGTTTTTCTTCAACATGTCGATCTTCTCATTCAGGCTTTGGACAGCTTCGTTGTTCGTTATATAAAGTACAACTGGTTAAAGAAAAATAAATATGATCACTTAAACACAAAATAACATTTCTCATTATTTACAAACTTACTACGTAAAAAGTAGCATTTATTTAAGGACATTTTACTCCAGAAGCTTCTGTGATTTCAGTTCAACTATGTGAATAATAACTATAAAGAATATTCAAAACCAGCGAATAAAAGACAAGACATAAAATGGTTTTTAGCTAAAAATTATTTTTTGAATCACATTTAAATACAAATTTAATATTAAGAGTTTGTTTATTTGACTTCTCTTCATATTTTCACAGGTAAAACATTTTTTTCAGACCCAAGCCGCTAGCAGCAGCTGCCAAGAGAACGACGAGACCGACGAGAACCACCAGAACCGCTGGAGACATTTTGGACTTCCTGTCCCGTCTGGGTTGTTGAACATCTGCTAAACAGTGAGCAGAAAATCAGAGGGGAATAGATAACTGATCAATACATGATAACCTAACATACAAACATGATGCACAGTATAAAATAGAGTATAACACAGAGGAAAGATGTTTACCCTCTTTTTTTTTACGTGAATAGATAAATCCTTTGTGTCTGAAACAAAGAGACAGAAATATCATTTACTGTCCTTCAGTTAGGAAACTCAGTTATAAAAGCAAAATGGAAGTATACAAATTTGCACAGTGGTAAAAATGCATAAATAAAAAATTGTACTGTCAGTTCAAATTTACAACATTAAAAGAAAAATGCTCAGTTACAAAGAAAAGCCCAGATTCAAAGAAACGTGCATCTGAATGATCATCTGAAATCATTTGAAAAGACTTTTCAAAATTAGATTTACATAAATGAAAATAAAGACTGAAATTCAATAAACTGATGTCCAAATCACAAACAATTGAAAATTTGCATTGCTGCGCAGTTCATTGCTGCAAAAAATGAGAAGTTAAACACTTTGTTCCCTGAGGTGACATGTTTCATAGGTAGGAAGCATCTGATGTTATCAATGATAAATCAATAAAGAAACAGAAACATCACCTCACAACATCCTAAAAATCTGAGGTTATTTATTTATAACCACTGCAGATGATGTACAAAATTTAATCACTAAGCTAAAAATGATAAAAATAGGTCAGGTTGCAATTATATTTCTTCTTCTTTTCTTTTTGTAACCCAAATCAGAGGCTTGTGGATATGTTCATAGTCAGATTTTTAAAATTACATTAAATTTGTCCAGACTATGCAGTAAAAACTATTTTGTGACAACTTCCTTGTAAATATAAAACTATAATAAAACTCATCAGGCAATGACAAACAAACCCGACGCAAAAAGTTGCATTTTACGTGCAAAGAAAATGACGTAAAACGTGTAAAATAAAATTTCTTCCACATCAGATTACATTTGTTTAAGAAAGTAAAGTCTGTGATTAAATTAAATAAAGTTTTGCTCTTTTTTTGTGTGTGTACATAAATATTTTCATCTGTAAATATTTTTTACAGATGAAATAATAACACTCATATCACCAATGTACATGGCTATGTAAAAAATCAATAAAAGCACAACAATTTCTTCACAAACAAGCTGCTTCCAGAGATAAGTTTTAGTTCAAACCTTCCAGTTTCGAAAGCTGGACTTCAGAATAAGTGGTGTCAGTGGATGAAGAATTATTATCTGCTCAAGAAACAATAAGAAATAAATCAGATGGAGTCAACATGAGTTTAGTTTTCACTGCGATGCAGAAAAGCATGATTTTAAAAAAATCTCACCTTTGGGCGCTGATTTGGTGAACTTCACCTCGGAGTATGTTACCTCAACTTCAGGCATGATTCTGCTGGGAGTCTGACAGAGAACTGCAGGTCAGGAGAAACGGGGAGCTTTTAAAAGCTTCCTGCCGGCGGGGAGGAGACAGACACACCTGAGCAACGTGACATCAGAGGCATCAGCCATAAAAACTAAAATCATTTCCACATCAAAATTATCTGTGTTCTAAAGAAATTAAACCTTTTTACATAAATAAAAGTAGGAAAGTGCAGCTTCTCAGCTGTACGCCAGTACAAAAGTTGAGTTGCATTTTTGCCATCGATGAAAAAAACTCCTTTGAGTTAAAAGGGACTTATTGCATAAGATTCACATTTTGTATGTTTTCATAATGTCATTTGGGTTGCTACTGCTTCTAGAAGCAATTAAAGAAAACACCCAGGTGGTTTTTGGTGATTAGTTAATGATTCTTGGTGTCTGGAAAATGATCCGTATCAAAAACCTCCCAGTTAATGTCACAATCAATGGGCACCCCGAACTGAGCTCCAGAACATTTGGTCAGCTGGTTTTACCACTGTATTCGCTGCACAATGGCTGCTGGAAAAGACAAACGCTTTGTTACATTTTTGTTGATTGTGCAGGAGGCTCCACTTTTACCTTTCAAAGATGTACTTTTGTATAGTTGTGCATCTGTTTCCAGCCATTGTAAATGAAAATATAGAGCTTGGAGGCGTGGCCATCAGCCACTCGTTTAGATTTAAAGTGACAGAGGCCCTAAAACAGCTCGTTCTGAAAGGAGAACTGACCGACTAAAACAGACAAAACCTGAGGTTGAGGTGTGATGGATTGAAATGTGTTCATTGTAAATACATTTACTCATTCTGGACTTTTCTGCATATTGTAACCATTACAGACTTCAAAGTTACTGTTTATATTTACAATGTTTTGCCAGCAGTTTGGGATAAATATCTGTCAAGGTCGTTTGATTTAGTGATTGTAGTAACGAAATGCAACCAGCAGGAGGAGTCTAGAGCTGGTGAGCCACTGACAGTCATGTTTCAGATCAATTGACCGAAAATATGTATGGACTAATGGACAAAACACTCAAGCAACTGTGAAGTGGAGTTCATGATTTAACCTCATGAACTTCATATTTAATAATTAAAATAAAAACAAGAAACTCATAAAAGCTGAAAAACCTTTATTAATTTTACATATTCAACAGGAGATTTGCTGTAAAATAAAGTAAATATCTTCTAAAATCAAAGTTATTTTCTATTAACATGTTTTTAAAAGAATATTTTAAAGTGTGCAGAGATCTGAAGCCGCTTTCTAGACTGAACTTCACACACAGAAATGCAGCTGGATTTTTGAATCTTTCTCACAGATACTTCTCAGATGATCAATACAATGTCTATCATGCCATCGGACCTCATCAGGGATTTCTGTCTTCATCATCCCCACACAGTCCAGTTCTGCTCCACCCAAAGCATCAGGCTGTCCCGGAGCCCAAAAACTCAAACTGACACAAAGACAGATTTAAGTGAACTTCAGTGACTTTAACTCATGAAATTAAACCAAATAATTTCAGATTAATCAAACCTTTTGTTCAGTGGAGATCCATCCGTCCACAACCAGGAGCCTTCTGCCTTTGAGTCGGTCAGTCCAATCCAGAACGTTTCATTATTCTTGATTATCTCCCTCACTCTGATCTCCAGGAACATCTGGCAGAACAAGTTGATGAAAATACAAGTGAAACTTTTCTGAGCTGAGATGAAGAAACATGACAATGAGATGAAATCAGGAGAATCTGAACCTGCAGCAGAGTTTCATACCTGCTCCTCTCTGCTGTCGATCGTCACCAGGTCTGATCCCAGATCAGCGCAGGAACGTCTGCTGTCATTCCAGGAGGATGTAGAGTTGGAGAAAAAATAACAGCTTCCTCTGTATCGCTCCCAGCCGGCTTCACACTTTGGGCATGTTTCATCTTTAAACAGATCAGAACAAAAGCTGCAGAAAATCAGGGGGAAGAAATCTTTGGAGAAATCCTGCAGCTACAATCTACAAGAATCTACAGGACAGAAATGAAACTAGGATCAAATGCTGGACTTTTTACTGCAGGAGGCAGAGGACACTGGAAGAAGGATGGAAACAATAAGACAGTAAAAGAGTGGTTCAACTTTGAAGATCATTTTCAAAATAAATTCAACAGATACCAAACACATTAAATAAAATAGTGAAGAAGAGCAAAACCTTTTTTAACAGGCTTAAAATGAAACATTAAATCTGGACTTTAAATCCTCACAGTCTCACCTAAAACAATCATCTTCAGTGATTCCAGATCCTCCTTCAGGGTTTGGCATCTCTCATGTTTCATCAGATAAAAGACAGCTGATTGAAGCAAAAACAAGCTGATAATCAAGACCAGTTTCATGCAAAAGTCAAGTCAAAGTTTATTTATATAGCAATTTTAATAGAAATAAAATTATTTAGTTTAGTAAAAAAAAATTATGAGACAAATATAAAACTGGCAAAGATTCCAAAAGCTAATAGTACGAATAAGAACCAAACAATTTTTAAAATTTAGCAGAAGCAATTTTCCTCCATCCTTTGACTTTTCTCTTTAGCTGGTGTTGAAGGCTGAGGGAATACTGAGTTTTCAGTCTGGACTTTAACAAAAGCTTAGCAGACAGAGGAAGACTGTTCAGAGGGAATAATCATAATAATATTCAAATAACAGCATGCAAACTTCAGAAAACAGACATTTGTAATTCTGAAATATCACCCCAAAAATCCATTGTTGTTACAGAGCTTATTGTATCTGTTAGATATTAAAACATTTTGCAACTGGTAATATTTACTGAAATAAAACATATGAATTTACATATAATAATTTATGTTTTTGATAAAAAGGAAGGTTTTCCTAAATAACATGCATCTAATTTTATGAATCTCCAATCAATGTAACACAACGACCTGCCATAAAATTCAAGTAAAAACCTTTTTTTTTTTTTATTTGACTTCAAAGTTGGAAAAAAAACTCACTAATGCTCAGAGCAAAGACTGCAACGACCAAAAGAGCCATGAGAACCAGCAGGACAGCGTGTTCTGGAGATATTTTGGACTTCCTGTCCCGTCCAGGTTGCTGCAGATCTGCTGAACAGTGAGAACAGAATGAAAAGTGGAAGAGCTGCTTCGTCTGGCCATGAAGACATTTACCACATTATGAATAAACTGGCAAAAGGAAATATCGCTGTATAATATAAGAACAAAATAAATGACAATGCTCTCTGAAAAGGCACACAAAGTGAGTAGAAAACACAAATTTGCTATTAATTAAATTTACATAAAATGACAATTTAAGACAAGATGCTATTGTGTTTAAGACATTTCTAGAGGGAATAAATTATATAACCAAATTAAACTGAAAAGATGAAAATGTTTTGTGGACAAAACTGTCATATTGATGTCAGAAGATAAGGGGAAGACTTGATTAAGATCACTGAAGAGTTCCTGTCCCTTACAACTAAATGTATGGAGACATTTCTGAGCTCCAAAAGTCAAAATGTGTGCAAAAAATGCAGAATGTTTTAGATTAATCTGTAAAATGTTCTATAAAAGAAAATGGGAAATGTTTTAGCTCAAAAAGTAGAAAATGTATGGAGAAAAACTCAGAAATTTGTCAGATATTTTCTATAAAAAAACTTTGAAATTTCTAAATTTGAAAAGTCAAAGAAATTGCTATGAAAATTTATTTAATTTTTAGATTAATCTCAAAACAAAACTATCCATCCATCCATTTTCTAACACCCTTGTCCCTTAATGGGGTCGAGAGGGTTGCTGGTGCCTCTCCAGCTAACGTACCGGGTGAGAGGCGGGGTCACCCTGGACAGGTCGCCAGTCTGTCGCAGGGCAACACAGAGACACACAGGACAAACAACCATGCACACACACACTCACACCTACGGGCAATTTGGAAAGGCCAATTAACCTGACAGTCATGTTTTTGGACTGTGGGAGGAAACCGGAGTACCTGGAGAAAACCCACCATGCACAGGGAGAACATGGAGACTCCATGCAGAAAGACCGGGGCTGGGAATCGAACCCAGAACCTTCTTGCTGCAAGGCAACAGCTCTACCAACTGCACCACTGTGCAGCCCCAGAACAAAACTAAATTTCTGAATTTCAAATGTAGACATTTTTTGACTTTTTAAATTTAGAAATGTCTAGAAAATGTCTGAGATTAAACTCCTTCTGAAATTTTACTCCATGCTCTTTTTTCTATCTATTGTCCAAATATGCAGATGATTCTCTTGTAGAGAGATGCTTCTCCCATGCATCTAATTTGATTTCATTCATACCGAATAAATGCAAAACTGGATAAAAATCTGCAGGAACTGTGTGATGCTATCATGTCAATATGGACGACAGTCTCTGAGGAATGTTTCTGACATCAAGTTCAACTTGTGTCTCAGAATTCACCAGCTGTGAAGGAAAAATCACGGTTTCAACCCAGTACTAACAAGGCGTACCTAATAAAGTGGCAACAGGTTGATGAGAGATTCATAACAATAGACTTCCATGTTTAGCAACAGAGATTACAAAGCGGAACGCGTTAAGCAGAACAACCAGAGTGAGTTTCCGATATGAAAGTTTTCAGATTATCAATAATATTCAAATGAACATAAATGTTGTTTTGTTTCACAGTCGACTGTTGCAGAAAGAGAGAAGTCAAGGCCATTGTTCCCTGCAGTGACATTTTCCACAGGTAGAAAGCATTTTAGGTCAACAATAATAAAACAATAAACTAACAGTAATATGCACAAGGAATGAACTCATATGAAATTATAGTAACCATAAAAACATAATAAAAACATCAGGCATAAAAGCTTCAAATTATTTAAATTTAAACCTTTCTGCTTCGAAAGCTGGTCTTCAGTGCAGCTGTTGTCAGCGAATGAAGAAACATCTGCACAACAAAGCATAAAGTAATTAATCTGATGGAGTCCGGCATACTTTTAAAATTCAGAAAAACAGAAAGTGTCAATTTACAGACAAATCAAGTAACAATCCAATCACTCAAACAAAAATGTAGGTTTATAAAAATAATTTTCAGAATGAATCTCAAAGCCTAAACTTGTTCTGATTAAGTGGCGCACACATTTCAATTGGATTTTTATTTCAAACCTTGTTGTTTTGAAACAATGACATCATCATAAATTTCGTCACCCACTGAAGAAACATCTGCATAAAAAAAGTAAACATAAGGAAATCAATCTGATGGAGTCAAACATTAGTTTGATAGTCATATTTCAGACAAACATGGAAGTGTCAATTTATGGATAAATACAGTAACAATCAAATCACTAAAGCAAATATTAGGCTAATAAAAAAATCACGTTTGACAAGACTACTAAAAGTCACACTTTATCAAAACACAAATTGCCAATAAAAACAATGTTTTTGTTCAAACCTTGTTTTGAAACCATGACATCATCATAAATGTTGTCATCCACTAAAGCAGCATTATCTGTGTGAAAAAACAGGAATAAATTGATCTGATGGCGTCAAACATGAGTTCGGATTTTCACTGAAGAACCGCAGGAGAAAAAGCTCACCTCTGGGCGCTGATTTTGTGAACCTCATATTGGTGTTTGTTCCAGCAGCTTCAGACACGTTTCTGCTGGGAGTCTGACAGAGAACTGCAAGTCAGACAGTGTTTAAAGCTTCCTGCAGGCAGGGAGGAGACAACACACCTGAGCAATGACAGGTACACACCAATCTGAAAGGTATTCTGCACATAACCTAGTATTTTTTTTAAGCAATACAAGTCATAAAGTCTCTAAAATAATTTCTTCATCAAAATTATTTGTGTTCCAAAAAAATTTACTCAAAGTTGATTTGAGGTTTAAAATGCAATTCCTATTATATGTTAGTGTGCAGCTACTTAGTTTAAAATTTAAACGGAAAGTATTTTTATTTGTTACTTTTAAGGCGTAAATAAACAATCCCGTGCTTACCGCTGTCAAAAACCCCAAATAAATTCAAGAAATTGATATTTTACAGTGAAAGAATGTGGGGAATAAAATGGTGCGCGTTCCTTTTAACGTTTTCCGGAAGCTGTGTTATGCTTCCTCCAATCCTGTGCTACACACGTAAATTGACTCGCCTGCCAACCAATCAAATCGCGGATTCTCTCTGGTGTGGGCGGGGCTAATGTCTCATATTGAAAAGGAGGATGTGGCTCATTCTTTCTGGCCAACTTGGCTGAAGTGACAGCAGCGCCGCACCGACAGACTTCTGGAAAGTTTCTGCTTGGTGTCCCCCCCCCTCCGGTGCTGTCATGGCCCCCAGCGTGCAGTTAAAGGAGGCGATAGCTGATGTACAGGACGGCATCCGAGCCATCCTTCTCGGACCTCCCGGAGCCGGGAAAGGGACTCAGGTGAGGCTCGCATCGAGCTAATGCTGCTAATAGTAGCTGTTAGCTTTGAGGAAAGAGAGGTGAAGTGCGCATGATCGAGAACAAGTTAATAAGAACTTTAACCTTTATTGCTTTTATCAATAAATACTGCATTAGTTTGTTATTAACTTGTGTGATTAAAAATGAAATTTCAGTTTTATTTCGGTGAGGGCCGTCCTGACCAAATTCATTGACGTCTAGAACGATAAAATGTTTTAATTTATTAATTTTTAAGGTTTGTTTGTAGCTAAATTGTTGCTTAAAACCAAAATCCCCAACCAGTTTTTCCTGATTTTAATCTTTCAGGACTTTGATAGATTTTGCAGGACAGGACATGTTGCTGACACCAGTAAACCTCCCAGTTTGTTTTAAAGTAATCGGGACATTGGTTAATTCTTTAAATGGGAAGAAGCTCAGCTGTCATTTAGATCCTCAATGACTTTCAGCCGTACGTTTCTGCTAGTTTCCATTTCAAATAATAAATTACTCCAACGTCTATTTATGTGTACATAAATGAACATGTGCGCATGTTCATCCAGCATTTGAATGAAATAAATATTCAGAAATGCATAGTTGTATAATGTTATAAACCTTCTCAGTTTGGTTGAAGTGAACTCCGGCGCGGTTCCAAAAACAGGAAGCAAAGCAAGGCTTTCTGGGTAAATACAACCAAAACAATGCGTGAGTCTAGCGCTAATGAGGGGAAATGGCTCATGGGCTTTCACCAAAGACAAAAGCGAAATCCTACAACAGCTAAAATTTGAAGCCACTCCATTTTATTTACATTTCGTGAAGAAGGGAGCTGGAAAGGTTTTCATGTCATTTCTTTCAGAAGTTCTTGCTACAGTGCTACCACAGGCGAGGTGGGGAACCGGTTGCAGTGTGAAGGAGAACAGCAGCAGCTGAAAATATAACGCATGTTGCAATTTTGATCTCAAATCTAACCCAGTTTACCAGATTATCTGGTGTGGAAACCCCCCCCAGAAATGTCTCATTTTTTGTTCAGAGCGATTGCAAGACGGAACAAGAAACGGACAAATGAATTGGAAGCGAGTGATGCTGTCTCAATATTTCGTCAACGCAATATCAGTATGTGAAACTTTCATATTGTAAAGGATTGTTCAGAGTGTAATGACTGATGACAACAGACTAACATTGAGTCTGTTGGACAGAGTTTCACAGCAGCATTACGTAAAAGGTCACAGAATAATGGAAACACTGAAAAAGAGAAGACGCATAGAAAATACATAGAAATACTAACTTATAATAATATCACTGGAGTCTCTAAAATCGTGCAACCGTGCCTCCTGAAGCCTCAGTTTGGAGCTTTTTCAGCCGCATCTCAGGGAAAAGATCCAGAGAAATCACTTTAGGGATTATATATCCTGTCTGGCCTGGGAACGCCTTGGGATTCCTCAGGAAGAGGAAGAGGAATGTCTCTCCGTCTCCGTTTCTCCGTCTGAACTTTTCCCCACTGCAAATATCACTCACTGTTTATTCTTTCAAAGTAAATTCATCACCATCAACGCCAGCCACGGCTGAAACAAAGTGCTGAACATCAATAACAAACAAGATGAAAGAAAAGTAACGTGACAAATCTGAGCACAAAAATGAATTAAAAACTCAAAACACAATAAACTGATCATTCATAGAACATTCACACACAGAGAAAATTAGCTTTTCAACTCAAATTGCTACAGACGTATTTCAAATGCACAACAAAATACCAGCTCATCCCATGACGTATTGCTTTTCTTTTTTTGAGATATTTAATCTTTCTGCACTGCAAAAATGCAACATCTTACAAAGTATTTTTGTCTTGTTTCTTGTGTAAACCTCTTAGAACACTCAAAAAAATAAGACAAAACTAACAAGTAACTTCTCTGCTCAATAATTCCTCAATAAGTCAATAATTCCTTAATGGTGATGAAAAAGTTCTAGTTCCACTGGCAAATTATTTAACTTATAATAAGACATTTTTCCCGTGTTATGTGAAATAATCTGCCAATGGAACTAGAACGTTTTCACCAATATTAAAGAATCATTTACTTAAAACAAGCTCCTGTATTTTTTGTTTTTGCAGCACATCAAGAATGTTCCATAAACTAACATATTAAATTTAAATGCAACTTTCTATTGTTGCCGTTCTGAATCAAATTTTTGACTATTTCCTTTCTTTTTAAGTTTTTATTTGCTTTTTCTTTTTACAAATCTGTTTTGAATACTGTTTGGTAAGCTGAAAGCTTGTGTGTGTGTGTGTGTGTGTGTGTGTGTGTGTGTGTGTGTGTGTGTCGTCCCTGCAGGCTCCCCGGTTAGCGGAGAAGTACTGCGTCTGCCACCTGGCCACAGGAGACATGCTGAGGGCCATGGTGGCCTCAGGCTCTGAACTCGGCAGGAGGCTGAAGGAGACCATGGACTCCGGCAAGCTGGTAAAACATTCCTGCTTTTATATCGTCCGTTTAAAAAAAATAAAATCGCATAACAACCTGAACATCTGAGCCACATGTGTTTTCAAGAAGTAAAGCAGGAAAGCCGACACGTTGTCTAACTTGTCATTTTAAGATATTTTCTAATGTAGTTTGGTGGGAAATTTGAGTAAAATATTGTTTTAGTGAACTTTTTACGAGCGATACATCAATCTGATATTAATATCTGTATTGGTCTCAAGGTATGATCCATAAGGGCTGATCTGTTCAGTCTAGTTCTATGCTGTATTGTTTAATTTTAATTATATTTAGTATTCATAACTGCATTTTCTGAATCATTTGAAAGAATGTTTGTGTTTTAAAAAATACACTTTTTAAGTCAGTTCAGCTGTTTTTCTGCATTGGATCGGTATCAGCCGATACTAAACCTCAGATATCGGTATCGTAATTGAAAAAAAGGGGATCTGTGCGTCATCTTCATTTCAGAAGATATTTTGCAAAGGTTTTTTTTTTGTCCTTTTTCATCATTACTGACTGATAAAGCTGCAGTTTGTGTGTTTTTGCACATCAAGGTCAGTTTAAATCGGATAAAAATAGACTTGAATGTTAAAACTCTACCGTAACCTGGAGGGTGTACTTTCTCTTTGCCGTTCCTTTATGTTTTCAAACTCTCACGAACTGAAGGTAAAATGCAGGAGGAAGCCGTAGCTTTGTGTTGGTTCCTTTAAAGTTTAGTTTTTCTGTCAGTGGGAGTCGTAGGACGTCATTATTCCCACCTCTGATGTAATTTCCTTTGGTAATTTACAGGCTGTCGGTGCTTCCTGTTGTGTTTGTGACAGTTAATTACACACTGTGCTGGTAGATAAAGTTGCAGGAAGTTGTTGAGCGTTTTTTTTTCCTTCTTGCAGGTCAGCGATGAGATGGTGGTGGAGCTCATAGAGAAGAACCTGGACACGACCGCCTGCAGGAACGGCTTCCTGCTGGACGGCTTTCCCAGAACGGTCAAGCAAGCAGAAATGGTTCGCAACAACATTTAGTCCTTATGTTTTATTCATCAGGTTCTATGAAACTAACAAGAGAAAATAATCTAACTTCTGGGTTCATGTATTTATGAAGACAAGCGATGAAGCTGAACGTCCTCTGTGCTGTTTGTCCTCCAGCTGGACGACTTGTTGGACAAAAGGGACGAGAAGCTGGACTCTGTGATCGAGTTCTCCGTGGACGACTCCCTGCTGGTTCGCCGGATCTGCGGCAGGTAGGAGCCATGGCGAAACAAACGAATCCTTCAGACGTGACTCAGTTTGACTGGCAGCTGGAACTGAAAGCTGATTTATGCTTTCCATGACAGCCGCTCCTCCGATTCACAGCCAGAGTTTTAACTTGCAGGATAAACGCTTTGGCTCCGAGCCACAAGGAACCGCAGTCACAACGTGTCTGAGCTGGTCTGGTGCTAAAACCTGCTGGGTTCAGGGATAAACCAGGACGAGTTTAAACAGAACCAAGGAACCAGCAGAGTAGAAACTTGATCTTGAAAATATTTTCTTTTTGAACGTTTTGTTGTGAAGCTGCAGTTAAAGTTGTTCCAGTAACCTGATTGGAAATGCTGTGCAGGATGCAGATTTGACCACTAGGTGTCGCTTTTGAGCTGCTCATCAATCACTTTGTTGGTGGGAACAGAACAGCACTGCTTCTGTTTCCTCAAAACTTATGGAATAACGTTTCTGAACAATAAATATCATCCTACGTTTTGGCAAATTATTTTATTACAGTTTATTAACATTAGACTGGATGGGAAGCAAGTTGGATCTCATCTGGCCAAACTTTTAGTGTTAATTTAACCTCTATACCAGTTGTCCCCAAACTTTTTCCTGAGGGCCACATAACTTTTCCCTTCTCTGGTGGGGGGCCCCAAGTCAGTTTGTAACAGAAAAAGTGTTGCACGTTTATCACCTGCGCTGTCGGAAACTGTTGACGGGGGGGGGGGGGAGGGGACGCGTTTCTCGATTGATTTTTACCCATGAAAGCACATGGGCAAAAACCGTTAGTGAAACGGTCACTGGGACTGACTAGTATACATTTCATTCAGGGAAACCTGGAATGCGGCGTTCAGAACAAACACGTGTTCATCTGCTCCACCGCTAGCAAACAACCGTACTGATTAAATAACATAAAAGTCAAGCAGTTCCCTATAAGTCCAACAGATGGCAGCAATGCGCCATGCAAAACAAAACACCCACAGTTTACAGGACACACCTCCTGCTACAGAGCCCCCTGGTGGTTAAAGAAAAATCCACATATAAACCGGAAAATACAATGTATGAAAAAAATTTGAATGCTTTCTGGTATTGTTCGGGGGGGCCGGACCAAATGTGGAGGCGGGCCGGATCCGGCCCGCGGGCCGTAGCTTGGGGACCACTGCTCTATATGGTGTTTGGATCGTATTGAAGATTCTGTGTTTTCATTAGTGGGGGTTATTTTACTTACAGCAAGATATTTTTCCCATGTTAGTGAAATTATCTGTCGGTGGAACTACAACTTTTTCATCATCACTAAGGAATTATTTGCTTAAAACAACTTCCTGTTTATTCCTAAAAAGTTCTTTGTAAGTTAGCTTTGTCTTTTTTCAAGTGTCCTAAGATATTCACTAGAATACACACTAGAGGAGCGTTAATTTATTGGTCCATCTAACACTCGCCTGTAGTCATTAGTTATGATTTAAAGGAGACCTGCTGAGATTCCTCAAACAGGTTAGAATAGTTCAACATGCTGTATAAAACACTGAATTTACATTTTGCACAAACTTATTTTTGGATAAGAGCTCAGTCTCGTCAGTCCTGCCTGTTTCAAGCAGTTTTCTGTCATTTTAAATCCTAATAAGCTGATGCTGGCCACGCCCCCAACTCAACATTTACACTCGCACTGTTTGAAAATGGTTGCAAACAGATGTGCAATTATACAACTGTACATCTCTGAAAAGTTTTAGTAGAGTCTAATGCACAACCAACAAGAATGCAGCAAATAGTTTCTGGATGACAAGTCAACAACAAAACACTTGTCTTTTCCAGCAGCCATTGTAGAGCACATACCAGCTGACCAAACTGGAGCTCAACTGATTTGTGACGTTACATTCAGGGAGAAATTTGAAATGACTTAAGACATCAAATTGTTGCCATTTTTTTAGAAGCGGTAGAAACACAAATGGAAGTACGAAAATGTGCAAAATGTTAAATTTGCATAATTTGGCCCCCTTTAAAACATAAAGAGACTGAAGTAGAACTGTCGATGTGCAGTCACCTGGTATCTGCTGTACAATGGCTCCTGGAAAAGACAAGTGTTTTGTTTTTGACTCGTCATCCAGAGACTACTTGCTGCATTCTTGTTGGTTGTGCAGGAGGCTCCACTTCTGCTTTTCAAAAATGGAAGGTCGTGTAATTGCGCATTATCCAAGAATGCTTTTGTTAAAAATGTAATGAACATGTTTTGTATCGCCCTATTGGAACCTGTTGTTGCCTTCAATGTGGGAACTATTGTCCTTGGCAAATTGTGGGTTCAAATAGAAAAGAGTGCACCTAATAGTCAATAAATCAAAAGCATTTTTATTAAACTTCTTCATAAAACCTGAGAACAGGCCCGAAGTATTTTCATAGAGCCAGGACGGATTACCCCTAACCGTCCTGGAGCTGGAGGAAAAGTCCTCTTGGTTTTCCTGCACCAGCAGATGGCGCTCCAGAGTTTTCCGACGATCCCCATGCTGTCTGAGTCTTAATCCTGCTCGGGTCGGCAGATTGATTCAGGAGAGTCTGGATCAGAGTGATAATGCTGGAAACAAGTGGAGCGTGAAATCGTGCAATTAACAGAAGGTGGCCTGACTATGTTGGAGCGTCCTGCAGCAGGAAGGTCTTACAGCGGATCTTTACTGAAGTGTTTACCTCAGAAGTGGGCTGGAGTTTAAAAGCAGCTCACTTTCAGGCCGTTATGTTGACCTTCTAAGTCTTACCAAAGTTTTCACTCGTTAAATACGGTGTTGTTAATAGGACTATTCATGGTTTTTAGGAGAACCATCCAGGAGCTGAGAAAATAGTTAAAGGAAGTTTTGCAAAATCGCTCAACTAAAACACGTGTTTAAATAAATAATGTACTTTAAAGTCCACATCTTGGAGGTTTTACATATTTCATCATTTAAGTGGTTTTCAGAGTTGTGGATCATATTGTTGCTTTTCTGTAAACAGAAACGGATCACGACTACTGAGCACGCACCTACAAGTTCTTACAGAGGATATTGAACCGATTCCGTTCCCAAAAATCTGAATCAAATTGTGATTTAGTAAAAAAAATTCTCCACATTTTATTTGTCCTCAAAAACTAGAATTCTCCTTGTAAACGTTATGGCTGTCGCCCTCTGGTGGTTTCAGAGAGTACTCCACCACTACAGGGCCAATTCTGAGAGCAGGTACCGAAACATCAGCTTTAAAACTGTAAAAACACATTTTTGTGACTCATTTGTTGGTACTGTCTGTATTTATAGTTGTCTCTGAAGAAAATGGATTGGTAGGGCATATCCAAAGTGCGGCCCGGTGACTAATTGTGGCCCTGTGAGTGATTGTTTTGTGGCCCCTGACCACTATTCTAAAATAAAGCAAAACTGGCCGCAATGGCAGACAACTGAAAGAAAGTAATCCTCGTTTATTAAAGATGTTTCTACATTTATCTCATCTTCATAGTGCTTAAGATTAAACATTAACCCAGGTCTTGTTTTTGTAGAATCTAGATTAAAAAATAAAATGAGTTATATGTGTATTAACACATTTCATCAACCAGCCGGTTCAACGGACTTTACATCATAAAAACATGAGTCTCCAATTATGAAACAATTAAATGTTACATTTTATCAAATGCCATAATCAAAATCCAAACGGACTTAACCAGACTTGATTTAAAGTAGCTCAGTGTTTCAGCTCTTTTGCAGTTTTCTGGAAGTTTGTTCCAGATTTGTGGTGCGTAGAAGCTGAAAGCTGCTTCTCCATGTTTGGTTCTTTAATGTGTTTTGGTGATTAATTGTTCAGTGATTTGTGAACCAGCAGGAGGATTTTACAGTTTATACTCTGAGCTCCAGAGAGTCGGTGGAAGGACTTTAGAAGTGGGGTGATGTTCTCCATCGCCCTGGTTTTACTGTGTTCTTCAGGTGACGGAAGGCTGACTTTGTGACTCTCTTTATGTGGCTCTGAAGGTTCAGGTCTGCAGTGACGTTCAGGTATCGGCCCTTTCAGTTGGTTCAGCTGGTTTTGTGCCAGATCATTTTCATAACCGACCGAGTAAATCAAGTTTCCAGCTCCGCCCACGCTGGGGACGATTTGTGGTGAAGTCGATGCTCTCTGGTCTGAGCAGCTTTCAGATTGGCCTGCAGCATTGTTGTGAAATGTTTAGTCGCCGTCTCGACTGCATCATACCCGACGCGACCTCGGTTTACGCTGTCATGTGCGTCTGCGGGCGTCGTGTCGCAACGGGGCGGCGCCGCCCGCTGCCTGGCAGGTCCAAGTAGGACATGGTGTGGGATGTGAAAGGACAGTGACTCACTGACCCGCTCTCTGCTTCCACAGGCTGATCCACCAGCCCAGCGGTCGCTCCTACCACGAGGAGTTCAACCCCCCCAAACAGCACATGAAGGATGACGTAAGTAGTTTCTGCTCCGGCCTGCGGGGGGAAACGGTCTGAGCAACCCGCCGCCCACCTGAGTGACTCTCAGGCTGGAAATGGGTCAGAGTTGAGCTGCTTTTCAGTAACTAACCTCTTTTCACTTTCAGACACGTTTTGTTTTTCAGAAAGCTGTGACCCAGTTTCAGTCTGAAAAGCTGTTGCGTCTCCATCTTTTTTATTTTGTAACATCCACTGACCTTTTTATATAATGGCAGATGTAAGAATGGCTCCGACAACAAAAGCTCTGCCAGAACCAGAATGGCTTCGTTATAAACTTTTAGAGCTTCAGGGTTGTGACAGAAATCTCGATATAAAGAGATTTATTTATTTTTAACCAGAGTGGCAGAAATGGGCTTCCATATTCTATAACCTTGTAGAATAATTTAAAATAAATATTCCAGTTGTTTTCACCATCTCACATTGTTTCTAAATCGTTTGAATAGAAACATTTGTCTGTGAATGAAAAATCACATCCGACCCTAAATATCAGAATTGGATCATTAAACACTAATTTAATGAGTGTTTAGTTTTTCAGATTTTTTCCAAACCCTGAAAAACTGTTAAAGTATTATACATAAATGTATTTATTTTCATAAACATTTTTAAGAATTTAAACATTCAGTTTTAGGATTTTTACATATTTTGTAATGCTGAATGTTAGAAACGACTTGATTAAATGATATTATTATTGTTGCTTATTTTTTGAGTTTTTACAACATACCTCTAAAATGAAATGAAACTCTGAATTTTCTGCATTAGTATTTCTTATGTAGAGCCAATGTTGACATTAAACGCATCCGAGGTTCCAGTTCCTGCTGAAGCTGCATCCCGGATGTCATTTCCTGTAACTCAGGGGTGTCAAACTCCAGTCCTCGAGGGCCGGTGTCCTGCAACTTTTAGAAGTGCCTCTGCTGCACCACACCTGAATAGAATAATTGGGTCATTAGCAAGGCTCTGGAGAACTGAGGAGGTAATTAAGCCATTTGATTCAGGTGTTTTGTACCTGTGGCACATCTAAAAACTGCAGGACAGCGGCCCTTCAGGACTGGAGCTTGACACCCCTGCTGTAACTAAAACAATCGACTTTTGTCTTTTTTAGTTTTAATAAAATCCAGCAGGCAAACATCTATGTATAATGATTTAGTATTTGCACTGCATTTTTATAAAATTCAAAGGATTAGAAAGATTTTCTAAACTATTTCCTCCTAAATCTTCACAACACATCTAGAATGACCAACAGAGTCAAATTAATTCAACTGGTTTAAATGCATTTATTCTTCAGCCTCTGAATAAATTATCCAAAATGTTCTTGTAATTTGAAGTGTTCAGTTATAACACGGAAACGTTTGTTGGGAATTTCTTGCGGATTGTTTGGTCTACTGCCACAACTTGTCGGTGTGTGTTGACTCAGTAGCTCTGTGCTTTTGTTGTTTCTGTGATCATTTCCTGCTTCCTGTCTCCACCTCAGGCTGCAACAAGCAGCAGCTTGCAGGATTTAAAGGGAACCCATTACACAAAACTCACATTTTGCACACTTTTGTTCTTAGATTTGAGTCTTCTTTTTGTTTTTAAGCTCAAGTGATTAAAACAAAAACGATAAAAAAAGCACCTGGCTGTGTTTTTGGCATTAACTTCATGTTTTTGAGCTGTTTCCATGTCGCCACTGTACTGGAAAAGAAAAGTGTTTTGTTGTTGACTCACCATCCAGATCCCACTTACTGCATTCTTGCTGGTTGTGCAGGAGGCTCCACTTTTGCTTTTCAAAGACTGTAATTGTGCTTCTGTTTGTAGCCTTTTTCACATCCAGGTGTAAACATTGAGTTGTGGGGCGTGGCCAGCAGCAGCTGTTTGGGTTTAAAGTGACAGAGGCCCTAAAACAGGCAGAACTGATCAGACTAAAATCTCATTTTCTAAGATTGATTTTGTGCTAAAATGTAATAAACAGGTTTTGAAAAGCCCATAACCATGGCCTAATCTGTTTAAGGCAGGGTTATGATGGTTTTGGGTCTTTCATTACAGTTTAGTTTTATTTTGTTATGACCTTTTGTCTAATTTGGTTAGCTTAAATTAGATGTTAGCTTGTTTGCTAGCTATTAATTACATATTTACATTTTATTATCTACAGCAGTAGTTTTAGTTATTTCATACTTTTACCTTTTTGAATTCTACACCTAAAAATGAACCAAAGTATTGTCATTATGGATGGGTTATGAGTAGTAAACTGAAGATGCAATTTTCTAAAAATGAATTCAATTATTGTTGAACAACCATCTGGCGTTTCCTCCAAACTTTTGCTGTCGCCGTTTCGCGGGTTAGCTTAGCGCCCGGAAGAGAAGGAAGTGCCGTAATTTGCCGACGACTGAAGTAAAACTTTTGAGGAGGAGGAATCAATTTCACATCAGTTCACAAGGCTAATAGGTTCATAAACATGAAAACAAAGGATAATATATCTATAATTTCATAATGTTTTAGCCTGAGGCCTCGTCCTGATGCTTCTGCTCCTCCTCCCAGGTGACGGGCGAGCCGCTGATCCGCCGCAGCGACGACAACGAGACGACGCTCCGCTCCCGCCTGGACGCCTACCACCGGCAGACGTCCCCCCTGGTGCAGTACTACAGCGCCCGGGGCCTCCACACGGCGGTGGACGCCTCCCAGAGCCCCAGCGTGGTGTTCGCCTCCATCGTGGCCGCCTTCTCCACAGCCACGGCCGCCCCTGCCCGCGCCACCGCCTGTAAAGACCAAGTCTTCTTTGTTTAACCCCTCTCTTCCTTCCTCTTTTTCCCTCCTCGGTGGAGATTAGAAGAAAATCTAACGTTGGGATGTAAACAACGAAAGAAGGAGCTTAATGAGCCAGTTGTACTCTGGTTTCCATGGCGATAACATGTTGAAAGTGTGACTGAATTATGACAATTAGCTGATCTGAACTCCATAGTGTTGACTTTCGCTGCTGGACTCTGTTGCTCTTTAACTTTCCCTTTTTCTTTTTTGGGCCTCTTTGTTTTTTATGGATCCTTCTTCTTCTCCTATATCTTCACCTTCCCTGAAATAAGTTTTATGTAATTTCCAGGTGTGTATAATCATAGAAAAAGTTGTTCCCGTCTCGATGTGTGAGGTCTGGAGATCCTTTCTAAGATCCTTTTCAAACTAAAAGATGGATGGTGAAGAATGTTTATGCTTTAGAAGATAAAATCAGCTGCTGCTGTTTCCGCCTCCAAAAAAGCTCTGATTTTATTGGCTGAGGAGGATAAGAAGCTTTAATAGTTATGTTGACCTGCAGGAGACGAAAAGTATGAGAACCACTGACTGATCTGCATGATGAATATCTACATACGCTGCTTCCATCAACCAGCTTCATGCTGGTTTTCATGTGAAAGACGTTCATCTGTGTCACGCTCCCATAATTAATGAATCTTCTAGAAGTTTCAAGAATCGGCTTTGAAATAAATCGGCTAAAACTGAAACAATTAGTCGGATTAATTGTGATGAATCCATTATTGAAATTATTCTGAAGTGATTTGGTAATTTATTCATCGTTAGCTGAAGGAAATAAACTCTAAAAAGGTTAATTGTATTCCGAGCAGTAATTCAGTCAAACATGTACAAAATACACTGCTAAAAAAATAAAGGGAACACTTAAACAACACAATATCAAACTGTCCACTTAGGAAGCAACACTGATTGACCCGACGAGGGTCCCCGTGGTCAATCAGTGTTCCTTCCTAAGTGGACAGTTTGATTTCACAGAAGTTTGATTTACTTGGAGTTATATTGTGTTTAAGTGTTCCCTTTATTTTTTTTGAGCAGTGTACATTGCTACAAATGATCAAGTGTAATGCTGATGCTGCGTTTTAGACGATAAATGTTTATTTTCTTCTTCAAAAAAATGAATTGAAATGTTTGTTTGCATCTTTTATTGTATTTCTAACATTGTATAAAAAAGGTTGAAGTGGTTGGATGCGAAAAAGACAAATTGGGAATATGCCAGTTATTTTTATCCAATTTAATCTTCAGAATATTCGATTACTGGAATAATAGTTGGTTGCAACCCTAAAGCTGATGTAAAGGAGTTAAAATGTTGCTGATAGGCTGCAGTTTTCATTTTACTAATCGTTTTGTTCGGTAATATTTCCATCGTTTCTCAGGAGATGTTTCTGGTTTTGAAGAGTTTTTTTGGCTTTTAGACCAGAACTCGGTCAGAATCGGTTTCATGTTCGGGTCTCTGTGCCTGGAGATGTGAATCCTGTTCTCCCATTTGTTTATCCATTAGTTCAACCATCTGCTGCTGCCGTCCTCTGATGACCCCTCTGTGCATTAGAAAGGGAGCTTTTACGGGCCGGGTTAATTGGTAAAATCAATCAGAACCTTGTTTTTTTTTTCTGGGAAATGGACGGAGTAGTGTTTTCAGCAGAGAGGCAGAAATTTCCTGTAACACGGTGTTACATCAGTTTGTACAGTCTGTTGTTTTTCTGCTGTTGGTGCTGCAGAGTTTCTTTGGAACAAACTCATCCTCATTTTATTCTTTCTTCCTGTTGCAAAAACTCGATTTGTCCCCTTCTGTGTCGAATTTAGAGCTTCGTTTATCCATGTTTGCCCGAAGGACTCGTGTTTGTGTGTGAAACCTGGCAGCAGAGACCAAAAGCAGCACCTGGTCTTCCATATGGCAAACAGACAAAAGTCGGTTGATTGGATGTAAAACAGCAGTGAGGAGGTAGAAAGCCTGACCTACTGCTCCTTCTCTAATGCTAAACCTGCAGCTGAAAACTAAATGAAGTTTTACTGGATCAGTTATTCATCTAAATGAATGAATGGATGAGACATCTAGTTGTGGTTAATCTTTGTCGGTCGCCATATTTAAATGCCAAGAGCCACTTTCATATTTGCTTTTCTTATACATTTATAAACATAGATACATGTTTGATTACAAAACCTGAATGTTCACAAAATACAGTCGATAATCGACCAGAGAGCTTTCACCTGTTGGTTTGGGGGTTCAGGGTTCCCTCCGCCTGTAGGGAGGTTCAGGGTTCCCTCCGGCTGGTTCCCTGTGCCTGTATTGTCCTTCAATGGTTCCCTGTGCCGGTAGGGACCTTCGATGGTTCCCCCCGCCTGGTTCCCTCCGCCTTTGGGGGGTTCGATGGTTCCCCCCGCCTGGTTCCCTCCACCTTTGGGGGGTTTGATGGTTCCCCCCGCCTGGTTCCCTCCGCCTTTGGGGGGTTCGATGGTTCCCTCTGCCTGTAGGGACCTTCGATGGTTCCCTCGCCTTGTTCCCTCCGCCTTTGGGGGGGTTTGATGGTTCCCCCCGCCTGGTTCCCTCCGCCTTTGGGGGGTTTGATGGTTCCCCCCCCTGGTTCCCTCCGCCTTTGGGGGGTTTGATGGTTCCCCACCCCTGGTTCCCTCCGCCTTTGGTGGGTTCGATGGTTCCCTCCGTCCGGTTCCCTCCGCCTTTGGGGGGTTTGATGGTTCCCCACCCCTGGTTCCCTCCGCCTTTGGGGGGTTCGATGGTTCCCTCCGTCTGGTTCCCTCCGCCTTTGGGGGGTTTGATGGTTCCCTCCGTCTGGTTCCCTCCGCCTTTGGGGGGTTCGATGGTTCCCTCTGTCTGGTTCCCTCCGCCCGGTTCCCTCTGCCTGGTTCCCTCCGTCTGGTTCCCTCTGTCTGGTTCCCTCCGTCCGGTTCCCTCCGTCTGGTTCCCTCCGTCTGGTTCCCTCCGCCTTTGGGGGGTTTGATGGTTCCCTCCGTCTGGTTCCCTCCGCCTTTGGGGGGTTCGATGGTTCCCTCTGTCTGGTTCCCTCCGCCCGGTTCCCTCCGTCTGGTTCCCTCCGTCTGGTTCCCTCAGTCCGGTTCCCTCCGTCCGGTTCCCTCCGCCTTTGGGGGGTTCGATGGTTCCCTCTGTCTGGTTCCCTCCGTCCGGTTCCCTCCGCCTTTGGGGGGTTTGATGGTTCCCCACCCCTGGTTCCCTCCGCCTTTGGGGGGTTCGATGGTTCCCTCCGCCCGGTTCCCTCTGCCTGTATCGGGTTCCTTTGTCCAGTGATTAGTCGGCTCATTGATAAGTTTTTCAGTTTGTCTTTTTAGGTATACGTCTTAATTTCAGGAGTTGTGTTGTAATGTAAAGCTTTTTTTCATGAAGTCTGGTGATAAATGTTGAATTTTTCCCTGAATTGCTAAATGTTCCCTGTTGCTCAGACTGAGTCTTGGTTTCCCTTTAGTTTGTGGTGTTAGATGTTTGAAATCTCCTGTTTCCTGAACTTCTTCAGCTGATCGTTGTCTCTCTAACCTTCTAACCCGTTTTGTTTGCTCCTTAGAAAGCTGTGAATGTTTAGTTTACGCTTCCTGAATGTAACCATCAGCCTAAATGGACTGAGACCAAAACAAGTTCCAGCCTTTCAGCGACTGAATCACGTTTTGCCGTTCACTCACCCAGACCCTTGTCCTCCCTGCTCCCTCTTGTCTTGCAGCTGGTTGAAGGCCGAGCTGCTCCGCGCCCACAGAGGTGATCAAACGGAGGGTAGACTGAACTCACTGTGCTGTTAGGCTCCGTCTTAAAGTACATTTTTATCCCCTGTAGATTATGAATGAACCAGCTAACCTCCAATAAACATCCTGCTTTTCTACAATCATCACATCTTCTGTCTGTGTGCATTCTTTTCATTTCGTCCTGAAACTGAAGTTTTAGTTGGTTATTTTTCTCCATTTTAGCTACAGATTTGATTCCCAGAATCTGGAAATGTTTCTTATTTAGTCCTGGTTCTGTTTAACTTCAGACACAAACTGAGAGAAGCTAAAATGTTGTCTTATTTAGCCTGGAACTGCTTTAGCCGATCCGTTTGTACGCAGGTGTTTGTATTTCACAGATGAAACAAAGTGCGGCAGATGAATGCACACTAAAAACCTGTATTAAACTCTTAATAAAAATTTAAAAAATCATTTTTTAAAACAAGTTTTAGAAACGGGCAGTGAAGAATGCTTTTGGACCCAGTGGCTTAATGTGTCAGAATCACATTTTAATCCTAATTAAGTTGTTTCAATTAGGAAATAAAATCCTAAAGTCATTTTCACAAATTTAAAATGTTCCAAAGGTTCATTTTGTCAGAAACAAACCTTGAAACGGGGATTAAACTATTTTCATTAAGCCCTGGTTCCTGTCTGAAATTAAAAGAAAAATCAACGTGGGTTGCAGTTTGTGTAATTAATCTAATGTTTGACTGAAAAACATTTTTAATTTATTAAATGTAAGTTAATTAGTTTCATTTTGTTTTCAGGAGAATAGAAATAAAGAATCTCTCATGAAGTCATTCGGTTTATATTCGTTTTGTTTTTAAGGTTCTTTGTGTTTCTGGGTTTTAATAAAAAGTTATTTACCTTTGTGTTTAAGGGTCCTTTTAATCTCCAACCTGTCGGGACAGAACTTCATCCTGGCTCCAGTCCAAACGGTGAACGTTTCCTCTTTGTTCCGACATCAAGCAGCATAAATAAACTGCTGCAGGCTGAATGTCAGATCTGGATCTGAAGCTTTGTGTTGTTTTTAAAACTCTTTCTTACAGACGGTTTGATCGTATTTCTAAAGATGCATTAAAAATCTTCCCTCAGACTGAAAGTCGCACTCCATTAGCCGTCTGTAATGACTTCCCTGGAAATCATACAGAAAAGCATTTCCTGCTTCTCAGTGTGAGAAAAGATGGCAGCACTGAGATTAAAATGCATGACTTAATTTACATGAATTGTTTTAAGGATGTCGTTCAAATAAAACGGTAAATTAAAAAAGCAGGAACCACTTAGACTCTAAAAGTTCACACATTTTATAAATCTGAAGTTAAATATGCAAATCAAATGTTTTAGAAATATTTCTCTGCTGAGCAAAACATCAGATTTAGTTTTTTTTTATGAATGTGTTTACCAACAAGCTCAAAAGTTGATCAGAGCAGTTATTGTTGCATTTTTATTAATATAAACGGTACTCAAATATTTATAAATTACAAAGTTATAATGTGCAACATGGAGCCAAGATTCTTACACCAAGTATTCATCAATTTGTACGGACTGCAGTGTAGCCATACCT
The DNA here is from genome assembly GCF_904066995.2 of Poecilia reticulata. NCBI lineage: Eukaryota > Metazoa > Chordata > Actinopteri > Cyprinodontiformes > Poeciliidae > Poecilia > Poecilia reticulata. The sequence goes on along the minus strand of NC_088840.1, from coordinate 28,013,915 downwards.
AGAAATGTGCCACAATTTGCCTGAGTGGAATATTGTGTTTGTTCCCAACATCGGATGGTGGAGAATTTAGAAACCGGAAATGAAATCAGTATTGTAATGGTGGGATGTGTCTGCAAGTAAAATGGGATAAAACACCTAAAACTCTTAGTGGATTATTATCTCAGTGACACAAAAACACTTTTAAAAATGTCAAGTAACGTTCAGTTGAACGGGTGTGACGTAACTGGGTGGGGTTTCCGTACAGCTGACGGGGTGACGTCATGGTCAGGATTTTCCTCCTTCGACGTCGCAGGGCGGCGGAGCGGCAGTGAGCGACGCGACGCGGCGCGGAACGAAGCGAGCGGCAGCGATAATATCCCCGGAGTTTTACCGCGGCGCAGCCGGAGCGCAGCAGGACCAGAGGCCGCCTCCACCCAGCAGGAAACCCCGGAGCCACGGAGCGCAGAGCCGGCCCGGGCCCTCGAGGACAGCGAGGAGCCACCGGGGTGTGGACCGCAGGAGCAGCCGAGGCATCGCCGCTCAGCTTCTGCAGAGGAAGAGACATCCGCTGCCGGGAGGGGGGTAAGTAAGTACCGCTGCAGAAACCCCGTGGATTTAAATACCCCCTCTCATGTCAGAATTACCCCGATAAGCCGAGACGAGGGGCGGATTTCGTTCATAATCGCGTCAGCTCAATCAGAGCAGAGGAGGAACGTGTCCATGTTGGTTTAGGTTCAGCAACAAAGCAGCTGGTGTCTGACTACAACATTTACGCGTTAATTCATCCAGGATGAGTTAAAATCCTGTCGCTCATTCACCGCCTCGGGTCAGCAGCTACGGCGGCCATCGTCCATAGAAAAACATATCCGCCAAAAAAACTCAGGAATTTCGGGATTAGCATCGGACATTTTCTAGAAAAGAACTTGGACATTTATGAAATTGAAAAGTGAAAAAAAATCTTAACGTTTTTTTCCCCATAAAATGTCTGAACTCATAAATTTTCTCGAAAATTAAGATCTCAAGATTTTTGAGAATAATCTCAAAATTTTCCTGTTATTTCTAGCAAATTTTTTACTTTTGAACTCAGAATTTTTCTTGTTTTTTTTTGTACGATTTCTAAAAATTAATCCTCTGAATTTCAGTTTCTTTGTAGCAAATTTTTTACTTTTGAAACTCAAAAAAATTCCGTTTTTTAAGAAAATTTCTTATATTAATCTCCAAATGTCCATGACTTTCGACACTTAGAAATTTTCATGTTTTTTCCAGAATATTTCTTAGAATAATCTCAAACTTTCTCCATTTTTTTTCTAGGAAATTTTTTACTTTTGAAACAAAATTTCAAACATCATCTGACTATCAGTAATTTCAAAGTTTTTCTAGACGATTTCTGAGATTAATCTCAAATTTTTTGCTTTGTCGAGCAAATTTACGACTTTTCAAACTCAGAAATGTTTTTGTTTTCGAACATTTCTGAGATGAATCTCCAGATTTCCATGTTTTTCTGGCAAATTTTCAACATTTCAAAGTCAGAAATGTTCAGTTTTCTGGCAGCAGGTTACTTTTTGTCTGTCTGGGAGGGGTCGACATGTTTCCTGCAGACTGGAGGAAAAGCTTCATGCTTTCAGCTGGTTTGGTTTCCAGATATCATCTGATGATGAGCGGCTTGTTATCATGATGACGCATCTCCTCTTGGTGTCTCCTTTAGGTGGAGCAGCTGAAATCAAGAGTCAGCTGTGATTCACTGGCTGTAAAGAGTCTTCAGACTCAAACTAATATGTCTGGATTTGTTGATGTAAGAGATGAGATTATGAAAGATGATTTCCTAAAGTTTTTTCTTCTTCACTTTGATCAGTATCATTTATTACTCACATAAAAAAACAAGCAGATCTGTTAAAATGTAACTAATATGAACTACATGCAAACTAAAGGTTTATTGAATCACATCTGGACTGAATTTGTTTGGCAACCTGAACTTTCCTCCAATTAAGCCTCTTTGGCTGTTTATACAACATTAGAAATACATAAAGAGATGGTAAAAACAATAGCAGCATTGCTTTAGTGTAGGCTTCATTATCTGTAGCAAATGAAGCATCGGCAGCTAAGAAATCCTAACATCAGCATGTGAAAAGCTCAGGCCTTTCTGCTCGACTTCATATCAATACAGCGCAGGACTGATCAGTTCACTACTTTCTTTATCAATAACTGGATAGCAAAAGATGTTTAATAGGAGATTTTTACAGAACGTGAACCAGGTGAAGCCAAATTTATGCCCCATGAACAGCTTTGAGTAAAATATACTGACAAAGAAAGGTTTTATTTTTTTATCCTAAATGCAAAATGTTTCTATGTTTTATACATTTTTGTGTTGCTCTTTCAGCAAATCACCTTTTTTGAGTCTGTAGTCTCCAGTTGACGATTAATCGATTACTTAAATAAAGACAATTAATCTGATTAGTCCTGTAACTACTGCATGCATGTGCAGAGACCTTGTGCTGCTGCCTGTGTGTGGAGAGGTTTGCTCTCAGCCACCGAATCGCCCGCAGGCAGGCATTAAACATTCAGCAGCTCAGCAGTGCGGCTCCTGAACGCTCCTCTAATTATAGAAGCTAGCCGGCCCAATTCCCTCCGCACCGCTCCGGACTCTCCACGTACGTCCTCTCTGTGTTTGTGTGGGAGAGAGGCGTTAATGGGAAATGGTGGGAAACCGAGAGGAGTCAAACTCTCCATTTGGGCTCCCATCTGCCTCCCACTGCATGAACTGCTTCACTTCTTACCACATTTATGGATGAAAGAAGCAGATCTCTGCCTGTTGTCCTTTTAGTGACACTTTAACATTTAATCATGAGTCATTTCTTTTAAGCAACCTTTTTATTCATTACTGGAGCTGATTACTTAACTTGTCTGAGTCTAATAAAAACATCTAGAAATGTCAAGTAGAGATGAAATCAGCCAATTATTTCACTAATTTGTTGATGAGCAGATATATTTCAGTGTTACTTTCCCTGGCAAACAGGTTCAGGTTTTTCTATAATTTTAGGAATATTATCTGTCCAGGGGCTGCACAGTGCCGCAGTTGGTAGAGCTGTTGCCTTGCATCAAGAAGGTTCTGGGTTCGATTCCCGGCCCGGTCTTTCTGCATGGAGTTTGCATGTTCTCCCTGTGCATGGTGGGTTTTCTCCGGGTACTCCGGTTTCCTCCCACAGTCCAAAAACATGACTGTCAGGTTAATTGGCCTCTCCAAATTGCCCCTAGGTGTGAGTGTGTGTGTGCATGGTTGTGTGTCTCTGTGTTGCCCTGCGACAGACTGGCGACCTGTCCAGGGTGACCCCGCCTCTCGCCCGGTACGCTAGCTGGAGAGGCACCAGCAACCCTCCTGACCCCACTGAGGGACAAGGGTGCAAGAAAATGGATGGATGGATTATCTGTCCAGATTGGAAGCAGAAATGAGAGAATTTAAAAAACGTTCTGAGCTTCCTACGCCGGCCTGTAGGTGGCAGTAGCACTGCTGGATCTAAACACAAAAGAAAAAGATTCTCAGTGGTTTTCTTCACTATTAATGTACACAAACAAAGTGTAATCAACAAAATCAAAACAAACTTCATTATGTAGATCAAATATGGTTGACTTGCTGTGATTTTTAGTGCATCACCCAAGCTAACACATTTAGCTTGATTTTGGATTTAATTAACTAAAAAAATATACAATCTTTGAAAAGCTAAAAGTTAAAAGATGCTAATCAAACTGTAGCAGTGAGCTACGCAGCTCAAAGTGGAAAAAACTACATAGATAAAATCGTAACCTTTGACCTGAAGGTGGTCAATCATGCTAGTGTAAAACTACGGGCCTGTCTGTCATTATATCACTTTATTAATACATCGCTTTACTTTATGGTCATCCTGGTAAAAAAATCTGATTAATCGTGATTAATCGATTGTTGAAATAATCGTCAACTAATTTAGTAGTCGATTAATATGTCAGCTGCAGTAATTCTGCTTAGAACGGCACAGAAAATATATACATTTTGCATTTCAGATATAAAAAAATCCCTCTTTGTTTGTAAATCTGTTTTTTCCAGGACTGAAGTTTTCAAATTCTGCATCTATCAAGCAGCTTTTCCTGTCCAAATATTAATCACTTAATCAGAATAATAACCATCATCTCTGCTCTGCTCTGATGTTACTGAATGAGTTTTTCACATGTTGATGTTATAAATACTTTTAACTGCAGCTGTTACTGCTTCTCTAAAGGAATGCTGTTATTGTTCTGAGGCAGAACAATGTTTAATTTGCTATTGAAAAAAGGAATTCAATTGTTTACTTCCATTTTTATGTCTTTTACTAAATAAGCCTCATAGAAAAATCGTCAAAATGTGACTTTTTAAAATCCAACTAAGGATATTAAAAGTTTCTAAAAATCTTTCTTGGGGATGTAGCGTCTGCATCATCACATCCAGTTGATATGTTTGATTTAATCAGAGTATTTATGTATTAGGAGGTGCCGTGGAAACGGGCCAACGTTCTGGTCTGGTTCCAGTGAAAAAAGGCGTGGAAAGTTCTTCAGCTGCATCCAGGCGTTGAAAACATCGGATCCGTCTCAGATGTCCGATGGCTGCTGTTCAGGCTGTAACAGAAGCCTAAAATAAAACACGATCCATGTTTTATTGAATGCTTGGAGCTTTTTAACACACACACGCACACACACACACACTCCCTGCAAATGGTGCTGCTTCCAGGGAAAAGGCTGTTTGTGTGTTTGAATGTGGGGGCGGTCATTTCCACTGAATTTTCCTTCCATTAGCACTGATATCACTCGTTCAGTTTATGCTGAACTCTAATCAGTGATGTAACGGCGGCACAGGACAGGGCGTTCTTCTTCTTCTGCTCTGTTCACCACAATTATCTGTTCACAATTACAGTTTTCAAATCTGTTCCACTTTTTGCTTTTTTTCCACAAACGAAATATCAAAATGAAAACAAAAGAGTTTCATTGTTTTGTTGTTAGGAGATAAAAATCAACCACATGACTTTTAAAAAGAAAACGAGAAATGATTCATGGTTCTGATTCATGGGGATCCTCCCTCGCTCTGTGATCGATTGGTTTGGAGTTTTATGTCTGAAAAGTTTCTTTAAAACAAGAACAAACTAATTTAAGTTCACAGATGTTCTCCATCCCGTCTGCAGTCGCCAAGAACAGCTGAACATTTTAGCTTCTAGATGTTCAAACTGGTTAAAACCCAGCAGACCTGCAGCTGGAACTTCATGTTACAAAGCGGTGGCTCGAATGCACTCCACACTTTTCAGATTTTTGGACGTTGATTTGTAGCAACATTTTTCTCCCTTGACCCAATGGGAGAACATCTGGAGACTCCTAGATTACAGTTTAGTAATCGATTTTTCTGACGATTAATCAGGTTTAAAAACAAAAACTGTCACATTCTGCTGATTTTTCATTTAACCACTTAAACTTTTTCTTAAAATATTAGAAATGCATCAAAAGATGCAACTAAGCAAATAATCTAATTCCTTTTTAATAAAAAAATAATCATTTTATTGCCTAAACTGCAGTGAAAACATTCCTTTAGTGAAATAATCTGCAGCTAAAATATCCTTCTGAAAAGTTCAGCGTTTTCTGCTGGACTTAAAATCACCGCAGTGTGCAGTTTATCTACCGGGTTTGATTTACTGATTAATATGAGATTTTCTTTACAGATTTTGAACCAGGTGAAGGTAAATTTACCACTAGAGGAGTTTTGGGTAGAACATTGATGGATAACGGTGATTATTTTTATCTTGAAAGCAACATGTTTGTATTTTTTAACCGTTTTGCTTAATTACGGCTCTGAATTGGGTCGTTCTTTCATCAAATTACCTTTTTTTTTAAAGTCTGTAAACTTCAGTTCACGATTAATCAATTACTAAATTAGTTGTGGATTATTTCAATAGCCAATTAATCACAATTAATCCATCCAATCGTTTCAGGTGAAGTTTTACTTTTTGGGTTTTATTAGATTTTGATCTAAATCCAGGAGAACTTCTTGAGGAATTAGGAAAATAAAAGTGAATGACCTGCAGTCTGCAGCTCAGTTTGGGTTTCTGGACCGGGGAAGGACTTCCTGGAAGGTTTGTCTTCAGGAAAGGCACAACAACAATATTAACTAAGTCATTATTATCATGAACTAGAAGCCCAATCTGCCTGGAACGTGTTCTGTTGGTCCAGAACCATTGAGGTTAAGCACATCTTCCTCATTTCTCAGAAGGCTGAGGAGAATTTTTCTTTTTAATCTGTCGTTCATTAAACCAGTAATCATGTCGGTTTCCTGACAACGCAGTAATGGCTGCTTCAGTGGCCTTTAAGAAGCGCGTCTGAAACCATAAAGTCCTGTAATAACGGGCCGGAGGTTCCGCCGGCGAGCCGGTCAGGATCCGGCCCGATTCCTCTCAGCACAACAAACCTGGATCTGATGAATGTGCTGGTTCTGACTGTGTTTTCTGAAGAACCAGCATGTTCAGACTCATTTGTGTGAAGCTGGGAGCAGCTTTAGTTCACGTTTCGCTGCCAAAGCAATTTTGCAAGTTTTTACAGAGTTTGCTTCAGCTCTGCGAACTGCTGCTGGCGCCGTGACCCAAACGGTTCCAATAAACCCAACGGTTAGGAGGAAATACTGGGTTCAGATCAGCTGAAAACCTCCGACTCAGCTGAGATGCTCTGATTCAGAGGAACGACGTCTGTCGACTCCCCAGTTATGGCAAAAATAAATCATCCTTTCCACTTTCAGCAGAAAAGTTTCAAATGATGTTGCATCTCAAACTGAAATACACTCCAAGAAACAGAAATATTACCAAGAAGGTTTGTGTAGTTTATAGAGAAAATATCTGTAACAGTTTATTTGAAGGAGTTTGTATAAGGTTTTCATAACTTTTGTCAATATGAAGGAATCTTCATGAATGTTTCAGACTGTTGTCATGAAGCGTCATTTGGTAAATAATGACACTTTTAATGGACTTTTAACACAAGTTTTAATGCAGATTTGCATTAAAAGTCTCATTATTTACCAACTAAAACAGTCTGAAACATTCAAGAAGACTCTTCTCTATGTTCATAACAGGCGTTATGTCAGGTTTATGTCAGTCTGGCGCACACACCTGAAATAAAACAAAAGTAACTTTTTATCAAGACATAGTCAATAATTCCTTAGTTCTAGTTCCACTGGTAGATTATTTCTCTTATAAACTATTTCTGGTTTCTAAGTTTTTATTTCACTTATAAAATGGGAGAAATGCCTGGTTAAAAATTTAATAATCTTCCAGCATAACTAGCACATTTTCATCAATGTTAAGGAATTATTTAACTAAAATAAGCTCCTGTTTTCTGCTGAAGTTATTTGTAAGTCAGTTTTGTCTTATTTCAAGTGTACTAAGATATTTAGACAAAAATACTTGTTTCACTGTATGTAATATGTTCTAAAATGACTATAAATCATGTTTTTTAAAGTAGTTTTTACCTGAAATAAGTTTTCATCTGCATCTAAATTATTATTGAAACAACTCTGTCTACAATAATCCACCCAGTCTGAGAGGAAACAGCTGAGCCTGTTTTTATTTCTCTTTCTGCTCTTTTGAGGCAGAGCTGAAAGAAAAATAATATGTTATAGTTGTTAAGATTTACAGTTTCTTAGTAAATATCCGTGCAGCTCTAATAAAGTCATAAACGTTTGGACCACTGCTGTCAGATCCACTGGAGCAGGATCAGCTACAATCCAGGATTTCTCACTTTCTAGTATTTATTTAGGCTTTAAACCTGTAAAATGTTGGTAAAGGTGCATGATAACCAGTGAATTTACTAAAATAGCTCTTTGTTTTGTATTCAGTCAGATGCTGAACCCATTTTTCAGGCCAGCGCTGCTCCATGGAAACAGAGAGGTTTGTTTACAGCAGCGTCTGCTAGCCTTTTAGCTAATTGACTCTGATTAGCTCTCCCCCAAAACACGCACATAATACATTATTAGCTGTTTGTTGAGTGGAGGACCACCTGTTCGGTCCGGAGCCGAACGGCCCCAGCAGCCGGCCCCCGGCTCTCGGATTAGCCGGGATTCAGTCAGTATTCCTGCAAACAGGATGAAAGTCTGAGCCGAGCCGCCGGCTGGACTCCGGCCTGCTGCAGATCTGCTGGAGCAGAAACAAAACGATGCCATCAGTCGATTTGGGCGGCAGGCTGTCAGCTCACGCTCTTATCCCAAGCGATAAGATGTCCTGGAAAAGCTGAGCAGATCTAATCCTGATTTGTTTAGTGAAAGAACAAAAAGGGAATGCAAAGCAACATTTGCTTGTGTTTCCTGTAAATTCATGCAAAAGATTCCAGAATCTGTTCCAGATCTATAAACTGAAGACTTTTTCATTTTGTAGCGTCAGAGACGAAAAGCTGACAGATGAATGACATGAAGAAGACTTCCTCCAGTTTGAACCCAGCAGCCATCTGTTCGCCTCCTGAGCAGAAACGGTCGGTTTTTACTACCCAAGTAAAACAAAAATCGATGTTTGGAGCCAGAGGGCAGCAGGAAGTAAAACTGAAAGCTGGCAGCTTCTGCTGCTGGGAATTAGAGCAAATGCCACTGAAGTTCTGAAGAAAGGCGGATTAATGACAGGAGTGAATAACCAGTTATGCGGAAATAAAGAGCAAGAGGGAAATTACAATGACTGCACTGCAAAAACACAAAATCCTACCAAATACTTTTCTCATTTCTACAGCAAATACTTTAATACACTTAAAATCAGATGTTCTTTTTCAGCATTATATAGCTGCTTTGTTTAAGTTAATAAATCCTTAATAATGATTAAAGATTTTTCTCTCTAACAGGATGCAGAATAAACTACAGCCAGTTTAAAACACAGTAATCATGTAAAGGTTAATGATTTCATTTCCTGTCCTCCAAGCTTAATTACACTCATCTGACTTGTTCTTCACCTGATGGTGAGCAAATTAAAAATTACAAATTTAGCTGTGAACTTAGCAAAATTAAAATGAATAGCTGCCTTAAATCAGATCACCTTTCAGTTTAGACTCAATCTATCATTTATGGTTTAATCAGTTCTGTTTTCCATCTGTTTTTTCAACAGGTGACAGAAAAAAAATACAACTTTTAACAGCTATAAAGCTGAATGTAAAAACACTTAGTCATCAACTTATGCCTAAATTTAAGCCATTTCCTTCTGATCAGTACAAGTTGTCAGCTTTGTTGTTGGTGACTTTTGCTACTACATCATCTAACAACCAATCTTTGCTTTAGTTTTAATTTTCCTTCTTCAGTTAGAGTTTCTCTTTTATTAAAGTAATCCCGCTGCCTGAAGCTGCTGTTTCCACCTGGAATCGTCGCAGCTGCTGATTGTGAGTGGCGGTGGGCGTCGGCGTCGTGCTGGTGGCTGTTTTGGTGTTTTATGGAGGTGATGAGACGCGTCACGTCCGGCTTTTACAAAGTAGCTGAAGGGTTTTCTTCATTTCGTTTTAAAACGGTTTGCTGCTCAGAAGAATAACAGATATTTTTATTAAATGGAAGTCGTGTTTTCTTCTTCTGATTCTGGAGCAAAACTAGACTGGAAGCAGACGTTTCATAACTGGCAGGATGATTTTCCCATCTTGCCTCCTCTTCTTGGTGCTGGTGTGTGTGTGTGTGTGTGTGTGTGTGTGTGTGTGTGTGCATGCGTGTGTGTGTCTTGCCTGTTCCAGTATGTAGGTCAGTCGTGTCCTGTGGTGGCAGAAAACGGAGGATCCTGAAGCTTTGAGTCAAAGGGTGAAACCAGAAAGTTTGTCGGAGAATCTGAGCTCAGATTTCCTTTCTGTGTTTCCTGTTTGTCTCTGAAAACCCAACATGAACCTGGATGTGGGTCATGATGTCATGATGAAGATCACACACTGCCGCATGCTGCCCTACCTTTTTTTGTTGAAGCTTACATCCAGTTTGCTCTGCACTGAACCGTCAGAACAGGAAGATGTTCATCTATTCCAGCCTTTACAGTAAACTCAGAGTTTATGTCGTCTGATTTTAAAGCAGGCGTCTTCCTGAGATCTGATTTTGACCTGCGTGTCGACCCAGCACTGCAAAAACACTAAATCTAACTTTTCAGCAAGATAGAGGAGCCTGTATTATCTAAATAATTCCTTAATATTGATTCAAAAAAGTGGCAGATTATTTTACTTATAGTAAGAAATTTTCACGTTATAAGATAAATAATCTGCCGGTGGAACTAGAACTTTCTCATAAATATTAAAGATTTATTGACGTAAAACAAGCATCTGTATCTCTCTTAAAAGTTACTAAGTGTATTAAGATATTTTCACTAGAAACTAGAACAAAAATACTTTGTATGATTTTGTGTTTTTGCAGTGTTCATGTCCTTTTTCACAAACCAAGAAAGAGAAAAACAAGCTCATTGACTTTGGAGTAAATTAAATGTGGGATATTGTGTGCAGAGGAAGAGATTTTAGCAGCTTTGCAGGACATAAAGTCTGCAGCGCGCGTGCGTGTGTGTGTGTGTGTGTGTGTGTGTGTGTGTGTGTGTGTGTGTGTGTGTGTGTGTGTGTGTGTGTGTGTGTGTGTGTGTGTGTGTGTGTGTGTTTGGGAGCAGCAGTGGAGTAGGAGGATAAGTGTGAGATAACAAATCATGTTCTCTGAGGCTGTTCAGCTCCATCTGGCAAATGATGAACGCACGATGATCATCATCTCCTCAGGTTTATTCTAACGTTGCACACACAACGTTACCACAAACAAAACATCACTGCAACATCAGCGGGTGCAAAAATCATGTCAAAAATGACTATTTCTGGTAAATATTATATCCCAATAATATACTGAATTTCAATGTTCATTGCTGATACATTATTTACACTGCAAAAACACAAAATCTTACCTCGTATTTTGGTCTGGTGCACTTTGAATAAGAAAAACATAACTTAAACATTTCAGCAAATGGATATCAGAATCTTTTAATGCCGTAGTGAATTCACCTGCTTCATTTCTTAAAGTGTTATTCATCAGTGGAGCAGAGGAATCTGACCCGCAGCCAAAAGCATGTTTGTGTTTCGTTTTGTTTGAATTATCTTTGAAGGCCTGCTGAGAGCCGGGCGTGGGCCGCCTGGCGTTTCTCACGCTTTGAATGAGACGCCTGATGAGATCCACACAAAAATCTGCTCAGCATGCTGAGGTTCGCGCTCCGGCGTGCTTACTGTGCAGAACATCTGACCTTTCCCATCTCTGCTGATTTACACGGCAACAGAAGGATAAGAAGCAGAATTAGACGGGTGATTATCGAGGCCAGCAGGTCCAGTGGTGAAACACAAAATATGATTAATTACATTATTTTATAATGAAACAAGAGCCAGGCTGTTTCCTCTCCTCCTCTCCAATCTGCTTGTTGTTTCTCTGACATTCAGACGAGTTTGATGATCTAAAAAAGAACAAAAAGAGAAAAACACTTTTAACTTTAAATTGGAAATTTTAGCCTGTAAAAATTAAAGTTCGGCATATTGTGCTAAAACAAACTTGTTACAGAAATCTGTTGTCTGCAGAGCAAGTCAGGAATAAATTACCTTCATCAGACTTAAAAAGCACAGTTTCTTTTAAAAGAGCACTGAAATCTTAGTTTTTAGTCTCTTATTAAATAGAGGTTTGTGTGTATAATTTGTGTATTTATTGTCAAAATGGTCTCATGTTGTATGAATATTTTTTCTGTTTTACCAGTTCGACCCCTGGAAGTTTAGTAAACACTTTGGAGAAAACTAATGTGAATCCTGATCAATAAACAGATATAAACACATGTTCACCTTATGCTGCACAAAAATCACAAATTTGACTTTGAAAATTAACTTTCCTGCTGTTTTAAAACAATATTATCATTTTAAAATCATAAATATATACCGTATTTTCTGCATTATAAGGCGCATAGAATAGACGCTTCAGTTTGGGTTACATTTGTTCCGTATTCTATTATTACACATCCACATTTGTTAAGAATTGGTCCCCAGTACTTTATATAGTAATCTGCTCCAGACATTGTTTCACTGGTGTTGGTGTTGCGATATTGTGCCCAACTGCTTTCTGGGTAACGCAGACCAACCGACACGCTGCCGCCGCAGTCTCTGTCTCGCTTCCCCCCCTGGCTTTAAATGTACTATCAAACTTTATTAACAAACCAGCGTTCTGACAACTATCCCAGCATGCACCGCGCACTTCTTCTTCTACGGGGGAAAATGAAGTCGGCGGCTGCTTGCCGTAGCTGCTAGACCTGTTGTGGCTCAATATTGGTCCATATATAAGGCGCACCAGATTATAAGGCGGCTTTTGAGGAAATTGAAGGTTTTAAGGTGCGCGTTATAGTGCGAAAAATAGGGTATTTGATAACACTTTAGCAAAGAATATTTGAGCTTTTGATAGCTTTTATTTGGCATTTTAGCAATAAAATATGGGAATTATTAACATAGGCAATGGATTTAAATAAGCAAACTTCGATTTTTCTTCTGGTTAAAAGTCAACTTTTGTCAGTTCTTATTGTTGAAATAGGAATAAATCTGATATTTTTTTCAATGTTTATTGCACTGTGTTTATGGGATTTTGTACTTTGAATGAAAATGCAGTAAGAATATCAGTGGATTCATGTTTTTAACTGTTTGTCTTTGTTGATCAGCTGCTTCTGAACTCAGACTGTTAGCTGACACGAATCAAAGGGGGGCAACAGGTTGGGGAGGGGCGTGGCAGACGGCGCTCTGCCTCTGGAAACAAACAGGCTGTCCCCGGCGTGTTTGTCTTCCTGCCTGTTGTCCTCAGATCTGTCTTCAGAGATAACAAGCTGCTTCTCATGGTTAAGCGTGAAGCCACATCACAGAGCAAACGCCTGATAACAGCGCCACCATGGGGGCATCCCTGGTTCTGGTTCTGGTTCTGGTTCTGACGGAGAATCAGAGGGCCACAGCAGAGCTTAGGCAGCAGAAAGGAGGTTTTTTATACGATAAAAAGCTGAACATTTAAATGGAAACTAATCAGATTAAATCAGAATAAACAGGCCTGGTGAGAAAGCACTTTGAGAAACACAACAGGACCAACACTGTGCTTCAGTAAAACTAAAAGAAACGGACAAAATGTACTCTAGTAAAAGTACCACATTAACATTTTTACTCGATTAAAAGTGAAAACTTGCTTCTAAAATTGATAAAGTATTAAAAATAAAAGTAGTTGCTGAAAGTATTCCCTATAGAATCATGAAGTGTGCCTGCTGTATGTCAGAGTTGGGGAGTAACTAGTTACATTTACTTGAGTAACTTTTTTATCCATCCATTTTCTAGCACCGTTGACCCTGTGGGGTCAGGAGGTGCTGCTGCGTCTCCCGCGAACGAGAGGCGGGGTCACCTCTACAGGTCGCCAGTCTGTTGCAGTAACGTTTTGATTTTATTTTTATTACGCTGTACTTTTTACTTTTACGTGAGTAACTTTGTTACGAAGTATTGTTGTTACTCTTACTTGAGTACATTTTCTGGATACTCCTCCCACTGCGAGTAATTCATCAGACACATACCTGGAGCTATTGTTTAAGTTTCACAAGTTTTATTTTGAAATTAATTGATTTGGAAAAATGTTTATTCTGTCTGATTTTCTTATTTTGTAATTATGTTGTCCATATGAATAATTTCCATTTTACACCAAACCTTCCACATAATTGTATGTTTGATATTCAATAACCTCTCAATTGAAATGTCACAAATCAGCAGGCATTGTCCTGTTACCTAGCAACCCCACTGCCTGTTACTTAGCAACCCCACCACCTGTTACCTAGCAATCCAAGCTGAGCTCCAGCACATTTGGTCAGCTGGATTTACCTCTGTACACTGACTGGCTGCTGTTGTTGAAACCACTTGCTGCATTCTTGTTGCGCAGGACGTTCTACTAATGCTTCTCAAAGATGTGCAGTTTTTGCACATCTGTTGCAGCGAGTGTAAATGCTGACCAGCAGACGCTCATTTAGATTTAAAGTGACAGGACGCCCTAAAACAGCTCAGAATCGGCAGACTAAAGCCTTATTATCTAAGAATGATTTTGTTTGTTTTGTGAAGCCTATCCTAACCTCTCCAAGGAAGGATAATTTGTCACCTTTAAGTACATGAAAAACGTACTTCAGTACAGTGACAAAGTTTGGGTACTTCGCTGCACCTATGCAATCCAGTGAAATTCTACATTTATCAGCAATTTTAGTGCATAAATAATCATAATTAATCATAAATTCTGGCAGAGACAGCTTTGTTTCATCCTTAAAACTGGACCAAACATGGCAACTTCTGTGTTTTAACCAGATACTGTCAGCTGCTCACCAAAGGCTGCATTAAAAAACCTCTGGCCAGGTTGACCTTCGACCCTGAAGCCAATAAGGAATGTTTTCACTCAGCATTCTTCCTTCCTTCCTTCTGTCCTGCGGCGTGTTTGAATTCTGCCGAAGCTTATCTCGATCTCATCCGATGGCACTGATTACTCAGCAAGCTGACAAAGAGTTTTGCTAATTTTACTTGTTCTCTTATTGCACCATAAAATCAGCTGCAGGTGTTAAAGTCACTTTTGTTTTGGCTAATATTGACTCCGACTGCAAAGAGGACTTGGACTGAATGGATGAGATCTGACATATTTATTGGAAAATAGTGTAATCTCAGCAGTTTGATGTGTTTATTTTGTCTCAGTCTGCATTAAACTGCTTTGTTCAGTAACTTTTTTTCTGCTTTTATGATATTTTCTTGGGCATCATGAAAGATTTGAACGATGTCGATGAGTCACCTGGAATCAAAGTCTGCCAGCGCTGTGAATCACACATCTTACTCACCAAATGAGCTCCAAGTTCATGGTTAGTAACAGATGGCCACGTAAAACTCTTAACGAGTGAAGATAAGAGCAAAAAAGGCCCAAGAAACAAAGAATTTCCTGAAAGGTGCTGCCATGTTTTGGTCTTTGAAGCATTTGTGTTGTGAATAGTGCGTTTATTGGGATCAATAGTGTGGAAATTACTTTTCCTCTACATCTGGGATGGAGTACACCATGCCTCTGATGTCATGGTGTGACATCAGAGGCTCGTTTGATTTTCTATATTTAAGAAAGAAAGTACGGCAAGCCCTCAGCATCACTTTTATTTTTAAGGATCTGGCATCCTGAGGTGAGTGAAACTTCATCATTACAGGGAGCATAGTGGAGCAAGACATTATGTATCCGTCTGTTCATCCATCCATTGGTTCATCCATCTATCCATCCACCCGTTCATCCATCCATCCGTTCATCCATCCATCCATCCGTTCATCCATCTGTTCATCCATCTATCCATTCCATCCATCCATCCATCCATCCATCCATCCATTCATCTGTTCATCCATCTGTTCATCCATCCTTTCATCTATCCATCGGTTCATCCATCTATCCATCCATCCATCCATCCATTCATCCGTCCATCCAACCATCGGTTCATCCATCTATCCATCCATTCTTCCGTTCATCCATCCTTTCATCTATCCATCTGTCCATCCATCCATCCATCCATCCATCCATCCATCCATCCATCCATCCATCCATCCATCCATCCTTTTATATTAGTTAAAGTGATTGAGAATTTAGAACATTTTAGTTTGTAAACATCTAGGATTTCTACAAGAACATATTTTTGGGATGCCAAAACATTACAACTATTTATTGATTTATTGGTCTAAAATGTTTCTGTACCTGTAGTTTAGACACATTTTTCTAGGAAAAGCTTCTAACTCTGGAAACGGATGTTTCAGACATATTGAAACGCGTCTTAACCCACTTGGTTATTCTGGTGTATTATCATAGACCTGGAAGGTTGGTTACACAATGAATTATTGATCAGTAACACGTCATATGATGCAAATCTGTTTCATGCATTCCCGTTTAATGTTGTTGAAGTTCATAATGTGGCCACTAGAGGGCGCGGACTAAAACCTTACATCAATTTGCTCTAAAACTTAATAGAAATATGACATGAAGATTGAAAAAAGTCGGTTTCTGACTACCTTTAAAAGCGGATCTTTGTAATATTTCCGGCTCTCTTGTGATATTTCTTCTTCCTGACCTGAAAACTGGATCAGCCTCTCAGCTCAGCCCGTCAGCTGCTCCAGGTCGGTTCGGCTTATCGCTGTTTTTCTGTGCGTCACGGCCATGAATCCCCCTCCTCACGCTCCCCACTCGGACGCAGACATGGTTATCACATGAATGGTCTGACGTTTACTGGGTCAGCATTACTCTGCCTGTGTTTGTGTGAGAGATATATAGAGACATATATAGAGAGAGAGAGCGGCCTTCAGACGAGCGGCTGTAATCAGATTTGTGGACGTTAAGTCAATCACAGAGGCTTGGTTCGTGTTTGGTTCGCAGAGGGAAAAACCAGAAAACATCTGCACTACTGAGTGAGTGTGTTTGTCTTTTCTAATCAGTTGTAGCAACTGTCTTCTGTAGCAACACAACCTTGTACACCTTTTAGGGTTCTGATAACAACTAAAACTAATTTTAATCAGTAAAAACAGTTGATTTAAGGCAGATATTATTTGAGAAGTAATAAAGTGTAAAACTGGATTTTGTATGATTAGTATTCATGCTTGTGCGGAGTAGTTTCAAGCAGTGAGTTCCCTGCAGTCAGCGTAAATAAAGAAAAAATTCCTTACATCCCCTCTTTATTCAGTTGTTCAGGATTTTTTTTTTCGCACTCATATCATAAATCTTGTCTAAAGGTTTCCAGATATCTGGGGAAATTAATATTTTCGTAGGCGTTTTGGCCTTTCGTCCACATAAAAACTCCATTTAATATCACTTAAAACGATAACTTATGAAAACGCCTTAGTTGTGTTTGCGTGTGTACATGGGGAAACAGAGTTAGGGTCCCGTGAGTTACAGTCTGCAACAAAAATAGACATTGTGTTGTGTTTTATTTACATTTATATTCTAATACTTTATTTTAAAGCAGTTAAACTTGTATTAAAATGAACTTCCCGGCGCCATGTTTAATTTGTTGTAGTTTTGAAGCAATCTGATTGGCTGACAGGTTTTAGCTAGGCGCTGCACTGCCCCCTATGGGTTTGGCATGCTCACAACAACATTCAGTGGGTTTATGTGAATGAAAACTTTTCTGAATCTGATCCCATGTCTTCAAATATTTTTTAAATGATGTCGCAGAAATTTATATATATTTTTTAAGACATTACTATGTTTGTACATGGCCTTAGTCAGACGTTCCTACTTTATCATATCTGAATTACATGTAGACATTGGGGAAATATCTTTAAACTCCTCTGTGCTTCCTCTTTTACTCTGCATCTGCTCCATCTCCTCTTTGACTGGATCTGACATTTTAATTTCAGTATTTCCTTTTAATCTTGATTAGATGTTACACAGATGTCAAAAACAGGCTACAGGGCCCTGTCAAAACTAATTTAGCGGAAATATTTCCAGCTGCAAAGCATCCAGAGTGAGTTTCTTTTTAACTTTAAATTTGGAGATCCAAAGAAAGACACGTTTGACCAGAGCTGCTGCTGCAGGCCTGCGTTCCAGAATAGAAGCACTTACACAGTCTGTAATTGCAGTGAGAACATAATTAGCATGTGTGTTTTGTGTTAAAGTAATTATTACTTTTCACTTGTGAGTCTTCTTTTACAACTGTGTGTGTGTGTGTTGTGCGTGTGTGTGTGAGAGTGTGTGTGTGTGTGTGTGCGTGTGTGTGTGAGAGTGTGTGTGTGTGTTGGGGTTCTGTGTGTCTGTAATGTGTGTAACGTGTTAAGTGTTATTTATGTTCAGTTGAATTTTTGTGTATTTGGAGCTTATTTTAGTGCGTTATGTTTGTTTTTGGGGAGTTTTTGTGAAACTTTATGAGTCTATGTATGTTTGTTATAGTTATATATGAATATATAGGAAGGGCGTGTTCTTATGTGTAGGGCTGTAAATTTTATTTTTGTTTTAAGTTGGTTTGTGCATTTTTAGAAGTGCGACTTGGTATTTCCATACGTTAGATAGTAGTTAGGTGTTTCACTATGGAGGACTGACACTGCCAAAATGCAAGAAATATCTAAATATAATGTTTATTCATAAAACATTATGAAAATAATCTTTGACGACAAAATAAGCTGACAGCACTTGTAGCTAGCTCAACTTGAAATTTCACCATTTCTATTGGTACATTGTATGCTTCTGTAATTCTATATTCGGGTATATTCCTATAAACAACAGTTTGTTTTTATTCTCAAATTGAAGCCAAAAGGTACAGAGGAATTTAAAAAGTAAGCTTAAAATAATAATAATAAAAAAAATAAAAAATTCCAATTCCAATCTAAACTACAATGTAGTAGTACACACAAATGTATGTTTCAGTGAAACAAATTAAACTACAATGTAGTTTAGATTGGAATTATTTCAATAAAAACATAAATAAATATACTTGTAAAACTAGATTTTACTTATTAAACATGCACTCCTTGTGTCACAATGTAGTTCTGAGCCTTATTGATATGTTAGCCAAACTGCTAGGTTGTTGGCATTGTCAGTCCTTCATATTTCACAATTAAACTGTGTTCATTTAGGAGTGAGTATCAAGTTTTATTAGGCTTTGTTGGTTGCTTTAATGTTTCTGAAATCAATATATATTTCTGTAGAGAAATCTTAATTTATGTCACTTTCAGTCTTCCATATTTTTTGCCTCAAGTGTATCTTTTAGAAGTTTATTTTGATATGTAGGTGCATTTTTAAGAGTGCCAATATTTTTCTGCATTTTATTACTGTTTTTGAATTATTTCCACACACAAATTTATATTTCAGTGAAACAAATTAGATTTCTGGCAGTCCAAGTCCCCCATACTTCTAAATGCCGATATTTTTCCAACACGTATGGGATATTTAAGAGTGAAAGTCAATGTTGTTTTAATGTTTTTTGGGGTTACTCTTTTATTTCTAAAATCAAATTCATACTTGATTTTTGGCAATTCCAGGTCCCCATACATCAAAATGCAGATATAACTGTGTGTTTTGTACCAGTTTACTTAATAGTGAATGTAAAATCTGCATATATTTTGATGGCGTATGTGTACATATACGAGGTATAAGGTATATTTGTAAAACTTTTTTTGTTGTTTTCTGGTAATTACAGTCCTCCATATTTCTAGGACACCTATTTCAGTGTTTTAGAAGTCTATATTTCTATTTTTTTTTTGTGCATTTTTTGCTTGTTGAATCTATTTACCTGTGACTGAAGCATCCAAAGTAGTTTTGAGCATTAAAACATGTTTTCTTGGTTTGTATATTTGACTCTATTAACCTGTTTACTCCAGGTTGTGTCTCTTCTTGTTTGTAGGCAGATTCAAGTCGCTGTTTTCATTGCTTGTAGTGAGCGTTGCCATGGCGACGGCAGTATCAGCTCAGTGTGAAGTGGGAGAGGAGCTTGTGGTGCTCAGCATGCTGTAGAGAGGGAGACTGGTTTTAACCCAAAGACGTGATTGGGTGGAGTCGCGGATGATGTCATGCGTTGAATCTGAGGTTTTAACATCGAATTTCTTCCATTTGACCATCGTGTGTTCGAACGCGACCAGAGCAGACAGATCATCGGTTCAGATGCACAGGAGAGGAAAAAAAACCCCTGAAGTGAGACCGAGGAGGAGCCGAGCGGAGAGGCAGGGAGGGAGGAGAGCTGTGTGTCAGACTGAGCATGCTCTTTGTGCTAACTTCCTGCCTTCTTTCTGCCCGACAGAGAGGAGCGTTCAGAGACGCCGGCATTCAGCAACAGGAGCGGAAGAGGATCAGTCGCTCCGGACTCGGCCGAGGAGAATCAGGAGGTCCAAACCAGAGGAGTTACAACAACCAAGCTGTGGATTTTTAGGTTTTATTCCTTTCTGTGTTTTTGTAGGAGAGTGACGAGTGGAACAGTTTTACTCCGTCTTCTGCCTCAGAGAAGAAAACTCCTTTCTTCTCTCCTTTTTTCTTTGTGAAACTTCATCCGGACAAACCTGAGACAAACTGGGACCTCAGGGGGATTTTTTTCTTTTTCCTGCTTACTTGCGTCACTCTTTTCGATTTCTGTTTGTTATCTCCCTCTGCCCTTTCCTGATAATGTTTGTTTTCTCATGAAAGCAAGGGGAGGAGGTTTCTGAAGAGTCTGAGCCAAGATCTTGAAAAACTGTTTCAGTTGGTTTTACGAGGAAACAAACCGCAGCTTGGGTCCCCTCGTTGGAATTTCAAGGAGGAATAAAAAGGAAAATGGGCTCAGAAAAGGGCTCCGAGTCGCCTCACTCATCAGTCAGCGGCGTTCCCAACCCCAAGTGCCGAGCAGCTGGGAAACGCCAGGGCCGTATCTCCTTCCACAGCCTCTTCCAGAGCAAGCGGGGCTCCCGGAGCGGACGGGCCCCCAAAGGAGGGGCGGCCGCTCCGTTAGCTCATCATCACCACGCACAGCAGCAGCTGCTGCCTGCCGCCTTGAGTTCAACGCCCACCGCAGCCTCCGCCACCGCCGCAGCCGCCGCAAATGGCAAGGACGCAGCCTGCAGCACCCCCTTGAAGCCACTCTCCTCCAGCCAGCCGTCCCTGGCCGGCGCCGGAGAACCCACCCTCCTGGAGTGCCCGCTGTGCCTGGTGCGTCAGCCCGCCGAGCAGCTGCCCGAGCTGCTGGGCTGCAGCCACCGCTCCTGCCTCTGCTGCCTGCGCCAGTACCTGCGCATCGAGATCACGGAGAGCCGGGTGCAGCTCAGCTGCCCCGAGTGCGCCGAGAGGCTGGCCCCGCGGCAGGTGGCCGACATCCTGGACGACGCCGCCCTGCTGGAGAAGTACGAGGAGTTCCTGCTGCGGCGCTGCCTCGCCTCCGACCCGGACTGCAGATGGTGCCCTGCGCCTGACTGCGGGTGAGTAAGGGTTCACGGTGCCGTCTGTAACCTGGGAATCACGTGTTTGATGAATCACATGTTTGATTTGTAAAACACCAGAGATGTTCTGACCCACAAGCAAACCAGAACCGAAGAGATTCTGACGTTTAGAAAGTAGAGAAAACTAGAAATTAGAAAGAAGGTAATTTTTCAGTGCCGCCCCCAAGAGGGGGGCAACAGGGGTCCATGGGCCCCTCTTGAAAAATGCTTGATGCGCCCCTGGCCCCCAAAGAAACATGTTCCTGTCAGAGAAAGACATACAGAGTCATGATCTTCAATATAGACATAAATCTAAAACCCAATAAGTAAAGGGATAAAGTTATCATTTATTGTTTTTGTTTGTTGTAGCCGTACCTGGTCCTGTCGCAATAAGCTATAAATCAATTAATCGCATCATAAACTAAAACAAGCTCAATAATCTCCATTTGCATGATTTGTCGTTTTTCTTTTCCTTCCATTGACTCATTGTTCATTTTAAATGTTGTTTCTGTTGATTTGTTTATTTATTGCAGATATTTAAAATATCTTCCTGTCTCATTAGAATTCAAAGTTTATTGATCTTTGAGATTGTGTTCTTGCCGTTACCGTTTAATTTCTTTAAAATGGTCTCGAAACAACAATATTATCGTTTATCGCAATAACATCTGGGATAATTTATCGTCTATCAATATTTGCTATTGTGACAGGCCTTATATTTCCACTTAATTTAATTTACTCTTTGAAAAACCTTAAACAACATTTCATTTCCTTTTGGGATTTCTAAAGTATTTTTGAATTTGGAACCCTATAACATTTTTCTGGGGGTGTAACTGTCATTTTGATTTAAAACTGATAAGTTGAAGAAATTTAAAACTCAAAAACATCATAACAGTCAGAAAATAAATACTAGAGCAGCAACTAAGGAAATAAAAGCTTAAATTAGATTAGATGATTTTTAGCCAGTGTCCATCTGAGAGGAGAACTTCCTGTTCTCTCTGTGATGTAATTCGATTTACTGTAAATCTGACGTCAATCCAGCGAAGCTTTGACTTTCACCTCTCATTTCTTTAAGGGGAATTTGTGCAATGAGTGAAAACAAGGAAGTTATTGTTAAGAGCATAAATTAAACTACAGCGTGCGGCGTCCGGATGCAGCGAACCCTGAAGTGTTTATTTCTCACAGACGGCTTGAGGAGATTCTGGGACCCGGACAGATGAAAAAAACGAAAGGCGTGAAAGTGAGAATCTGAGAGGCAGAAAGTGGGTTAGAGAGCCGCGAGCTGCTTCTGTGGTCGGAGCGAGTCGGAGCCTGAGCCGCTCACTTTCTGGAACAAATGAGAGGCGTTTGTTTGATCATGAAAAGCAGGAGTGATTCATTGTCTTTGAGTTTCAGGCTGTGATATTCTTCTTCTGCTTTGGTTTTGGGTAGAAAGTACAGGTAGAGTCACAGGGGAAAGCCACAGAATCTGTGGTAGCTGGAAAAAAAATCTCTTTTCCTGTCATGTCTCGGCTTTCTGTGACTTTTTCAGAAAGATTTGGGTGACGATGAAGCTTTTTGTTTTCGGAGAAAGTGAAAAAATCTTGACTGAAATATTTTATTCCAGCGCAGCTTTGGTGTGAGAACCAAAAAAAAAAACAAACCTTCTGGTGTCTGCTGGTTCACTTCCAGCATTCAGTCAGTTCAGTTATAAGGAACTCATTCATTCCTGCTGATTTGTTTCCTATCTGATGGTTTTCCATCGTCCCATATTTGGCTTTTTCCCTTAAAGGTTCAACCTGGGGGAAACAACGCCATCTGGTGGCAGACATTTAAAAACAAGGCTTTCCACACGCACTCCTTCTATTTGGGATTTTTTATACGTATTCCTAAATAACTTTATTTTTATAGTTTATAACACTTTTAAGGAATAAAAAGTGCTTATTTGACGTTATTCAGGTCCTAGCTAGGACCACCATCGATTTCAGTTTTGTAAGTGTATATAAAAACCTAGGAAAACAATAAGTGCGTGCAAACCAAAGTTTGTTTTGCTCTTTAACATTTGTACTTCTGAAATAATGTCTCTGTACTTGTGCACATTTAAATGAGGCGGTATGCATTTAGGGGAAATACCACCCGCTCATGTAAATTAATGTAAAAAAATGACAAGTTTATATTTACTAAGTGAAAATAATAAAAACAATTTATTTGGTAAGTTTTTGTTTACGAGTAAATCAGTTTAAGTAATAAGTTATTTATATTTAATTCATTTTACCATTTCTGGTAGACGACATGGCACTCAAACATCTCGTGAATTGTTGCCGTTTTTTCATTTAAATGAGAACATAATTTGGTTTTAATGTTACTTGTTATAACAAGTTTTATTTATAGTCATAATGATAAACTGCTCCTGTGATTATTTCCTGGCTGTGGCAGTTAAATGTTTGCGTAATTTTGCAGTGTTGCAATGGTATTTTCTGATTGGTTAATCAGAAAAGTCCCATTGGGAAACCCCATTCAGCGTGAGACCCGATGAGGAAATGCAAGTTTCTAACTTTAAGTTGGAAGACGTCAGATGGTGTTGAGGAAAATTTTGTAAGTTTCCCAAAGTTTTTCTAATTCGGTAGAATTTTTAAAGCTACACTTAACAATAGAAACATCATTGAAAGTTAAAATAAGTCACATAAAGTCAAACTTTAATAACTTTATGATGATATATACTTTATTTTTCCATTGTTTTGTTATGATGTCAGATACTGTGAATTTTTCACCCTATAAAAAATTCAGAAATATTTTGAATTTAAGCCACAGTTTAAACTCCACCTATAAAATGTATGATTGAAAATGGAGGTTATTTTCTCTGCTTCCACCCAGAGTCTCTCTCTGCTGTCAGATTTCCAGTTTTCTGGTAAATCAGCCCAGAGTGCAGACGGTTCTCTCGCTATGCCGCTAACTCGCTCTGCCGCTAACTCGCTCTGCCGCTAACTCGCTATGCCGCTAACTCGCTCTCATTTTGCTAGCTTCCTTTTAAAAACTGGAAGTGAAGCGTCTCTTTAAGCTGCCGTTTCTTCACGTAAAACCAGGAGAGGGGTTTTCCTTTTATTAATCATCACTAAATGTTTTCTAATTCTTGTCAGGTTTTGTTTGAGTCAAAGCTACATCTCCCACTTTTTCTTAAAAGCCAGGGTCACCATAGCAACCAGCGGATTTTGAGACATTGACGTAGTTTTAAAATCTCTTTTGCAAATTTCCAGTTTTAAATATATTAAAAAAAAACTGGAGGTAATTAACAGTTTTTCCTGTTTCTTCTTTGGCTGTTGCTTTGTAATAATCTGCCTAGTTTTTCTGCACTTATCGCCCCCTAAAGACAGGAAGCAGTAATGACAACAAAAGCAGAGACATTACTTTTGATGTAACCGATATATAAATTATCATATTGCACAAAAAAATACTTATTTTTGCTTTATGTATATTCTCTGACATCCCACTCATTTGTGGCGCTATGACTCGACGTGATTGTGACTCATTGTGGTTTTTCAGGTGATTTTATGCATTCTGAATGCCAGTCATATCGTTTTTTATGTGCTTGATAGCAGGTCTGGTTTCATATTGAAATATCTTCAGCCCACTCCCCAACTGTCCCCTCTGTGTCTGATGAAAGTTCCTCCCACGGTCAGTCCCATCCAGTCACTCGGCCTCTCTCTGTTTTCTGGGCCTCCTTGTTTGTTCAGCGTGAGTCATCCAAGAGTGCAGATGAAAATAAACCTCAACAAGCTTTGTTTCTTTAAAAAAAAACAACTGTGTAAACATTATCGTCTTGACGTTTTCTCGGTGGGAAGATGTGCTAATTTAATCCCTGTTTGGGAACATTCGAGCAGAAACGGTTTGCGATTACAGACGAACCAGATTAGAGATAAGTTGTTGCGTCTTCCCGTTGGAAGCAAAATGAAGCTGGAGAAGACGGAGCTGCTGACCTGAATATGAGAGCGGACGGTCCGCTGCCTGACGCCAGCAGTGACTCGGCCTCGCTCTAATTCAGACAGGTTGACAAAGTCCAAATTGTTATTCAGCACAAACATCCGGAGCTGCAGAGCCGAGGGAACGGCTGACGGTTTTCACCGGAGAGGAGGAGCGGCCTCCAACTTCTCCTGCCCTGAAATGTAAAGACCCAACGCTGAAAGATGGATTAGTTTTAAATCAAACTGATAAAAACGATATTAGTTATTTTGTAGCAGTTGCACCTGGTCGTAACATTTCTTTTCTTTAAAAAATATGAAATCAATCTGTAGAAATGAGGCTTAGTCAAAAAGTTAAGAATAAAATAAATGCGTCAGATTCTTACATGCACTGTAAAAAAAGAAGCATAGCATCTTTTTATTTCTGCTTTACATTAAGTCAGATTAAAACTTTCCCTTCATGCAGCAGGAAAATGATCCAAAGCATCCGAGCAGGTTCACCTTGAATGATTACAAAACAAACAAAAAGGTTCTGGAGTATTCTAGTCAAAGAAACAGACAAACAGAAGTAATAATCGCTTATTAATGGTTTAGTATGTGAATCTGTAAACGTGTTATCTTGGTTTCTGCTCCTCTCTGTCCTCATGAACTGGTTTAAACCCAGTTCTGCTCCAGTAATCCCAGTCTGTGAAGCTAAAACCCGCCTCCAGGGGGAGCATGTTGGACGACAGACACACTCTGGTTAACCTTTGACCCCGTGTTCGCGTCCTGGACCAGTCAGAATCCGTGACGGTCGGATCCGAGCATCCAGTCAGAACAAAGCCTGGTCTCTCTCGGCTCCGGCTGTCAGTTGCTATGGCAACTGTCAATGCCATGCAGAGGGAGCGTTGCCGGGGCAACGGGGCTTAATTACACCGATCGATACGTACATGTCGGACCGGCATGAGGAGGTGTGTGTGTGTGTGTGTGTGTGTGTGTGTGTGTGTGTGTGTGTGTGTGTGTGTGTGTGTGTGTGTGTGTGTGTGTGATGCATGCACACAGGAGAGTCTGTGGATGTTTCCTCTCAAACCCGCGACGAGTCGACGCACAATCTGAGACATTTGGAGAATTTGAACAAAAATTAGCAAATAAAGATGAACCTTAATACAGAGTATTAATGCCAGACTAAGAAAAAGAAACTAAACAATGAAAATAAAGTTCTAATTCTGCAACAAGAGAAAAATTCACAGGAGAATTATGTCAATATTGTGAGAACAAAGTTCTACGTCTGTAAGTCAAAATGAGTCGAGTCACAATATTAGGACAATAAAGTTGTAATATGAGAAGAAAGGAGCAAAGATACAAGAATCAAGTCGTTCAACAAGAAGTCATATTAAAAAAATACTCATAATAATGAGAAAAGAGCTACACGAAAATATAACCATATGACTGAAAGTATGAAGTCATAATAAGTTGATAAAAATCATAAGAGTCATAATATTAGGAGAAAAAGTCGCACAACACAAAGTTGAAAAAAGTCGTAACAATAGGAGAAAAACTTGTACTATATTACCAGAATGTGAAGCATTTATTTTAGGGTGAGGTCTGCAGCCTCTTTCTCAGTTTCCATCCATCCATCCATTTTCTGCCGCTTATCCGGGGTCGGGTCGCGGGGCCAGCAGCTTCAGAAGGGAGGCCCAGAATTCCCTCTTCCCAGCCACTTCTTCCAGCTCCTCCAGGAAC
The DNA here is from genome assembly GCF_904066995.2 of Poecilia reticulata. Lineage (NCBI taxonomy): Eukaryota > Metazoa > Chordata > Actinopteri > Cyprinodontiformes > Poeciliidae > Poecilia > Poecilia reticulata. The sequence continues at coordinate 27,987,381 of NC_088840.1, read as the reverse complement.
CCCAAGGCGTTCCCAGTCCAGCCGAGAGACAAAGTCCCTCCAGATTTATTTGATTTCCAGCTGAATGTAGAGAATCTGTGTCCCATTAAAGCTGCAGCTCTTCTTTTTATCTGCCGTTAGAAATAAAAAAGTCACGTCTTTGATAAATCCCTCTTTAGAAGATCTGAAGTGTTGATGCAGCAGGGAAAACATGTTAATCTGGGTTTTTATTAGCTCCACTTTAATCGAAAGTGGGTGAAGTCACTGGAGCAGTGAGAACGGATGACGCCTTCCAGGAATGTTGCTTCTTGTCTCATCTTGTCTGGAAAAGGAAAACTTTCTAAAAAAATAAGATTCGAAAGCCTGAGGAAGGTCCTGTCAGAACAGATACATCCGGTCTGTGTTATGAATCATTTTTCTCTAAAAACTACCAAATTCAGACCAATTGGCTCACAGTGAGGTTGGCTGTGGTGAGCCGTAACGTGATATGCACCATATCTTTAGACTCTTTGTAACCCATATAAAAACAGTTTATTTTCATTTCTTCAGTCAAATCTGTTGAAGATTTACGCTCCAGTCACTGTTGGCTGAAAACATGACATGACATGAAGTTGAAGATCAGATTATCTGGTTTGTTCTGCTTTTCCTTAAAGACTCGACAAAACATCTGCTGCTCAGCTGAAAATCCTTTTTAAAGGGGAAGTATCATGTATGTTCAAGCCATAAAGTTACCATTTTATAGCACAATAAAGTTACCTTCATCTGTTAAAGAAATGCTGCATAAATTAAATACTCCTTAAAAGAAATTTGACTTTGTAATTTAACGCCCTGAAATTGGGCCTCTGTCTCTTTAAGAAGCTCCTGCTCTTTCTGAAACTCCATCTTAGGAAGAGTTTCACTGAGCAGTCGCTCTCATAACGAGCTCAGCAGTTCCACCAGATTTTTGCTAATTGCTGCTGGCTAGTCTGAAGGAGCTGAGTGGGGGAGGAGCTGCGCCTCGAAGGCGGAGCTAGGTCCAACTAGGCATTTTGCACAGCTGAATGACTCAAGCATGCATGAAAGAATCAAGGCAACACTCCAGGTGTGTTTTTGATGAGAGAATGAAAAAGTCGATTTCACAAAATACTGCCCCTTTAAGGCCGGACTTTTTCTCAATGAAGCAAACATTCAGCTGTCAGAGACACGGATGAAAGTCGCTCTCTGCTCGGAACCAAACGGTCCGCTTTTACCTCCCATTATCTTTACACTTTTCTCTCCCCTCATGGTGAAGCAGATAAAGTTAATTTGGACTCATCAGGAGGAAGGATATCTGCTCAGTCCCGGTGCTGAGGTTCGGCCTGTCGGAGTTTGAGGAGGCGTTAAAGTGGAACGCTGAGCTGCCACATTAGAGGAGCAACACAATAAAACTGTTTGTCATGTTATCATTTCTTTTCCGTTTAATAGCCCTAAAAACACAAATAGCTTCCAGAAAAAATGGCAGCATGTTTGTTTTGTTCCTCTTCCACTCCCACGACGGGTTTTCAGCCACTTAGCTTCCTGACAGCCTTTTGTAATCCTCTCTTTTGTGATTGCTTGTGTGATTGACACACTCTTAAATCCCAGTCTCCTGCTAATCTCCGTCTTTGTTGCCGGGCACCAAATGTTCGGCATTCCAAGTTCTCGGATAATGAAACATTTTGCTGTTTTTAATGTTAAGCTTAAACACTTAAGTTTCATATTTATCCCACGGATGATTTCTGAAATATCGAAACTGGTTCTGGAACTGGTTTCTATCTTTACACTGATAAAACCAGAGGTTGTTAATCTAAGATTGTTTCTTTCTCCCCAATGGAGCTACTTCCTTTTGTTATTACTGAACCTTTCCTGGATTTGCCACTAGGTGGCACTTGATCCTCCACAATGCTTCTTTAACAGCTAGTTTGTTACCTATTCGCAGACTTTTACTTAGAGAATATTTTTTATATATTGGAAAGAAAATACTGAATGTTAATTGAACTGCTAACATTGGCTAACGTTTTCAAACCAGTCAATCTTCCCTGGTTCTGATTGGCTGAAACCCAAAGAGAGAAGAAGACTGTGGATGTTAGCTTCTGTTCTGGTGCTAAGACGGTTTCCACTGTTCGCATTAATGCATCTTACGGCATATTTTATGTTTGATCTGTTAAAACACGCAGTTATAAACATTTTTAGAGACGTTTTTATGGAAATGTAGATTTTAGCTGTTAGTGGATTCACTTAATTTACAGTAATAGAATAATGTTTGTTTTCAATGCAGCTTTGTTAAATTTTGAATTTAAAAAAGCAATTGTGAAATTTTGTACAATATTAATCCTAAAACAGCTTTTAGGTAACAAAGTTATTGATATAATAGATGTTAAGCATGTCTTCATCGTCACGCTGCTTTCTGTTTGTGAAGCTTTTAAACAAGTTGAGAAAACATGGAAATCCATCATTTCTTCTCTTAAACGGCTGCTGAGGGTTTTTGTACCCATTTGCGCCACTGATTGCCTCCCACGCTGCGTCTCCGACATGGAGACGTTCATTCCCTGGAGACTGGTGTGAAACAGCTTACATGACAGCTTGCCTCATTATTTATTCCCAGTTCCCTCTAAAGACCTGCAGACTGAGGTTCTACCAACCAAGGTGCAAAACGGGTGCGAGGATCCTCCTCACTGTCACTTCTGCAGATGAAAACCGGCTCTAAGGAGCTCATGATGTGCCAGCGACCCGCTTGGTTTGCTCTGTGATGCTGCAACGCTTGACTGTTTGCCCGCCGGTGCCTCATAGATTAGAAAATGTTAGTTTCTGACTCATTTATTTGTGCCTCCTCCATGTTTTGCTGTCAGGTTTGCGGTCATCGCCTCAGGCTGCGCCAGCTGTCCCAGGCTGGTGTGTCGGAGAGAGGGATGCGGCGCAGAGTTCTGCTACCACTGCAAACAGGCGTGGCACCCGAACCAGACCTGCGACTCGGCCCGGCAGCAGCGGGCCCAATCCCTGCACACCCACAGCGGACACTCGCCCAGCTACACCCAGGAACAGGGGCCAGGTGAGTCCCCAAAAGCCCAAACTCTCTCCTCTCAGCCTCACAGGTCCAGTGACGGACCTGGTCACTGGTCCGTCACTGGGACCAGTGCGTCCACTTAGACTTTCTTTTAGTGTTGTAGTTTGGCCTCCATCCATATGAGGGCGCCGCTGGTGGAGTCGGTTGATACAAAAACAAAGATGGCAGAGCTATACTAGAAGGAGAAGGAGTAACAGTGAAAACAGAGTATGTAACAGCGCCGAGGGCAGGGGTGTCCAAAGTGGGTCCTGGAGGCATCCTGCATGTTTTATTCTCTCCCTAGTGGTTTAACAACCTCAGCAAGTCACTTTTCTGCTTCGGCCTCTAATGAGCATCATTTGATGCAGGTGTGTAAAACCAGGGAGAGAATAAAACATGCAGGATGCCGGGCCTCCAGGATCCACTTTGACACCCCTGGCTTAGGACCTTTGTAAATAATAATAATAATAATAATAATAATAATAAAATGAGTTAACTTCGAAATTATCTCAGAATCTCAGAAAAATAAAAATTTTCCTAAACAATTTCTGAGATTAATCTTAAAATTTCTTTGTATTTTCTATCAAATTTATGACATTAAACTCACATTTTTTTTGTCTTTTTGGTGTAGATTTGCTCCATCTTTTTTATCTACAGTGGCCATAAAAAAAATACTCACTGTGGTTTTGTTTTGACATATAAACACCCAGCAAGCTCCTTACTGCTGTAAGAACACAGGAAATTAAGTGTTTTTAGTATTTTACTTTTCTCATTCTTTATTTTTCTCTTCAGCAGTCTATGAGGTTCTTGTTTTGTTACAAAATGTTTAAGTTTAATAATGTGAGACAAGCACGGTTTTTGGTTTTAATAGATTACAGAAACTCGATAAACTAAACTCCGTCTGCTTCTGATGCAGCCGATTACGCAGACTGCAGAGTCTCCAGCAGCATTTCCTGTTTGAAACCATCATTTTCACACCTTTCTGAGACTCTGACTTTGTCAACTTTATCACACGTCCATCTGCTCAGTCTGTCGGCTTCAAAGCCGTGCGATGCGTCTGCTGCAGAAGCTGCGCTGCGTTCCCACCGCTGGAGGAAGTGTGAAGCGGTTAAATCAGTCATCTGTTTCTATTCATAGCTCTGCAGCGTCCTGCATCCTGTCAAACCTTAAATGTCATCAAAGCTGCAGGTCAGACGCAGGATCATGTTTGGAGCTGCTGCACAGCAGATGCATTCAGCACTGCAGCTTTAGTTTGTTTCAGCTACAGGTGTGGAAGCTTGATGTGTTTCTCACATTCAGCTTCAGTTTTGGGGGGTTTTTCTTTTGTTGCTTGAAGGTTTCAGAAGATCAAACTAATTTTAACAACCTTAGGAAATGGAAAAGGCAGCTTTCAGATAATCATTTTATTAGTTGACTTATAAAAAATCTTTCAAACCCAAGCTGATCTTGTGTGGAAGCAGAGATTAAACTGAGTTCTGGTTCAGTTTTGGTGATTAACCTGTGAAATCATAAAATGTCGGCAGCATGAAGTTTAAAGATTAATATTCATCAGTCAGGAGAGGGTTAAAAGTCATTTCTGAGTGTTTGGGCCTCCAGAAAAACATTTCTACACTGTTTTCCAGAGAAGATTCCCTGGAAAACATCCACTGTACTGATGAAGCCAAGCTCATTCCTAGTCAGACACGGTGGTGGCAGTATGATGGTCCGGGCTGCTTTGGAATAACTTGCTCTCTCCTGTAGGAACAACCAGGGATCATTCTCTTTCAGAGTGGCTAAAAACAAAAGGTTTTTGATTGGCCTAGTCAAAGTCTGGACCTTAAACAGAACTTTTATGATAGAAAATTCAGATTTTAAAGGTTCTGCGAGGACAAATATCCTCCCCAGTGACGAAAAAGATTCATAATTATCAATTAATAAGTTAAACGTGTTTGAACTGAAACATTCAGGGGGGGAAAAAATCAGAAATAGAAGAAAACTGCAACAACTGCACTGTAAAAACACAAAATCATACCAAGTAATTTTATTAAGATTTAGACAAATATTTTAGTACAGCTGTAAGTTAGGCTAAGCTAACTTAATTAGCTTAGCCTTAGTTAGGCTAAGCTAACTTACAGGTAACATTTTAATAAGATGCAGGAGCTTGTTTAGAGTCAATATTTGTACTCCACTGAATATTCACTTAAATCATGGGAAAATATTAAAAGTTAAATAATCTACTAGTAGAACTAATACTTTTAAAATCAATATTAATTAACTATTTACTTAAAACAAGCTCCTGTTTCTGCTAAAAACATGCGTGTAAATTAGTTTTGTTCTATTTCAAGTGCACTAAGATATTTTCAGTAGGAACTAAAACACTTGGTCAGATTTTGTGTTTTTGCAGTGCATATTTTCTCCTTAAAGACACAAAACTGAAAAGTCACATTTATTTGAACTTCCTGTTTTGGCGACATCAACGACATCTGCTGGTAATTAACATGAAAGTCGTTGCCGGACCAGACGTCATGAAGCATCACTTCTCTGTTTCTGACGGAAACGGAAAAAACCAGCAGAAATAAACAGAAAAATGTGGAAATGTGTTTTCGTTGTGATGCAATCAGAAACACACCGCAGGTAAAACACAGCAGGATGAATCTATATCTACATGAAGTCATTTAATCCTGTTTTGATTAAAGATCCGTCCAGTAAATCCCTCCAGCTGCCAGTTTTTATCTCCTAATCTTCAGTCCTGCGCCAAGTTTTCAGAAAGAAAAACCCCTGATGCTGTTTTTATTGAGCCATTTTTCAGCCACTTGAATCAACAAACTTGTCTTATTTCCGATGTTCAAGCCTCCAAATATCCTCTGGTGTAATTATCACCCCGATGGAGAGTTTCTCAGCTTGCAGGTCCTTCCTGCAGCGGCTTAAGAGTTTTATTTGTTTCTCAACAACCGGTCGTTTCCTGGCAGCAGATTTTAAAAAAACATGATTAGTTTCTATAACTGAAACCCAGCTTCAGTTTTGGTTTCTTTAAAAGACGTTCAGAAAGGTTTCATGAAGTACAGAGTTATTTATAAAAAGGGAACTATAAAAAAAAAGTCCTTTCAGATGACTTAGTGGAAGAAAAAACTCCTGTCTCTTCAAGCTTTCCTGAAAACTGTGCAATCTCAATTCCCACAGCGTCTAGAGCTTTGGTTCTGTTAAGAGGTTTAGAAATGCTCCATAAAATACAGACTTATTTCTAAAGTGGAAACATTAAGAGAAAAGATGATTTAGTGGAAGAAAAAACTCCTGTCTCTTCAAGCTTTCCTGAACAGCCTCACAGTTTTCAGAATCATCTGGGAAACTGGTTCTTCTGAAAGAGGTTCACAAATGTTTCATTAAGTATTTAAAAAAAAAGTAACAGTAAGAAGAGCGTGCTTTCAGATAATTTAGTGGAAGAAAAAACTCCCATCTCAGCACAAACTCCTGAAAGCAGCAGTTTGTAGTTAGTAACGTCTCCTGAAGCGGAAGCGTCTGACCTCGTCTCCTTCTGTCTCCAGCCGATGACATCAAGCCCTGCCCTCGCTGCGGCGCTTACATCATCAAGATGAACGACGGCAGCTGCAACCACATGACCTGCGCCGTGTGCGGCTGCGAGTTCTGCTGGCTCTGCATGAAGGAGATCTCGGACCTGCACTACCTCAGGTAGGCCCCCGCCCGCCTCAGGTAGGCCCCGCCCACCTCGGCGGCGTCCTGCTGAGGGGTGAACTCACGTTGCTCCTCTACTTCCCGCCGCAGTCCGTCCGGCTGCACCTTCTGGGGGAAGAAACCCTGGAGCAGGAAGAAGAAGATCCTGTGGCAGCTGGGAACGCTGATCGGAGCGCCGGTCGGGATCACGCTGATCGCCGGCATCGCCGTTCCCGCCATGGTCATCGGAATCCCGGTTTACGTCGGCCGAAAGGTGAGGGCGGAGTTCTCACCAAAAACACAAAATGAAGATGATTGCAGCTGGTTTGTGTTTCTGATGTTTCGCTACAAACATTTGAGTTTATTTACTATTTTACGTCTTAAATTATTTTTAAAAATTTTGTTTGTTTATTGTTTGTTTCATTTTTGAATCTTTAATACAAAAACAGAGAGGAGAAAAGTCTTAAATATTTGTATCTTTATTAAATTTTAAGTACATCTATTCAGAAAAATACACACTTTTTAATATGTTTTATATATGTAAATTTTTTTTGTTTGATATATTTTAAATTATTACATTTTAAATCAGAAGACTGTGGTATATTTCTACTGCACTCTTCTGTTTTCTATTTACTTTGAATTTATATTTAAATCTCATTTTATCCATTACATTTTTTTATATATTTGATTTATTTTTGCCATATTTTAATATATTTGTACTTTTTACACTGATGGTGTTATTTAAATATTTATTCAGAACTTTTCTAGATTTATTTTAATTATTTTAGTTTGCTTAGCAAAACTTTTCTATATTTATTTTTCTGTAAATTAATATTTAACTTCCATATTTAGTGATGAAAGCAGGTGAGGTGAATTGAAAAGAAAAGCTGAGTAACAGACATTTAATCAGTTTTAATTATCTGTGCAATTGTGAAAGTAACTTTGATACATTTTTATTTTTTTGGCCAAAATATTTCCCTGAAGTTGCCAACCTGCCATAACTCTCATTTCAAAAGCAGATTTCCAAGGTAAAACTTAGGCCAGTGTTTCTATTTTTGCGCCTTTTCACGCTGCGTGCGTTAATTCAACAACAGGAAGTGGAGGGAAGGTGACGGGACTTTTCCAGGGGAGACGATTGAAACATCAGCTGTGTGTTCAGCGCCTTCATTTGCACATTATCTGATACGTGTGCAAACATCTTTATCACACGTCAGTTCCAGCGAACACATCGCTGCATCTTTCCCGCACAGAGCTCATTCATTCATTCATTCATTCATTCATTCATTGGTTCGTTGTCTCGTTCATTCAGGTTTTATGGTCAGTTCTCTAGTGTTGTCGCCTCCAGGCAGCAGAGGAAACAGAAACCACAGACACACAGTTGGTCTGTCACAATCCCCTGGCGACTATCTGGAACTTACAGCGTTGCTCAATGCTGCTGCTGAAGTTTCACTTTGACCTCAATGATGTCAGTTTTCTAGGAATGACCCAAGCTGGCCTCGAGCTTCCACCTAAAACATCAGCAAAATTAAACAAGTTGTTTCTAAATGAGGAAAAATGCAGGCTTTCATTTCTCATTTCCTTTTATTTCTGGGGTTTCTTGTGTTTGTTTATAAATATTAAATGAGATGCGATAATTTCCAGTCATAGACAAAACAGCGTTTACTGGAAAACATGAGGGTTGTGCGTTCAAAGAAGAGACAAGGCCGTTTATGTTGCGTTTATTTCTCTTTACCTCCATCTTGTGGCTGAAGGTGGAACTGCACATTCATTCCAGCCCCATTTTGAAGTTTTCATGAGTTTAGATTGTAATTTATCCAGACTCTGGATTTCTTATTGACGTAAAACATATTAGTAAAGGCTGCATTTCAGATCATAATTGGAGCTCTTCTGATAATGAAATTTATGAATTATTTTAAACTTAAAGTTTGACGATAAATTTGGGATTTTTTTTACTGGCTGTTTGGTTTTCCACTTTGTTTTCTGATACACGAAAGGCTCTGTTGTTTATATGAGATGTTATTGTGTTTTTTTTTTGCAGATCCACGCTCACTACGAGTTGAAGAAGGCGTCTCGCCACAGGAGGAATCTGGCCATCACGGGGGGCGTGGCCCTGTCGGTCATCACCGCCCCTGTCATCGCAGCCGTCAGCGTTGGTAAGAAACGCCGGTGAATCTCTGCTGCTGCCTGAACTCAAAGACGGAGCAGATCTTCTAAAAACCTTGAACTGCTCCCAGGCATCGGCGTTCCCATCATGTTGGCCTACGTGTACGGCGTTGTTCCCATCTCGCTCTGCAGAGGAGGCGGCTGCGGCGTCAGCCGAGGGAAGGGCCGCGGCGTGCGAATAGACTTTGATGAAGACGACGGACCAATCACAGGTGAGCTTCAATCAAACGTTAGGCTGCATTCACACCAGTTTAGTCCACCATAATCCAGCTCCAGTCCGTTTGCGTAGAAAGTCCGGTTCGTTGTGGGAGGTGTGAATGAGCAATCGAACTCTGTCCACCTACAAACGCAGGTCTCAGTTAGTTGAACTGAACTCTGGCGGGGTCTGAAGTTAAGAACAGCACATGGCATTCTGGGTAAATAAAAACCTCAACAAACTCGTGAGTTTAGCACTAGCAGGAGAAATGGCTCCTGATCAAAAGAGAAATCCTCCAACCGCTAAAGTCTGACGCAACTCCATTTTTGTTTCCATTTGGTGAAGAAGAAAGTTCTTCTTCAGAGGTTTTTGTGTTGTTTCCTTCAGTGGTTCTTGGTGCAGCGCCCCCACAGGCCAGGAGGTGAATAAGCTTTTCAAAGTGTTTGGTTGGTTTGATGCAATGGTGGGAAGTAACGAAGTACAAGGACTTCGTTACTGTACTTAAGTACAGTTTTTGTGTATCTGTACTTTACTTAAGTAGATTTAATAATGGATACTTTCTACTTTTACTCCACTACATTTTACAGTAAGCATCTGTACTTTCTACTTCACTACATTTCTACAAAACTGTCGCGTTACTCGTTACATCCAAGTCGCGTTGCTCTTTTTTTCCGTTAAAATGTGAAGTTCAGGGTCTTAAGGTGGCGCCGTAAAATCCAATCAATAACGTGACGTAGTGTCTGTTGTCACCCATCGCCTCCACCTTTACTCGCACGCGGAGCTCCAGACATGCGCAGTGGTTTCCTCTGAGCGGGAGGAGATGTCTGTCTATAATATAATAGCGCTGCATAAATTGATATGGCGACATGTAAAATCAGCAGCGCTTCGCTTTCACAGACGGTGGGACTTCGTCCAACTTTTAGCGTCACTTGGAAGGAAAGCTTAAAGAAAGGTAAGATCTGTGGACGTGGTGCTAGCAAAGCTAGCTGTACAGAGAGACATGTTGCATCTGATGAAAAAAAGTTGTCACTCATGCGCTGAATTATTGTGTGGAGGTTTTGACTGAGGTGTCGCATATATGGGACAACGCTGTGACCAAAGTCTGCAATATAGTGATATGACATCTGAACGATCCGATTCTTCTGGACGGATCTTTACTAAGTCCTAAGGACTGAAGCCTCACTGAGAGACGTTCTTTGTTCTTGTGTACACTGCGGTAGCTATATATATATATAATCGCTGAATAAGTAAAAGTTGAACGTATGAACACAGAGCATGCTCATTGCTCATTGATTGATTTCATCTCCTGTCATGGTGGCAAACATTGCAGTGGGAGGGAGGATGAAAACAGTCACGATGCTCATTCTGCTTGGTTACTTGTTGCGCCGTTGGACAGTGTTCATAGTTGAACGTTATTTACCGTTAATTGCATGTTTCAGTTGTGGTTTCTGACCTGGGCAATATGGGCAACCGCCCAGGGCGTTATTTTTCTAGGGATGGCAGGAGACATCTGCGGATTGTAGCACAGCGATGAAAGCAAAACAGAATGAAGTGAGTTTTAATTAATACTGGTTAAATTCATTTCAGCTCTTAAGTATTTAATATCTAGTTGTTTTTATGGGAATGTGAATCTTTCAGATCAATCTGAAAACCAATTTTGATAGGTAAACTTAATGTTATTGTGTCATTTAGCGCGGGGCGCTGGTCTTGGGTTCGGTTGTCTTGACTACAACTCTGCTACATGGCTCCTTGGTTGCATGTCCTCCACCCTGCCCGCACCTTCTTTACATCCCCTTTCAGTTAGATTTCTTTCTAAATAAATGTGACTAATGAAGTTCATGCTATGTTAGGACAGGAGACAAAATGTTTCCATCCCTGAAATTATGATTCATAGAATCACATATCTAAGTCTAAACTGTTACAGAGAATAAACACAATAAGAACATGTTTAATCTGTGGTAGTGTTAATTAAAATGGCACATTTCTGATGTATTAAAATTAAATACGATCGGCACACTTAATGATATTAGCGATTAGGTAATGCATTCAGCGAGTACTTTTACTTTTAATACTTAAGTATTTTTAAAAGCCAGGACTTTTTTACTTTTACTTAAGTAAAATGTTAATGTGGTACTTTGACTTTTACTTAAGTACATTTTTGACTGTGTATTTGTACTTTTACTTAAGTAAATGTTTTGAGTACTTTCTCCACCACTGGTTTGATGCCAACCAAACTCTCAATGTGAAAGCAAAAAAATAACCAACTTGGCTATTTCAGTATTCAAACTGAATCTACTGACAACCAGACGTGAAAATAGCCAAACAGATTTATCTTCCGGGTCTGACTGGGGTTATTTTCTCCGTCTTTCTCCGCAGTGGCGGACGCGTGGCGAGCCCTGAAGTCTCCGAGTCTCGGAGAGAGCAGCCTGGACGGAGCGGTCAGCGGTCTGAGCACCACGTCCCCCAGTGAGGGCCTCTCTGTGGCCCCTGGGAATCTGGGGGACACTCCGCACTTCAACACGCTGGCCGGCGGCGCTTTGGGGACCCGAACCAGCAAGTACAGCAGGTAAGGAGTCAGGTGGTTCTTTTTGATCCGGTTTTTATTGACTCTAACCGATCTAACTGATATCCTGACTCGGATGTTTTCGCCTTGCAGGCTGGAAATTCAACCAGGGGAACTGGCTAAGGAATCAGCCCAGAGAGAGACGGGAAGTCTGGGAGCAGGAAGTGACTGCGCCAGCACCCGAGGGATGGCCGGATCCATCATTTCCTCTTACACCTTACCCGACAGGTGAGAGGATGACTGACTGGACGGCATCCTGGTAGCTTTCACTAAGAACGAAGTTAGCTTTTTGGAAACATTTTCACTGGTGTAAAATAAGGACAGTGATGGGACTAAAGGTTCCCGACCTGTCAGTCCTGAAACAGCAGCTGGCAAAGAGGTCCAGAAGTTGGCCTCTGTGGTGGTTCAACCTTTTCATTTTAGATTTTTGGTTTATATTAGAGCAACATAAGCTGCACATTTTTCCAGAAACATCCTGGTTTCAGCTGCCTCTGCTCAGTCACTGGCGGTGGAGAGATGAGCATTAAATGCTCTTTGGCTCATTTGCATGTCTGTTCTCTGGAAAACGGATGTTATGCAAAGTGTAAACATGTAAAAGAAACATGTTTTCACACTGCGGTTCATGTAGTTTTAATGTTTTTGGGAATTGGGGCCATTTTGTATTAAAAGGAGAAACATATTCTTTAAAATTTAGTGTTGGTAAGAGCTTACTTGTGGGGAAAACTCATTGCAGCTGGCCACCAGATACATGTCTGATGAGGAGTGAGCTGTCAGTTTTGAATATAAATTGAATATATCATTGTATTCCTGGATTTTAAAGGGCGTCAGATCTTTACGCCTCACGCTGACTGACTCGTCTTACATCTCCTCAGGGACTGCACCAACCTGGAGATCCAGGTGGACATCGAGACCAAACCCAGCCATCTCTGCCTCACCAGTGAGGAGGACCTAGCTCCACAGCCGAGCTCTGCTGCCATGGCGACTGCCTCAGGAGGGGAGGAGCCTCAGGACTGCAGCTCCAGGAGGGGCGGGGCTTTGGGACTGTCGCCAGGGGCGTCAATCAGGGAGGGGCTCAGAGACGTGACCCTGGCCCAGCCGGAGAGCATCCGCAGCGACCTGGAGATGTCGGACACTCAGTCGGACGACATCGCGGAGCTGACGTCGGACGACTGCGACTCGCCTCATCCTAAAAGCTGCCAGCAGCTGCAGCCTCCCTCCTACAGATCCCTGAACCCCCCCACCGACGGCCTTCACTGTCCTGCGGACAGCAACGTCATCCTGTACGTCTGAGAGGCACAGCTCTCAGGATTGCACAAAAACTGACAAAATCCTGAACATTTACCTTCAAACTTTGTTTCCTTTTCCTCCTGTCATCTGTCATCAGCTGCTTTAAGGTCTGAAACACAGACAGGTGTTTGTTTCCTCCCGTCTGTCTTATCGATCTACCGGCCAGCCTCCTTCCTGAGTAAATGGTCAGGGTTCTACCTCTGAGATTTGTTGTTTACTCCTTGGTGCAAAATGCCTTGGCTTCTTAAGCAAAAAAAGAAAACTATAAAATGAAACAAAAAAGTACAAATTTATAGGAAAAAATGCGAAAATGAAATGTTAACTTGGGGTGAAAGTTACCAAGAACAGCAGAAAGAATCAGATTGGTGAAGAAACTGATGCGTGTTTGAATGGAGACTTACAGCTGTTGGCTTTTTTCTGCTTCTGCTGTTTCTGCCACCAACAAATGTATTTTATTTTATTTATTTATTTTTGCATCGTGCATGAGTCTGCATGAGCCATTTCTCACCTGGAGGTTTTAAAAAGGCAGCGGGTTTCTCTTATAGAGTTTACCTTTAGAGGACGAAGCCGCACTTGGATGTCGCTTTTCCTGCCGGAAAGAGGATGAGGAGGGTAGAGGAGGAAGGAAGGGAGGAAGGAAGGAGTGAAGGGTAGAAGGAAAGGTTCGCACACGCTGCAGAAACAAACAACTGAGAGATCTGACGACAATGGAGCAAAAAAAACTCAGAGCAAAAGAAACATTTATACAAATCTGAACCAAGTCTGAGTCTAAGATGATTTTTGTAGAAACTACAAAAATAGCCAAAAATATTTAGCTGATTTTATCGTTGCTTAATTGTTTGAAAATGTTTGTAGCAAAACTACTGAATAGTTTTATTTAATTAAAAAGTATATTCTAGTATCACATAAATCTGTATCTTTAGTGTGACAATCACAGATTCTTCCTTTGTCTACTCACCCTGGACAAAGGAAACTATTGATTGTTCTCAAGTATAAAGATATCGATATCAGTTATCGGTATCGTATCTGATGCTGTTTGTATCCTTTGATTTAAACTTACTGAAGACTCGTTAAACCAAAAAGTATTTTCAGACAGAAATATTTACCTGAAGTACTCAAAAAACTTATTTCAACGTGTTATTGTTGAGCAAATTATTGGTCATGACTGAAACAGAAATATCAGTATTAGTTATTGATTATTGGTATCGTATATATCATGCCGTTTTGTATCCTTTGATTTAAACTTAAAAAAGACTTGCAAAACCAAAACAACTCCCTTTGAAATATTTAAACAAAACAATAAATTTATTTGAATATATTATTAGTGAGCAAATTATTGATTATTCCTGAATCAGGTATTGTAATATTGATATCGGTTATCATTAATCGTATATTGTGCCATTTTGAGAGGCGTCCTTTGATTTAAACTTTCTGAAGACTAAGAGAAAAAATTCCCTTTTTAAACAGAAATATTTATCTAAAACAAACAATAAACTTGTTAAAACATGTTATTGATGAGCATTATTATCGGTAATTGCTGAAACAGGTATTGTAATATTGGTATTGGGTATCAGTATCGCATATCGTACCATTTCATGTCTTCTGACTTACCCTTAATGGAGACACGCTAAACAAAAAGAAAAAAACTTTTGGACAGAAATATTTAAGTCAAACAAATTTATTGAAAAATTTTATTATTGAGCAAATGATTGATTATTGCTGAATCAAGTATTGCTATATCGGTGTAGATAATCGTCCAATTATCTGAGATGTTGTTTAATTTTAACTTTCTGAAAACTTTTAAAGCAAAAAATAAACCCTTTAGTGAAGAAACATTTACCTTAAACAAACAATAAACTTATTTGAGCAGCTGGTTTAAATCATTTCTCATAAATTCTCATTTTTTAGGTTAGGTTGTTCACATAATGCAATAAAAATCACTTTTAGCTAGAACCTGAACTGTCCGGCTGCTTTCCACACATTTCGTCCGTCAGAACTCTCTCTCACTTTGTTTCTGGTCCGTGTCGTGGTACCAGTCTGGACGCTCACTAACCAGCACAGCCCAGCTGGTTTTGGTGGTTCTTGCCTTGTAAAATCGCGCCTGTCTGACCCAGTTTTATGTGCATGAATGACAGAACATGTGATGAATGTATTTGTGCGATCCACTTTGTCATTTCTTTTGACTGAGCACTTGTGCACTTTATCTGAATGTCTTATTTATCTTTTTTAATTTGCTTGACATCATCTGTTGCTGTAAACATGTTTACTTGAGTGAAAAACAAAAGTCTGTGGTACAACCAAAAAAAGGAGCCTTTCTGTTGGATGGAATGAGAGAAACGTTTGCCTCCAAAACTTTCATCACTCAGTATTTTTGACCTTAAATTGTATTTTTTTGGTGTCTTTTTTTTTTTTTATCAACGCTGTGATGCAAGAACTAAGCATAATTTATTATTTTTCATTCCTTTTTATAACTTTGTGTCGCTCTGGTCAGCCAGTATCACATCGTTTTGGAGCCAAACCGTGAGCTTCTCTCAGTCACGGCTTGACCTGTTTCTTAGCTTTGGATCACCTCCGTGCTTCTGTTTGAAAAGGTTCCCAGGAACCTTTTTCTTCATCTCAGAGTAGCTTTATGGATTCTGCTGCTTACGTGACTTGGCGGTGCTGTTTCTGTCTACACACGTCACTGGTTTTTTGCCTATCTTTCAGAATAAACGAATGTACCACAGACGGAAAACTGGGACTTCCTGAAAGAGTCCGAATGAGTGTTACGTCCCTTTAGGAACACAGGTGGTTCTGTCTTTATTTGAAATGGTTTATAGATAGCAATATTTAAGTGTTATAACTAAAGGAACTGTGTTTTGTTTTGTTTTTTTGTTCTTGTTGCTGTTAAAGCCTCGGTCTGATGAGAGGCTGCACATGCAGGACTGTGAGAGAGTGGAGTTTCTTGGGTGGGGGAAATTAATAAATAAACACAATTTTATGTTGCACCAAAGCCATGTTTGTTTGTCTGTTATAATAGCCATAAAAAGCAATGATTTTGCTGCACAACTTCACATCAGCTGTTTTTTCCTCCATTGACTTGCCAAACTTCTCAGAGTGTAGACATTTTATTCATTAAAATTTTTGTGTGTATTATGTTTAAGACATTGATTCGTTGGGATGATAACAACTAAACTCCATCTCAAAATTTGTAGCAAACACCTGCAGGCTTTAAAACTTCATAAAGTCTAAAAAGCATGATACTGCCTCCACCATGCTTCACTGTGGGAGTGGTGTCTTGTCAGTGATATACCGTATGGACTTGTGGTTTTCTGAGCTTTAATTGCAGTCAATTCTTCCTGCAATTGCTAAAAAGTTTATGCAATTATAACAAAAACAATATGAAAACAATAAAACTCTTTACATAAAAATATCCTTCAAATTACTAATTCGTCAGATGCAAAAAAAACAGGCAAATAAAATATAATTAGAGAGTAAGAAAAATATACATTTTAGATTTTTTTTTTGTCACCGGCTTCTACACCCCGGGTCCTCCAGGAGGCGCTGTTGCATCTCGTAACCGGGTGATTAGCCCAGAAGAAAACGACTTTGCGGCTGGGCCGTTTGTTTAACTGCCGTAAAGCGGAGGAAGGTTAAAGTAACTCGGATAAAAGCGTCAAAACAGGGTAAATTAAGACGTTTGAATGCTTTACTTTGACTTTTTTGTTGCATGTAATGCAAAAAGCGGATCATCAGAGTTTAGTTATTTGGTATAAAATCGTATTTTTGTGTGGATTTAGGCCCCGTTAGCATTAGCATGCTGTCATTGAAGGAGAATCTGTGGACATATTTCAGTCAGTAGCTGCAGTTAAATCAACTATTCTCCGCTCTAATTAGATCCTCGCTACTCGTTATATAAAGCCTTATGTTTATATATTTTATAAACGTTTTTGTTTTAAGTTGACTAGACATTCCCGAGCTTCTTGTGTGTGTATGTATCTGTTAGCCGCTTGGCTAACACGGAAAATCTTCAGTGTAGCCGAAGAGTCTTTTCTTGCTGTTTCCGGATTTTAGCCCACTTTAGAATTGTTTTTGTTAATTTAAAGTCTTTTTACTACGTCTAGGAAACTTCTCTGCGCCTTTTGTTTCAGATAAATGTCATTTTTGTTCATTAAGAGAAACAATTTTTCATTGATCGTATGATGTATTAGAATAACGGATTTATTTAGACTATTAGGGATATTTAGTAATCATTAGGAGAAAGATGCACTGAACAGTCTTTTTATTTTTTTGTATTTTCATATGACAAACAGAAGAAAAAAGGACAGTTGTTTAACTTTTTCCTTGGTGTAGCAAAGTTGACAATTTGAAGATGTAAAATGAATAGATAACAGAATATTGAATGTGTGAAGAGTGACTGCAGTGATGTTAGAACATAAGTATTATTTCAACCAAATTAACATTTTTCAAAATGACGGGGATTCTTAAGGTGATCTGTTAATTTTATATAATTCTGAACTTTCATCTATGAATGTGTTGACATAAAATTGAGTTGAATATAAAAGGTTTTTCAAAATAAAATCTTTCTTTCTCTGTCTTTTCTGCCTCCCTTCCTTTTCTCTTTCTATCTTTCCTTATTTTTCTTTTTTTCTGCCTTCCTTCGTTCCTTCATTATTTTCTTCGGTCAACCCCTGTTGTTTTGTGGCTAACTGCTCCTGTTCTAGATTGTTCTAGGGCCTGAATCATCTTTTATTTAGATTTTTTTTTTAGAGTTAACTGCTTCCCATCCAACCTTTCCTCCATCTTTTGTTTTGCTCTCTTGTTGGCAGCATCATGCCGCTCGTGGACATCCAGTCATGGCTCGGCATCAACATGGACCGCTGGATGCTGCTGCAGAGCGGTGAGCAGCCGTACAAGCAGGCGGCGCGGTGCCACGCCTTCGAGAAGGAATGGGTCGAGTGCAGCCACGGCATCGGCCAGATCCGGGCCAAAAAGGAGTGCCAGCTGGAGTTTGAGGATTTCTTTGAGTGCATGTACCGTAAGAAGACGGTGAGTCCCTCTGGTAGTAAACTCTTCAGCTCCAGGTGATCTAAGCTTTGACATGTATCGGACGTATTGGGACAGAATCAGAACTTCTGCTAAATGAGGTCAATAAAAGCTCAGTTAAACTACATGTCGTTTTTTAAAATGCTAGAAATCGTTCCAAATGTGTGGAAAAATACAAATAAACATGTACATTTATTATTTTAGTAATCAATTATTCAGATAATTAATTGGATAAAAAAGTGGTACATTCAGCAGATTTTTTATTCAGCCACTCCAGTCTCTTTATACAATATTACAAATACATTAAAAGATGCAAATCAATAAAAACATTTTAAATAAACTTTTAATTGGCTAAATTGCAATAAAGTATTCTCTTGGTGAACTCTTGATTATTTATAGTAAAGAATGCATCTGGAGCGAAAAACTATTTTCTTCTCGCCTTGACATCGATACGATGAAGAGCTGATCTGGTGATTGTTATTCAGTTAATTATTTTTTTTTCTTTTACGTAAAAAGTCCCAAGCCGGAACCTTTGTATTCTGTTTCTTGTACACCATGAATCAGACGCACAACATCCACAAACAGCAGTTATGGAAAACGAAGCCGTTTCTCGGCCCTCTGGTTTTTCACTTCTGCTTCATAACGATCTGATCAGATGCAGGAAACGACTGTTGTTGTGCTCAAGTCATGAAAGGAGTTAGCAAAGCTTTTCAAGTCTGAAATAGCATCAATGCTAAACATGTTGCTAATGCTAATGTCAGCGTCCACAATCCACGTTTCTAAAGACGTTCCATGAATGATCAGGAGTTCCTGAAAGACTTAAACTTTGAACTTTGCTCCAATCTGATGGTTGAAGAACAGATTTAAAACATCACATTTATTTGTTGTTTCCTTCATGTTTATTTTTTTCAATAATATTGCAACAAAAACGGTTCTTGAATTGAAAATGTTGCTTATTTTGTTGATGCATAGTTTTCAATTTATTACTTAGCCTTCTATTAACTAAATTAAATGTTTTAATGGAGTCACACCACTGTTTTTATTTTTATTTTGTTAAATTATGACTGAAATGTAACTGTTTATCTGAAGTTTCCTGCATCCTGGTCCTCTGCGTCCTCCATGTTTGAGGAGCATCCTGACATGGAGTCGGTGCCTTTCATCCTGTTATCTTCACCTTTGACCTCGTCTTTTCTTTGTCCCTGCAGCGTCAGAGGATGCACACCATCCGCGAGCAGCGTGACAAACTGATAAAGGAGGGGAAGTACACACCGCCCGCTCACCACACCGGCCAACCCGACCAGAATCCATGAAGGATCTGACCTCAGCTCAGTTTCTGTCAGATTTCACCATTTCCTGTTCCGCTGTAAAAATGTGCAAATAATAAATGTTAATACCAACCGTTCCTGTTATGTCGTCTTTCCTTGTTGTTCCATGCGAACATGAACGTTATCAGTAGGATCAGATTCTGTTTTTTTCTTTTGTCATAATTAAATGTTTCAGATAATAAAACAAGAAAAATTAAATGTATGGTATGTAGAGCCAATTCATAAATGTTATCTCAAGGCACTGAAAGGTCATTTCAATTCATTCATTCATACATTCCAATTGATCTTAGTTATCAAACAGCATAATAAACCCAGCAGATTGCATCGAGTCAATAGTTGCGTTTCCATTCACTATATAATTGCGCAAATTTGAATTACGAAAATAAATTTGCTTAATGCAAATGCGCCAATGTTGAAACAAAGTTCTGACGTGTTTTTTGTCGGCTGTTTGAAAATTGATGTATTTCGCTGAACTGAAATGAAAACACTTATCGCGTGAGTCATGTGATCAATGATCGGATGTTACTGCCACCGGAAACCACGAAGAAGTCGACAGGAAGTAGTAGGAAGATGACGGCGCTGTATGTTTTTTCATTAACGAATTTATTCATATGGGATTTTAATCCCTTTTATTTAACGGAAACACTGCAATTGAGAAATTGTGTCTTTCAACATTAGCAGAATATCTACAAGGTTTTATGCACATTTGTAATGGAAACGCAGATATCTGTCTGCAGCATTCGCTCATCAGGGACGAACACGAAGAAAATGACCCGAGTGAATACAAAATGCAGTTTTTAAATAATCTGTATTTATTGAGTAGCCTGGATCTAAGTGGAAATAATGTTCTAATTGTTAAATCTTAAATACGCGATTGAAAAAACTTGCTTATTGGTCGTTTCACCAAAGACGATCGACCTGATTATGATACATGTCTAGAAACGAGAAATCATTTAAATCGAATCTGTTCGAAAGCAAGAAGTAGGCTAAAATATCTCGACAAGAAACACGTCTTGCTCTGAACTTAAGAAATTCCGATTCAAACAGATACATTTAATATCCAGCACCGCAGTAAAACATGTTAATGACGGAAACACCAAACGTTTTGTACGAAGGTTTTCTGCCCACAGACTTATATGCAAAACCGAGTTCTTGGTTGGACATTTGGAAAAGAAAGGAAGAGTATTGGGCGGTTTTGTGTGGTCTAGTCAAAGTCATTCCATTTCAGATGGTGTATGATTACCTTAAGCACGCAATTAAAGGTGAGATACTTATTCTCATCTTTAAACACTGAATGTGTTTACAGCGCCTTTTTTAACAAAGCTGTACTACAAATTATTTATTTTTCTAGGCGCAATAAACTTTCTTTGACATTAATTTAGTAATTTCCATTTCGATTTTTGTTCCTGTGAATGTTTCATGTTCTGAACAGTCATCAGACGCTCAAATCAGCTGCTCTCATCAATAACTCATCCTCAGATTGATTTATCATTCATAACCTCTGATGAATTATTAAAGGTCCAATCTGCGGTTCTGAAGGTCGATGTTCTGCTGAGCGGTCTGGTTGACTCTAATGATCTGGGAGTAATCTCTCCCTGAGGACGGAGCCGATCATTCATATGCAGGATGCTGCTTTACATTCAGGTAGAATCCATTTCATCTCGATCAGAACCAGCAGAGTCCATGAACCACCACTAGATGGCGCCACAAGCTCAGGGAATGGACTCAAGAGTCCAGCTGAAAAAATAAACTGACCTGCAGCTAAAATACCTTTTAAATTAATCAGTTTGGAGGTTTGAGATGTGCAATATGTAAGTGTTAAATGTTTTACTTTTTAATTCTACATATTCAATAGGGATTCACAATATATCGGCATTAGCATCGGTATCAGTCCGATAAGTGAAGTGATACTTATTTACATGTTTCAGGTGGCTGGTCATGTGACAGTGATACTGGCGTAGTCTTTTTTTTTAATTGTGCAAATAATTTTGTTAAATATCAGTTATTGGCCATAACAGCCACATTAATATTGGTTATGATATTGATCCACATTTTTACATCGGTGCTTCATTAATATTCTTACAAAACAACATTTTTCCTTCAAAACCGTAAGCATCTCATCAGGCCACAAAGGCTAAACCAGACAGAAATCAGTGGCTCAAAGTAAAAATAGCAGATAATTGTCGATACACTGCAGATGATTTACAGCATCTCATGATTTCTTGTTCTTTTTATCACATGGATTAAATTGTCTAAATTGAATTTTGTGTCCTCATTGTTCATTGAAGGTCACAAACTGCAGTTTAAGTGAAGTAAATTCACGTCTGCATCACTGGATTATCAGCTCAATAATTAGCTAAAGTGGAGAGAATCGACAGAGGTTTGAACTTTGAACTTTGCTTGTGTTTCTTGCAGCTGCACAGATTTTTGTGTCTGTTTGTTCAGGTAGATAAACTGATATTGGTCCAGGAGTTGTGATGCGGTTGAACAGCTGCAATAAAAATAGTTTTCTTGGCTAATTTGTTTTAGCCAGGGGTCGAGTTCTGGGGATTTGACTTTGGTGTCTTTGACTTTTGGTCACTCGCAGCATACAGACTTTATAAACATGTAAACTTTAGAGAAAATGGAAACAAACGTAAGAATGTGGAGTAACTATAAATAATACATACATCCAATTATTTTTTTTTTCCTTTTCATATATAAAAAGCAGGTTGTGACAGTGCAAATATGATTATTTTGTCTCACAATAAAGTTTCCATTAGGGGGTGAGTGCAAATCTTTGTCAATATTCTGCTAATGTAAAAAACAACAACACACAGTTCTCCAGAGGACCTCGTGGTCCTCGGTACCCTGATGTTCTTCTGCTATTTGATTTTTCTTGGGCATACGGTCCAAACATAACAAGTAAATAATTATTTTTGTAGATGATGGTCTGTTGTTCAAAACACCAGAGCTTTGCTGATCCGGTCTGTGCCTCTAACACTCAGTACTGAGTTGGTTAAAATCTAAGCAGATCCAAAGTTGTTGCTTGGACTTTTTGTTTCAGTTATTTTCTCTTTTTGTGTTTTCTTTATTGTTTGCTTATTCTTTCAAATATTTAAGTTTTCTAGAAAAACTCAAGAAATTTTAGATTAATCTGGGAAATTTTCTACAAAAATAAGATATTTTCTTTTGCAATAGAAAATTTGCAAGAAACAAATCTGAAAATAAAAAAAATGACTTTGAAAATTTCCCAGTTTCAAAACCTCCGAAATTTCATGTTTTTTTCTTGACAATTTCTAAGATTAATCTAAAAATGTCTAAGTTTGTGCCGCAGATGTGCTCCTTTTTGTTTCTATACAATAGTCCTATAGAAGAAGGTGCAGAATGGGAGCGGACACAGACAGGAATATTCCTCCAGTTGTAATAATTCGCCTTTTGAGGCTTTCCTCCAGCTGTGAGCGTAAAGGGATTATTTCAGACCCAGATTAACCGAATCATGTGATGAAAACGCGTGGCTCAGTTTTTTCCCCCTTTTATTTCTGAGTAACTATGAACATATGAGCATGAGTCGGTGCTGCAAATATTCCGCTGTGAACGCCCTCTGCTCCAAACTGAGGGGGGAATGTGTGCGCGCGTCGCGCTCCGGCAGAGCTGCGGACATGACGCAGGGGTTCACCCGAAATCTCGGTTTCCGCGACGTTTACCACAGTCAATAGGCATGGGTTAAAGGGATGGAGCCGTGAACGCAGCCTATTGAAGAGACGGAGCGTGGACCGAGGAGAGGAGGGCTGTTGGTGGTGAAGGGGGGGCTGTTGAAGGCAGGGAGTGGAGAGAGAGAGAGAGAGAGAGAGAGAGAGCGAGAGAGAGAGAGAGAGAGAGAGAGAGAGAGCAGGAGGAGGACAGCCATTACCATCCAGGATCGCCGCTCGCTCTTCCCTCAGCCTCGAATAACCGGGGGAGACGTTTGGACGAAGAGAGGGAACGGAAAGCGCGTCGGTGGAGGTGGAAATATCCCTCCATCTTTTCATTCATCCTTCGCTCCAGAGGAGAGGCAGCAGCGGAGGCAGCCGCGCCGGCCTCCCTCGCTCTGCGCTCGGACTCGAGGACCGCTGCTGCCCCGGTGAAGGTAAGCGGCTCCGGAGCTTTCACAAAACCAACATGTGGGTTTTTATTTTTATTTTTTTCCTGAATTTCAAACTGTCACTCCATCACATCCAGTCCCGATAAACCCACGAGTTAGTGTTTTATTGGAACCCTATCAGGCATCAACATGTTGATCATTGGCTCAGGGATCACTGACAGTCGTTTCATTTGGTTTCTATCACTGTTTGCCTGAAAACGTCCCATTTCCAGGCAGGCTGCTGTGCGTTGAATCTGGAGCCAACCAGAGAGGGTTTCTGGGTCGTGAGAAGGCTGCACGGCTTTCTCAGCAGCTTCACTCGCAAACGGATAAATGTAATTAGTTGGTGTTACCCATTCTCGGACAAAGAGCCGATTCCTTGCTCCCAGACTGCTCGTGCGTGCAGCTCGTGCGTGCACCGAGCGTTTTTGGCTCCATGTCTGCGGTCCATTCATGCACACAGATCCCTTTCCTCTCAGCGGAGCAGAATGAAGCGGATGAATGCAAAGCAGGTGGACATAAATCACAGCATTACGCTCTCAGGTGTGATTGTCCGTATTGATCTGGGCTGTTCCTGCATCCAATTAAAACAAACGACACCCTCCATCATCGCCTCCACCTGCATGAATCTCTGAGGAGCCCCGGCATCAATACAGCCTGTCTGTCTAAAAACAACCTCTGGTTACGCAAAGAGCAACCGGAGGGGAGATGGGAAAATCCAGAATTCAGACCGATCTCCCCTCCTGCTGCTCCGGAGCAGATGGTCGTCCCCGTCCGGCCTTATGCCGGGCCTTCGGCTCCCCGACATGAGCCAAACTGTCTATTATTTGTCTATTCAGAATCGATTAAATGCAGCATAAACTGTTGGTTATTGCGATTAATCGAATATAAACACACATCGCGTTGAATGAAACCCCTGAGGATAAAGCAGAGTATTGCTGGTGGTGTGTGCAGTAGTTGAATTTCATATTAGGGATGAAACGATTAATCGAGATGAATCTAAATAAATGTAAATGGCAATAATTCAGTAATGGTTAATTGTTAATGAGAATATACAGACTAAAAAACCAGTTTGCTGGAAAAGACAACATATTCTGAGCAGTAATTAAGCCAAAAAAAGCACAGATTTTAAAATTAAGATTTAAAAAAACTCGTCATGTGGCAGCTTTAGCTTCACTCAGTTTAAATTCTGTAAATATTTAAATTTCATGTTGATGTTAGACGTATTTTTAGCTGCATCTGTATCTTTTGCTACAAATGATCAAGCATGCAGTAAAAGACTGCAATGTTTTTAGGCAATAAGATGTTTATTTCCTTATTTTAGAATGAATTTAAATATTTGTATGTATTTCTAATATTATGTAGAATATTAACCGAATGAAGAATCTGCAGAATGTAACAGTTTTTTTACCTGATTAATCGTCAGAATTATCAGTTACTAATTTAACTGTTAGATGTACATCTGGCTCTGGTTTCCATCAATCACCACCCTGGCCTTTTTCAGCCTGCTGGCGTTCTGAGGATAATTGTCAAATCCTTGTTTTAATTTGCCTCATAGTTGCAGGAAGGTTTCACGTTGATTCCTAGCAGCACCATTAGTTCAGCTAAAATATATACTTTTTGGAGTTTTATGACTTAAAGAGTCGCACAATGTTTTGTTTTTTTAAGTTTCACATGAAAAGTAACTGTTAGGGATTTAAAAATGTCTAGATTGTGGTTAGAAAAACACAAGTTTACCTTAAAATAGGTCTCAGAACATCAGTGATGTTTTTCCATGAAACTGCATCAAATAATGTGAGCTCTCTGGTTCAAACACATCATATTTAACCGGTTTCTGTTGAATGCAGGTTCTGACTCGGAGGTGTGAAAGGTCAGCAGGTCTGATCATGGATGTTTGGCAGAAACATGCGAGGAAGTGTAGCTGTTGTAGTGGAGAAAACTGGGTCAGAGTTTTATTAGTGATCA
Organism: Poecilia reticulata; assembly: GCF_904066995.2. Classification (NCBI taxonomy): domain Eukaryota; kingdom Metazoa; phylum Chordata; class Actinopteri; order Cyprinodontiformes; family Poeciliidae; genus Poecilia; species Poecilia reticulata. The sequence continues at coordinate 27,962,088 of NC_088840.1, read as the reverse complement.
CATCTGCTCCTCAGATGGAGGGCTGCTGCTCTGTTTGTCTGGTGAACTGGAGAACCCATCAGCCGTTGGTTGATCCCGAACAGGAATGCTGTTCTGGAACGACAGGACGACGTTCCGGCCGTTTGGACCGTTAGCCTGCGAGCGTCTGCAGCGTGTGGCTTCTCGTATCTGTCCGCCCTTCCTGTCGTTTTCTCACCCTGCTTATGCTTGGTCACAGAGTCCCTCTGTTTACATTGGTCCGACACACAAACACACACACGCACACACACACACACACACACACACACACACACACACACACACACACACACACACACACACACACACACACACTCACACACACACACACACACACACGCACACACACACATTCAACAAACACGCAGCTCAGCCTGAGCTGTGGGAACCGACCCCGGCTGTGAAATATAAATCAGGAGAGCCTCTCGGACTGAGCTGCTGCTCTTCGTCACGCCGCCCCAGCGTGAGGATATGTCCTATAAAGGTCAGCTTTCGGTTTATAGTAGCAGTGGGTTGATTATTTAATAATGGTTTGTTTGTGTTTGTTGAACATTTTTCTTTCTCTGCATTCAAAGTGAAGGAGATTAATTATTGAACCACAGGGAACTGTTTAGGTTTTCTGGAGCATTTGTCTCGTTTTCTGTGCTTCTTGGTGGTTTTTTCTACCTGACAGTTTGGTAGATTTGATTCGATTGGGAACCAAAGTTGTAACATTTGCTACATTTGCAGCTGCTGTGATTCTCTTTCTCTCTGCTCTGAGTCAAACCAGCCAAACCCTTTTAAGAACTTGTTCCCCTCCTCGCCTGTGAGGGCGCTGCACAAAGAATCACTGAAGAAAATAACACAAAATCCTCACTGAGCATAACTTCCTTCTTCACAAAATGTAAACATGATAGTTTTTTAAGAATTTCTCTCTTGTCTTTGGTAAAAGACCAATTTCTCCAGCTAGTGCTAGGCTAGCACGTTTGTTTTTGTTGTATTTACCCAGAATGCACTGCGCTGTAGTCTGCTTCCTGCTTTTGCAGCGGTCTCTGGTTTTTGGTGTTCACATTTGCATTCGAACCGCATGGTGCTGTCCGCCTACAGGCTGTAGTTTGCTTTTTTGGTCCACTTCAGAGTTTGAATCCAATTGTGTTTGAATTATTGAACCAAAGGAAATTGGTTTCGGTTTTCTGGTGTTTTCTTTGCATCTTTGCTTCTCAAACTGCTCCTCTTCAGGCACTGACAGGGATTTACAAGAGTAGCGATAGCAGGATCATCTGGGTCCGACCATGGAGTATTAGGGCCACGTTAAGAAAATAAAAGAAACAAAATAGCACTATGAGAATAAACTTTTACAATAATAAAATTGAAATAATATGAGAATAACATCATGAATAAGGAGACACCCTGGAGAAGTAAAAACCTTCTCCGAGGTGGGATGAGGTCCGTCCCCCAATGGACCAGTTTAAGGCTCCGTTCTCACCAGCCCTGTTTAATCCGCTTTAATCCAACTCCAGTTCATTTGTCTAGGAAGTTCACTTTTCTTGGGAAGTTCTGAATTTGTAATCAAACTCTGATTCTGACTAGAAAAACAAACTCTGGTTTTCCTACAAACCTCGGTCTGGGTTTGATTGAAGTGAACTCTGGTGCGGATCGAATGCATATGTGAACCCCAAGTGGACTATAGGCTGCTCCAAAAGCAGGAAGTGGACTACAGCGCAGGGCATTCTGGGTAAACACGCTAGCTTAGCACTAGAAGGAGACGTTGCTTGTGGTCTTTTTGGTCTTCATTCATTTTTCTGACAAAATCCAAGAGACTGCAAGCATTTAATTCCTGTAAAACATTTGTTTCACATTCTTGGGAAGAAAACTTTGTATTTATACTGAGATCATTGAGTCATTTTTAAGTCATATTTGAGTTTATATATGCACACTGCATCTAAAACATGTACAGTCAATAAGGAGAAAACTAGTTTAAAACCAATATTTCAAGTTTAAAGAAAACTAGCAGGTGACATTTTTTATCATTACTTCCAGAAAACTACTTATATTTTTTGTAAAACCAAAGTGGTGGCCATATTTTTTCTTTAGTGTCTGAAGATTTTCCCACCATTAAGTGAGTTTTTGCAGATTTGTTTGGACTGTAGAAGAACTGGAAGATGTCTTCAAGCAGGAAGTGATCTCACTGTTTCTTGTTCTGGTACTTTGTTCTTCTTCTTCTACTTCTTGCAGCTGTAATGACACGGTGTGGCTTTGAAGCCTCCGTTCTGGCTCTATTTATAAAACTGCTCGTTTCAGTGCCACTGAGTCACTGTCAGCCAGCAGCAGGGAGGCAGCCACACACCACAGAACCGCAGGCAATTCTGGACGGGCTTTAACCCTTTTCCTCGCAGCGTTGCCGGGGAGACGGCTGGATCCAGGAAGCGGGGTTTCTGACGGCGGTTTATCCTGCAGCAGGAGGAAAAGGAGGAAAGCTTTTGGCAGCTGGAGTTTAGATGGAAAACACAGATGTTAACCTGAACATCCTCGCTCTGCGACGTTCAGCTTGGAGAAAAATGAAGTTAGTCTGAGCACTTCATGGGGTTTATCTGAGGCAACTTTGTTTTGTGGTCAAATGTTTGCAGATGAATCGTACAAAACGTTGATTCCAGTAACTGCGGAGACTTTTATTCTGAAAGGTTTGTTGATTTCCTAAAGAAGAAGAGAATAATTTAAATACATCAGGCTGCAGGGATTTCAGGATAGCTGAGCTTCTACTCCAGGATCTGCAGGTCTTTAAATCATTTTGCAGCCTCAGGAACTTGGAGGTCTGATTTATTGATCCAGTGATGGACAGTTTGGACCATCAGGTCTCCAGAGTCCAAATAAACACGCACACACACTCAGTTTTTCTTTTACGTCTTCGCTGCGTTTTCTTTTTTCCACTTGATGCCTGCGGTTCATGCCAGAGAAGCAGGTTGAGGATTAAAGAAAATGAAGAAGAAGCTTTTAGAAACCTGGTTTATAAATGTCCTTCTGTTTTTTTCTTTCTTGGTTCATTCCAGTTTGATACAAGAGTCAAGATTTAAAATGAATTGAAAACTAGGCCTGTCACAATAAATCAATCAATCACATGATACATTAAGGCAAGTTCAATCATTTTGATTTGCGTGATTTATTATTTTCTCTCTTTCTACCAAAAACTGGATGAAAAAGTTCAATCTGGTGCTTTGGTCTCGACTAAAACTTTTATGTATTTATCATCTAAAAAAATGTTGTTTTTGTTTCAGGCCAAATGAGAATTTAGTTTTAATGAAGGGCGCATTCACACCAGACATGTTTAGCTCTGATTCGTCGTTCCAGTCCAACCATCATCTCTTCCAAACGGCTGCACTGGGTCAGGATGATGGTATTTAACCTGCTAACTGAGGCCTGGAGTCTTTCCTCTTCAGCATCATGTTAAAACACACGCGATAATCGATTTAACCCAGTTTTTATTCCCCTTCCTCCCTAAATATTTTGCATCATTCATGACAACTCAATCTCACTCCACACCATCAATGAATTATACAGTTTCTCTTCTGTTTCTAAACCCTCTGACCTCCTTTCTCCCTCATTCATCTCCTCCCTGCAGTGTTGAGGCGCGATGGAGTCGTCGGATGATGATACTCTGAGCGAACGCTCCTGCGTCAGCGAGCCGTCTTTCCGCACCGAGCGCTCTGGCGGCTCGCTGTCCCCGTGCACGTCGGGTCTGGTGGGGCCGCCGGGGGACACTCTGCCGTGGAATCTGTCCAAGCACGAGAGGAGGAAACGGAAGAGCCAGGACTCGGTGCTGGACCCGGCGGAGAGGGCGGTGGTACGCGTCGCAGGTAAGGAAATCGCTCTCGCTGCTCCGGTGGTGTGTGTAAAACCAGGGCATTGGCAGCGTGCGTTGTTGAAGGAGGAATAAGTTTGTTCACATGATAAATTTAAAAAAAAAATGCTGCGCCCAACTACTTCCTGTTGTCTTCTTTGTGGTTTGCAACAGTGGCAACAGTTATCAATCATGTGCAGTGGCGGTTTCTGATATGGGCAATATGGGTAACCGACCAGGGCGGCATCTCGTGGGGGGAGTTTTTGGGAAAATTAGTGTGTTTTCATTAAGTAAATGTAATTTTGAAATGTCAATTTGCACATTTATATTTACATTTATAGTCAATGGAAGGATTTGACTTACAGGGTTTTTCTGTTTAGTTTATTTTTTAAAGAGAAATGAAAAGACAAGTTTATTGCTTGAACAAATACTGGATCTTTATTAGATGTCATGTTTGTCATATTTTTGCGTCCCATCTTTAAATGTCATGTTTCACTCAGAGCTACTTTCACATCAACACATTGACATTTTGTCTGATACCTTCTGTATGGTTTGTTTCCAGACGAATAAACAGTAAAACATGTTTTTCATGTTTTGCGTTTAACTGAAACTTTAATCAGATGTAATTATCCTTGTATTAAGATGAAGGTAAATGTTGGTCATTAAATGTAAATGCCAGGATGCTGATCATCTGAAGATGACATCTTACATTCTGCCTTGTGGATATGCTTAGTTCTCATTATTGCAGACAATGGCACAAAAACACATGGTGCTCAGTGTTCGTGGAAATGCTAATGCTAACAGCATGCTAACAGAATGCTGACATTACTTGGGGAACTGCAGCTGCTGGCTTTAGAGTGACACCTAACTGCAGGTGAGAAAGACAAAGAAGGAATGGTTGAAGTTGGTTTTGGAAGATGTTTCTCCTCACGGATCGATGTTAGCTTTGGGGCTGATATGTTAAGGTTTGGTCAATTGGTCAAACCTTTTGGGATTTTTGGGTTTTCTTTGTAACTCCTGTGTTTAACTTGCTTTATTCCAGTACTTTCTGAATCAACAAGCAAATTTATCTGTAAAGGAAACTCTGCTTATTGTCTGATATCTGAGGTTGGACGGTATCTGAGAGTTTTAGCTTCCTGCTCAGTTTGTTTCTTATTCACCAGACATTAGTGATCTGGCCTTATTACTGCAGACGATTAGCCTATAAGGGGATTTTCTTTTGTAGAGCTTATCTAAAATATCCAAAAATAATGCAGCTGGGAACTTAAAATATCTAGACGCAATGCTAATTGACAGCCAATCCATGAGCGCCATTCAGGTTCCTTCAAGCTGATTGGCTGATCCCCGCTAGAGCAGAAGAAGTGACGAAGACTGTTGATGTTAGCTTCTCTGGTGCGTATGAATTCATATTAATATATATTAGATGACTGAACAAGTAAAATAGGCAGTAATACACGGTTGTGGTCTTAAACTCTGCAAATACTAAGAGGGAACTGAACCGAAATCTGTTAAAGGGGCAGTACCATATACATACACATCTGGACTGTTGCCTTAATTCATTCATGCATGTTTGAGAAAGAAACATGCATGGTCTCCATGGCAACCATTCAGCTGTGCTAAACGCCTGTGTGGACCTAGCTCCGCCTTCAAGCACAAAGCTCCTCCCCCACCCAGCTCCTTCAGACTAGTCAGCAGCAATTAGCAAACACCTGGTAGAACTGCTCATCTCATTATAGGAGCCACTGCTCAGTGGTGACAACGTTAAAGGGTTAATAGAGGAGCCATGTTGTGATAACTTCCTGAAGGTGGAGTTTCAGAAAGAGCAGGAGCTTCTTAAAGAGACAGAGACAGAATTTCAAGACGTTAAGTTACAAAGTAAAATTTCTTTTAAGTGATTTTATATTATATATATATATAGCATTTCTTTAACAACTGAAGGTAACATAGTTACTTGATTGTGTATTAAAATGCGTCTATGTGCCTGAAAATACATAACACTAATTTGAGGCAGATACTAGACGCCAGAGACAATTCATTACTTCAGTCCCGAGTTTATAAATTAAGTTAGTGATAATTTTTTATGTTTTTGCTGCAATATCTGAACAAATCCAGTAATCCTTGCAGAGAAACTGTCTCCCTTCACTGTGATGCTACAGAAACGCAGAATAGAAGTGAAAGAGTACCAAATATTTCCTGGAAGCAATGATTTGTTCCTGAGCTGGAAACACCAGTTTGAGGATGAAATAGTGTAAAAGTGGGATTAGTTCTGCAACAGTGTGAGGTTTTGTTACATTTCTCTGTCATGGAGCAGCGGAGGAAGACGTTCAGATGTCTTTATTTCGTTTTACTGGTTTCAGTTCAAACTTTAGTTATATAGAGTTTAGCTCTGAATCACTGTTCTGGTTGTTCTTGAATGTGAAACAAAACCAGCAGTCATTAAAGCACTTACATAAAATGCCGGTTGTGAGAAAATGAGGGTGGTGGAGATGCTAGGAGGCGATCAGAAGACAGTAAAAGCCTCGTTTAGTGACACGGAAACAGCAAGTAGAGCGAAAGGCTTTGTGTTAGATAGAGATGCACTTACGTGTCCGTCACGTGATGATTTATTTCTAAACACATTTCCAGACTGAACAGTGTTTCAGTTCACACTTCCCTGCCTTTTTAAATCCACCTCATGCTGCTGAAGAGCTGCTTTCTGCTGAGGAATGACTCATTTCTTCTTATTCAGCAGTAAAGTTGGAAACAAAACAATTAAGAGTTTACAATGTGGCTTAATCTCACAAAATATGGAAAACCTCATTTCAGTGTCAAGGAATCGCCAACGCTGCAAAGATAGTGTTGATACAGACACAGTGCTAACGCTAACTCATGATGCTCCAGTAACAGAGTCTCTAAAGATACAAATTATCCAAAAATGTTTAGAAAATTATATTATAACCAGCAGCATGCAGAAAAATCAACCTTGTAGGTCACAATGAACGAGTTATATTCATAAACCGGATTAACCAGAGAATATTATACACCTTAAATTGACTGTTCAGAAAACGTTAAAACATTTTTATAGTGGTGTTCTTGTTGAGTGTTTTATTTACCAAAATGAGCAAAAGATGCTTGATAAACTCATGTAGTTCTATTGCTAGATAAACAGCTGCTTCATGATAAGTTAGTTAAATCCTTTTATATCTTAAAAATGAAAGCAACAGCTCAGAAAATGTCCATAAGAATTATATACGTTATATCTCAGAAATTATTCTAATAGATTTAAGATTAATGAGATTAACTACAAGCCGTCACAACTGATGCCATGATGTCTGCTCATATTATTTACACTTTAAATCATCACATCATCATTTTTGCACACAGAAATATAAAATAAAACTTAATCTCCAGCCGCTTTGGTCCTGTTTTGGTTCCGTCTCGTCGTTCTGGTTGTGTTTCTGTTCTGGACTCAGTCGGGCGTGAAAACGTGATGATGTTACATTTTCCATGAAGATCTGCATGTTTACTCTGACCCTGATTTCCACTCAGCTGGGACCTGGAAAGCAGAACCGAGTACATTCAGCTGCTTTCCTCAACCAGACGCAGTTCACTGTCTGAGAGCTTCAGTGAATTACTGTGAGCAGCAGAGGGGAGATTCAACGGGCAGCAGATGAGTTTTAAATGGATGTTAAAAAGAGTCTGTGCTGTCCGGACTGGACTCCGCCCGCCTGCTGAGCCTGAATATTAACGATCCAACCACCAGCTGCTGCCTTTCCAGCAGGGATCCATGTCTGAGGGAGAAAAACTTCATGCTATTTCTGCCATTTTTGTGTTTCAAACATGAATCACCTGTGATTTTAAAAGACAAAACAAGAAAGTTAGACGTGATGTTCTAAATGTGAATGGAAAAGTGAAAGAGAGAATTAATTTGGGATTAAAAGCCGCCAACGTCGACTTACACAAAGAATGAGGATGAAATGAGTTATTGCTCAGATTTAAGGTTTATTAAAACAAACTAGATGAAACAAACAAGACGGAAGAAGGAAACTGTATCCATTTGTTAAGTTTGCAAGTCAATAGAACGACTTCTCTTAAGTTTCTGTAAATAAATAAAATTAAGTGTACTATTTTCTTAAAATGCCTAAAATTACAAATTTAGTTGAATCGTGCAAATTAACTCGTAACTTTAGTATGACTTGTGCATACTAAAGTAAAGTAAAGTAAAGTCCACTTGTTGCGTTTTAGAGTGTATAAAGTTTAATGATACTGAAATTTGTGGAGTTGGTTCATTCATTTGTTCCCGTTTTCATTTAGCTGCTGATCAGTGGTGATGTTTCTGCTGCAAGTCCTCATCCTTTTTTACAACTGCATCCATTTTTTTTGTAAAAAAATAAAATAAAATGAATAAAATTGTTATATCCCCTCAGCATAATACTGCCACCACCGTGCTTGACTGCTCTTATGCTTCCAGTCTCATATATCTTCTCGTTACAGTTCATTCTTTTTCTCATGTGGCTTTAAAACGTTTCTCCAGTTCATGCAGAATGATGCTCCAGCTTATGGTCAAGGGGCAACTTGATATGAAACATTTAACTAATATTAATTGCGTGAGTATGTATACATTTGTATAATTTTGGATGAGTAGAAAATCAAACTTTCAATTCAGTTCAGTTAAATCTCGCGAATCCAAAAATGAATTAATTTACGCCCACAATGAGTGGATGTAACTGTCTTGGTTTGATTATCTTATAAACATTTTATTGGTATTATTTCACATTATTTAATATCAAACTGCTCTTCATTTTCTCCTGAAAGCAGCACATTGAAGAGAACCAGATTCTTTTAGCCGGACATGAACATCGTCAGTTAAACCTTCTGAGTTCTTGTTTCTGTAAATGAACTTGGACGTTTTCTTTCACTCTTTAGCAGATTTCTTTGAGATGGGAAAACTGACTTAAACATGATTTATGTTGTGGCAAAAAAAAAAAAAAAAAAAATCAATCAATCAAATTTTATTTGTATAGCACATTTCAGCAGCAAGGCATTCCAAAGTGCTTTACATAATTAAAATAAAAACAGAAATAATCAGTGACGAAGAGAGAGATTAAAAAAAATAAAAATAAAAAAACAAAAAACATTACATCATTAAAACGTCGAAAAGAAAGAAGAAGAAATTAAAAACATTAAAGACATAAAAACATGGAAGACATCAAAACCGGCACTCTAACCCTAATTTAGCCATAAGCAACTCTAAACAGGTGGGTTTTAAGTTGAGATTTAAAGGCACCCAGTGTTTCAGCTGTTTTACAGTTTTCTGGAAGTTTGTTCCAAATCTGTGGTGCATAGAAACTGAATGCTGCTTCTCCTCGTTTGGTTCTGGTTCTGGGGATGCAGAGCAGAACCAGAACCAGAAGATCTGAGGAGTCTAGACGGTTGGTACAACAATAACAGATCTTTAAGGTATTGTGGTGATAAACAGTTCAGTGATTTATAAACTAACATCAGTATTTTAAAGTCTATTCTCTGAGCTACAGGGAGCCAGAGGAGGGACTTTAAAACTGGTGTTATGTGCTCTATCTTCCTGGTTTTACTCAGAACCCGAGCAGCAGCAGCGTTCTGGATCAGCTGCAGCTGTTTGATTGATTTATTAGTCAGACCTGTGAAGACGCTGTTGCAGTAATCAATGCGGCTAAAGATAAACATGGATGAGTTTCTCTAGATCGTGCTGAGACATCAGTCCTCTAATCCTAGAGATGTTCTTCAGGTGACAGAAGGCCGACTTTGTGACTGTCTTAATGTGGCTCTGAAGGTTCAGGTCAGAGTCCATCACTACTCCCAGGTTTCGGGCCTGATCGCTGGTTTTTAGTTGTAATAACTGAAGCTGTGCATTGATTCTAGTTCGCTCATCTTTAGGTTCAAAGATAATAACTTCAGTTTTGTTTCTGTTCAGCTGGAAAAAGTTTTGGCACATCCACACATTGATCTGTTCTAAGCATCTATTCAATAATCTGATGAAAGCAGATGTTTGATGCTGCAGCTGTAATCATTCAGGACCCCACAAGCCTGCCTGCATGTAACTTAGGCGTCCTCACTGCTGCCTGCTGCTCCTTTGCTTCCGCATTTCTTTTTTTCTGCAGGCGGCTGAAAGGGACGCCTCACCCCAAGCTGCTACGCTGTTGCCATAGCGACGCGGTCTCCTCCGTTTCCATGGCTATAAAAAGGCGAGCGACACAATGGTTGTTGGGGGAGTGAGGGGCCGACTCCAGATACAAAAGAGGGGAGAGAGAGAGAGAGTTCGAATTTTAATTTGGAGCAGGAGAAAAGAGGAGCGAGTGTGAACACAGAGAGGAGTGAATGATCAAGTCTGAGCAGAAAGAAATGATGAGGGGAAGGAAAGAGACAAAGAGAGAGAGATGGAGGGGAGGGGGGTTCAAACAGAGGCAGCGATGAAAGGATGACTTTTAAATCTGAGTGTGAGGGAGGTCATAAAGAAAAGAGGAGAAAAACGCAGGAGGAGGGAAAGACGAAGAAAAACACCCAGAAAGAGGAGAAAAAAAGAAAGAAAAATAAAAAGATTCTTCAGTTTGGATTGTATGATGGAGTAAGAGAGCCAGGCTAGGAAATAGAACATAACAAGAATAAAGTCGCACAACAGTAAGTCGCAATAATACGAATAGTCAATAAAATGAGAATAAAGTCATATGAGAAAAAAGTTGTACGTAAGTTGCAATAATACGAGAAAAAGTCGAAATAATACAATAACAAAGTCGTTCAACAGCAAGTCGTAATGTACGAAAAATTCGTAATAATACAAAAATAGTCATAATATTAAACCTTAACTCCTACATTTCCCATAATGCACACACAGCTCTCCCACAGTGAGCTTTATTTACTTGTTTTCCTTATTTCTCATCATGGGAAAATAAACTAATTTAATTTTAATCATTGATCTCACAGGAGATGTGAAGAAGTTTAGTTTTTGTAACGAACTCAGCACATCTTCTCTTAGAGAAACACTCCTCTGCGTCACGCCATATTTATACCCCAGGGAAACATAAATTCATAGGTCATTAATTAAAGGTTCCTAGAAACAAATTGAAGTGTAAGTTTTATAAAAAAGTTTTTTACCCATTAGTTATTTTAGTTTATCCGTTTAATTTAATAAAAGTTTGGCCTCTTCAGTGACAGATTTAGCTGCTCCAGTAAAACATGAGTTTATTTTGAAGCTGAAAATGTTTCTTCTTACTTATCAGGCAGCAGCACAGGAGAGATTATCTGATTTATTTACCTTCATTCATACTTTCTTCACATTTTTTCTTGGTTTTATTTTGAATCTGATTGAGTTTGCCTTTAAAAGTCCAAACTGAGGATCAGTTCAGACGCTAATCCGAGTCACACGACGGCTCCGACATAAAAGGTTTGATTCAATCTCCTGAGTCGTTTAAACCTCACAGTTTCATTGGTCTGAGCTCAGAGAGGAATGCAGGAGTGGATCCTGGTTCTGGTTTTCTGATTTCGCCGGTCGGGGAGAAAACATTTGTTTCCTGGTTTCCAGCTGAAATCTCTGTGAAGCTGAGGCGTCGTCATGTTGATGTGTTGAGAACTCGATGTCCCTTTGGCTCTGAGCGCGCAGTCACTCTGCAGCTGGATTCTGCACACACGCAGCATTCAATGCACAGGCCATGTTTACTCGCATCCGCCTCAGAAAAGAAGCGCTTTCCGCTCTGACTGGGATTCGATGCCACACCAGAAAGTTTGATTCTCCTTGGTTTTTATTGAGGATTTCAGGGTCGACCGCTGAGGCCTGAACGAGCGGGAAGCAAAGGAAAAGCTTGTTAAATGTGGGTTTAGAGAGTGTTTATATGTTGGAACAGCAGACTGTAATATTTAATAACATAAATGGAAGCATGGTTCTGTCCGGGTTCTCCAGATTCCTCCCAGAGTCCAAAATGATGACTGTTGGTTTAACTGGCTTCTCTAGTTGACCTTTGCCCCATGTCTTCTCAACTCTCTTTTGCTTTAAGCAAATGTCAAATAAAACATTGCAGATTATACTCCATCTTAGGGCTGTTGTAAACGATTATTTTAGTAATCGAGTAATCTATAGATTTTTCTTACGATTAATCGAGTAATCGGATAAAAACAATTATGAAATAAAATATTGGTAAATCTTCCATAACACCAGTGTTACTATCGGATATCAACATCAGTCTATTTTTTCCACCTTTGAGCTTCCCTACCAGTTACTGTTTTGTAGACGGGGGAGCAACACGGGATATTTACGGCTCCTCCGTTCAGAAACTCATCTACCAGCCATGTTCCGCCTCCCGTTTGTTCAGACCGGGATGATATAAGTTTATTGTGCGGTTCGTCCGTAAAGCTGCTCTTACCCTGTAAGCATCAACCCTCAGCCGCCCGCCGTGTTCAGTCTCTCCGCTCACCTGTAGAAATCCTCCTCAGCTTCTTCCCGCCGTTCAACCAGCAGCTCCGGAGCAGAAAGGCTGCCGAACTCCCGGCATCGCGCCGGTCATTTTAAGGATGTTTATTGGTCCCACAAAAACGATAAAAACCTGTAATTATCACCAATCAGTAAAATCCCCACGGGCCGAACTTGAAGATTGGACGTTATGCTGCTAACACGTAGCTTCCGTCAACAACTCAGAGGCGGAAGTCAGAGGTCCGCGCAACGCAAATAATGTTCCGGCTGAAATGACAAAACATAAATTAACGAAGCTTCGAGGCAGGTCAATTTTCCTCGAGGAATTTTAATAATCGAGGTACTCGAATCACTCGAGGAATCGTTTCAGCCCTACTCCATCTTTAACGGGCTTACTTGAAACACTGCCAAATGTTAATACTGATCAAGTCAATGAAATGTCGTACAACTCATTTCCTGAAACTCATTTTGATAGTATTTTGTACGCCGTAGTAAACTGGTAGCAAATCGTGAACTGCACCTCTTTAGGTAGCGCGACACAAATCGTGGTTTCTAAAATAAAGGGAGGTAGTTTTGAAACTTTTTATTAATATTTTTGGTATCTTACAAGGGTTTTATGAATGAAAGTATTCATAAAGGGTGGGAATTAATTAATTGTTTTCAGGGGAAAGGTGCAGAGATTTTTCAACGTGAGGCAGAACTCTGAGGTCGAATTGCTTTATGAGTTTTATGCATCTACATGTTTTGCTACATTTTTTGGTGTCATTGACGATTTGTATAATTGACCTACTTTTAAAAATGAGCTCACAAATAAAATAGTTTACAGAGAGACTTGCTCAGCTCCCTCTTGAAAATGAGATCTGGATCTCAACAGGGTTTACAGGGTTAAATAAAGGAAATAAAAAATAATAATTAAAAAAAACCTTCCAAAAGTGTTTCTACCCCTTGAACTTTTCTACTCTGTGTCATGTGACAAAACTTGTAGTGTGTGTTTTTTGGAAATTGCTATAAAAAACAAAACAAAAAACAATACAAAGTAGAACAAAACTGTGAAGTGGAGGGGAGATTGTTTTTTTTAAAAAAAAAATAGAAATATGTACAAGAAAAGTTAGGCATGCACTTGAGTTCAGCCTCCCTCAGTCAGTACTTTACAGAATTACATTTTGTTGCTATTGAAGCCGTATAAAATATCAGGCAACAGTTAATAGAGGTAGACGCAGGCAGAGCCAGGATGTAGATGAATAGATGAACTGGGAGCAGACAGATGAGGTACGACAAGAGACTAAGACAACAGGTGGGTTTAATTACAGGGAACCAGGTAATCAGGGAACTAGACACAGCTGGGAACAATCAACAGGGAGGACAGAGATTCACAGGGAACAGACTAATAAACACAGAAAAACCTCACAATAAAACACTGAAAACGCAGATCTCAACAGAAAGTATTAAACCTTGCAGCGCTACGCTGCTGTTACTTTAAAAGAAAAGTGTAGTTAACATTTTCTGTGAAAACTAAATTTGTGTGATTTCCCAAGAAGTGGCGTTCAAATGATGTAACAGGTGTGTTGATGTGTAGCAACAGCAGCGAATCCAAGCATCTTTGTCAACAGATGAATTCAGTACTCAGTAGTTTTAAGCTGTTCTAGTTAACTGAGGAAAAAGTAGTCTTAAAACCAGTTTATTTTAGCACACAACTTATTATTACTATTTTATTACAACAAGTTGGCAAGTATTTGTTTTTCTTTGTGACCCCTGGAGTCACAAAGTTTTTGCATTTTAAAAACCCATTACTCTGCATGCCTCTCGAACTGAATCACTGCTTTGTGACTTGAGGGATTCCCCTTTACTTCCACAGCAACAATCAGAAGCAACACCTTGCCCCAGAAGTCCAGTGAGCTCACTGATGAGGTCATAGATGACATCATGCATTTCACAGTAGATCAAAGACGTTCTAAAGCTTGAATCTCAATGCACCAGTCAGGATCTAGACAGTTCTCGAAGATCCAAATTTGCATGCACATTGTGAGAATGTTCAGTGTTACGAAGTTACTTGTTCCCATCGTAATCCCAGTCGGACTTGGTGTTGGATACTTTGTCTCCAAAGGTATCAAAAAGATTTGTGACGATTACTTTCCTGGGAAGGATTCTGACGACGAAGTCCCTGAAGTCTCTCAGGACAAAGAGATCGACTGGTTTTGGGAAGGTCTACCAACTGGTAGCAAGGAACAGACTGACCCAGCTGGGGAGGTTTGTTCCGAACAACCAGATGCTGTAGACATGACTAAGACCTCACAGGACAGTGCTGAGGACGACAGCACTGTCTTGGGGCAAACTGACCCGGCTGGGGAGGTTTGCTCCACGTCGACAGAACATCTTGAGAGCGGGAGTGGAGTCGGAGAAGTATCTACCCCGGCTGGGGAACATTTATCTCCGGGTGACAGTGTAGCCAAGACGTTTGCTGAAATAACAGCAAAAGTTTTGGCTGCATCAGTTCACTCTCTGGTTTTGCCAGAGAACTCTCCTGTGAAAGGGACGATAAGCAGTGACTTTGAGGTGTCAGGTTCCCCGGACGGGGAAGATGTCTCAGAGGAAACTGGAGATGTCGAGTCGTCCAGGACTTCCCTATATGGTAGGGTCATGCTTTCTTTCGAGCTTTACCCTAGACAAGTGCAATAATTCGGCACTGAGATTTGACTCGGACACAAAAGAAGAAGAGGTTGAGAAAAACTTCTTTGCTGTCCTGAACCTGGGGGGATTCAGGCCAGCATAACTTTCTTACATTTATGGGATGAAAGGACAAAAAGATTTGACAGGTTTCTCTCCGGGCGCTCCGGCTTCCTGCCACAGTCTAAACCAGGGGTGTCCAAAGTTGGTCTTCAAGGGCCGGAGAACATTTTAGTTCTCTTTGTGGTGGTAGTTACAACCTTTTCAGCTTTTCAATATTCCCCTTAGCCCCGTGACAGACTGGCGACCTGTCCAGGGTGAACCCGCCTCTCTCCCGGACGGACGGATGGATGGATGTTGGTTGTTGAGGACCAACTTTGGGCACCTCTGGTCTAAACTCATGACTGTTTAGTTAATTGGTCTCCAAATTGTCCTTAGATATGATTAAAACATTTATTTTATTTTTTATGAAATGGTTCTCTGGGTTCTTCTGTCTTCATGGGGTTTGCATGTCCTTCAAGTGCATTAGTTCATTCCAGGGGTGAAAGTAGTTTTAAGTTCTTGGGAGTACTATAACAAAAAATTAATAATAATAATAATAATAATAATAATAATAATAATAATAATAATAATAATATATTTTTTAGAAAATCTCATCAGATCTAATTTAATATTTATTAAATTTATGTTTTATATATATATATATATATATATATATATATATATATATATATATATATATATATATATATATATATATATATATATATATATATATATATATATTAGAGATGTGCCGATCAGGTTTTTTCCTGCCAATACCGATCACCCATGAGGTCCGATCACCGATACCGATCACATAATTATTATTATTTTTTTATCATAAACACTACCGGTTTCATTATGTGGAAAAATGAACCATGAATTCACCTTAATTTAGACAAAAACTTGTTTTTAATAACTTTTTCCAAGAAGAAAACTAAACAAAGCAGTCATTGTGCAAATTGTACTGCTATCAGTAATACTATCTTTAACAGACTGATAACATATGAAGGCTCTGAAGAGGCTAAATAATGCATAGAGCCAAAATAAAACCTCTCAACATTGCCAAAAAAATTCAAGTATAAAACTTAACATTCAAAGGCAAATACAGGTTCCATTACAATAAACAATCCTGAGTTACTGAATGAAAACTTCCTGTTAGCATGGCGGCTAGCTGATTACTGCTAGCTCTGAGTGGCTGTTTCTGACTGAGCGGAGTAATTATGCAGAGCAGGGAGAAGATCGATTATTTTTTAGAGATTATCTGTCTCATGTTAGGACAGCGAAAGTTTTAATACGTCTGTAAAATGTATTTTTTAGGTTAGATGCTGCAGCTTTAAGCAGAGGTTCGGTGTGAGAGTCACTACCAGGTGGAGCAGAAGCGGCGCTCCGCTGTTCAACAGCGAGAGCAGAACCAGCGTCTTACATCGCAGCTCGAAGACTTAAATAATTTTGCGGGTTATTTGTTTAGCTTTCTGACCGTCATGCTAATCTGGGTGAGTGTTTGTAGCTGTGCGCTGCTTTACCTGCCATCTGATCCTCCATATGTCTTTTTTACTGCAGTGAGCCTCGATGTAGCCAAACTCCGTCAAGTATGGCATTGTTTTTATGTTATTAGCTTCGTTGTGTTGATGCATTTTGACCTGCTTCAATTTTCTGCCGCAACACGCAAACTTCCTCATTCACTCAGTGCGTTATAGTTCAACATCGCTTAGGATTTGTTGCTGCGCGTTTGCCCAATGAGAAGGAAAGAGGAGACCAGCTGCACAGGCAGGCTGAGAAATGAGATGCAGGTGATCGGTATCGGCAACAAGAGACCGTGATCGCCGATCATGCACTTTTTCATGGAAATCGGCCCGATTATGGTCGGTGACCGATCGATTGGCACACCTCTAATATATATATATATATGCTTCTTTGTGTGCTTTGGAGTTTCTGTGCTGATCAATTTTTTTGCGAAGCAATAAAAGCTGGTAGCTCTTTAATTGCTACAAAATAAAGCTGTATTTCCCTCAGCCCACTGGCTGCAATGTTGACACCTTGAGATGCCATGAGACCTAAATTCTGAGCATCATGGCATGGAGAGCATCCCAGTTTTCCATGTCTGGCGCCTCCTCATCCTGACTCTCATCCTGACAGGAGGAACAACAGAGCTCTGTTAGGTAGGTTAAAGCTCATCTTCTGAAGTTGGGATATTTTTCCTCCAACAGGTTCCAGAGGAATCACCTCAAACCAGATGTTGGACTGGATTTTATTTCAACATCATTTGTGAATATTAGAGCCTCATTTTCAACAGTGGAGCTATAAAGGTTCACCTGATGCCAAGGTCAACTCAAAACCTTCCGCGATCGACGTATTGCAGCCCTGCTCTAGCAAAGCATGAACAGTTCAGAAACAATATGAAATAGGAAAAAAAGTTATTTATTAACTGATTAAGTTGCGTTTTAGATTGTTCTTGAAAAACTAATCACTCACAGCTGCACAGTGAACCCATTCATGTTTTACAGCAGACAGCAGCTCCCCTCTCTTGCAGGTACTGCGTAGCCTCGCTAAATCTTTTAGGGGGACGCAGTACCCGACTGTACCCCCCTACTTTCACCCCTGGATGTGAGGTGCCAACTAAATCCAGCTGGATGTTTCTTCCTCCTGTTAGTGTTGATCCAGCTGTTCAGTCTGAAGGTCTGTGGTCATTTTGATTTGTTTTTATTTTCAGATTATTCTTTAATGGTTCCTTCAACAGAAAAAAGTGACAATGAAAATATAATAAATTAAGTAAAGAACAAAAAATTATAATAACTTGAAAATTTAGACAAACGTCTTATAAAACTTCTTACTAACTTCTTATTAAATAATAAAAAATATGATTTCATTAAATTAAGTAGCAGTTAATTAAGCCATCGAATAAAATAATTATCCTTTCTACACGTGTTGGGCTGAAAACCAGCTTTAAACTGGAGGAGCGGATGAATCATCTTGTTGTGGAAAAAGCTTTTTTCCATCTCATCCGTCCTTCAGCGTGTTGATGTCAGCGTCGGTTAAAGCTGCACAGAAAGGCTTTTCCACATCAGGTTTGAAAGTTCCTTCATGCATCTTTTAGGATTCAGCATCGATCCGTCCGAGTCTCCTTTGATTACCGGCATCTGCTAAACTTTCTGATCTGGAAACAAGTGAAGCTGCAGTTTGGAGCTGGATGGGTTTCCATGGAGATCACTGAGAGTCAAACTATGCTAAAGAGTCAATGTTGTTTAATCATGCAGATGGAGTTTATTTAAAAAATGAAAGCTGGATCAAAGGGTAAAAAATGCAGCGATCCCGTCCATTTGGACTTCCCTTCATATTAGTAACACAATCAGCCTGTAGGTGGCGGTGTGCTCCAAGAATGTTTAAAAAGGTTATGACTTGACTTGTTCACAAAATTTATATTTGTATTTTACATGATAAAAAAAAGTGGAGATATTGTTTTAACAGAAAAAAGAGGTACAAAGGACCCTGGGCGTCAATGACAAACATTTACTTGATCAAAAAAATAAATAAAATAATAGATGCAGACAAAAATTAAAACTTAGAAGAGGATTAAGCCAAAAAAATTTAAAAAGTTTTATTTCCAACCTTCTTTCAGTTACTTAAAGATTCAAAGTGTTGGAATTTCATTGATTTATTTTCTCCTCTTTTGTTTTCCATCAGTGCCTTAGTAAAGTTCACCCAGACAAAAAGGATATTAAACGATGGTCTAAAGTAGTTTTTAAGAATAACAAAACAAAGTAATAAAATCACATTCAAAATAAAAGGCTTTCAGCTTTAATAGAAAGACAGAAATCACAGTCACATTTTCTGAAATGCACAAATGAAAAAGAGCCTGGAGAGGTGGAGGTAAGATCTTAATATTTATGTTAAAAAAATCACAATATTTTAGTATTTTATTCTTATTTACAGGATAGATTTTCTCAACAAAGCAACCAGCCAATTAGTGGCGAATAATGGAAAGCAAAAAATGAATAATTAAAGAAAACTTTATGTAATAAACAGAGCACAATTTTTTATACTAATAGAATGATAGCAAATGTATATTCATTTACAAATTATTCATAAAACAATGAAATAAATGACTGTAAAGGACAAAAAATGTTTCTTGGAAATAAAGTAAAACATAGACACAACAGAAATGTATCTTAATTCTGAAGCTTAAAACCCGTTTGAAAAAATATGGTTTAAATGAAAAATATATATTGCCTTTACTTAAAAACTCAATAAAATCTAAATTTTGAGATTAATAGCAAGAGAAGCAGAAAGCGTCAAATAAGCAAATTGACTGTTTATCCATGCACTGAGCACCTTCTTCCACCAGGGGGCGCCGCAGCTCCACCTTCCTGCCGCTACGTAACGCAGCGGCGAGCCGCTCTTCCTCGCCGGCTCTGGGAAATTCCTGCGGCCGAGCTTCCTGGTGCGGCCGGCAGAGGAGGGATGGCAGCCAGTCACAGCGGGAGGAACCGAGAAACCAGAGCAGAAGAGGGAGGGACGGAGACACGAAGAGGGACAAGAAACAGACACGTTCACGGAGGAGCCGGAGACAGAGGCTCAGCCTCACGGATACAAGCGGCCATTTCGGCTCTGGGAGCTCGGCCGCTCGCTGCGGATCCTCGGGACGCAACCTGGGGCTAGAAAGGAAGGAAGGAAGGAAGTCTGGATACGGACTGACGTGGAGCTCCGCCGCATTAAAAACGGAAACAAACCCACGGGAGCACTTCTGTCGACGCTTATCGGCGTGTTGGATATATTCCCTCCCTCACAGAGAGCAGCGGTCACCGGGCTGGGAGCCGCTGCGGTCCCGCTCCGTCTCCACCGGCTAACATGGAGAGATAACGTTTATATAACCGACGCTTGCTTGTTAATTTGGACACATTTCAGGCTTTTTTGTTCTCTTTTGGTATCCCTGAGGATTATCTAACCCTGCTTTGAAGCAAGCTTCGGGGCGCTTCCGATGCATCATTGTCATTAAGCCCGCACCGGCTGCTGCTGATTCGGACTCTGGCGGAGGAAGGAGCCGGACCGGGACCACTGCGGTAGTCTGCAGGCCGACCCCGATCGGTGCTTCATTTTAAGGCACTATGGCCGGGTTTGTACCGGGGCTGCTGCCGACAAACCACTCCCAGGAGAAGCAGTTCGCCCAGGCGTATGAAGATGTGCTGGAGCGATATAAAGGTAACATAAATGACGGAAACTTGACTCTGTGTTTAGCTGTTTGGGAAACACAGAGTTGTTGTTTTTTTCTGGAGGAACGAAGGAAAATGATCCCAAACATGTGGCCCTGATTGTCTGAGTGTGAAAGCTGATATTTCGGCTGACAACCAGCCGGCTCTAACCTGTTTCATTGTTAATATTTTGGAGAAACATCCAGCTCTGCTACATTATTGGTCTCCTATCGGCTTGGGAAACTTTTCATTTCACTAAACAAACACAAGGAGCGCTTTTATGAAGCCCACCTGAGGTATGGAGCGCCTGAAGTGCCAAAATGTTCTAAATAAATAATGAAATGTTTGTCTACACATTTTATACACATATTACATTTATTCTTTTGAAATCTAGAGCTAATTAGGAATAAATTTGACCAGAATTTGGTGAAACAATTGTGTTTAATTGGAGTGTTTGCGATTTATTAATCAAAATAATTTTAATAAAGATATATGAGACAAAACTTAAATCAAACCTAGAAACATTTTGCTGCCAAATTATTGAATAAATAGACAGGCTCATAAACAAATCTGTTATTTGGCCATCAAATTGATGCAAAGTGGCATTTTGGCTTTTTAGCTGATTCTTCAGTAACTCCTGATTATTCCTGTAGCTTTTTTTGATAAAAAGAAGAATGGACTGTGGATGCTGACATTAGCTTCGGGGACGTCTCTGCTGCTGCTACATAGCAAAATAACATTGAGATATTATTTTAGTATCCTTTTTTGCTGGACCTTTTTTGGTCCAGCAAAGAAGGATACTGTTAGCAACTAGCAATTAGAAATTGCTAATAGGCTAATTCCTTTTAGCATAACTTTAACACAACAACTGTCTTTTCCAGTGTCCAATCAGATCTCTGCTCCCTGACTTTGGTGGCAAAGACTGACAGAAGGAGTTCATGAAATAAACACTTAAATTAGTACAATTATTTTATATTTTGTAAATTTATGCATTTATTACATTAGATATGAATTAATTTTACACATTTGCTTTTATTCAGTTAAACATATGGGCCCTTTTGGACCTCCATACTCCTGCAGAAATGGTTTGCTTCCCCACCACAGAGGCTCATGGTTGCTGTTTGTTCTGTAAATATTAAACTTGCAGCTCCGGCAGTCGGTTCAGAGGTCCAGAAGCCTATCAGTCGTTTTTAACGGGTCTGGACCTTTTTTCCTCTCTGTTCATGAAGACTTAATGCTGCTTTATGGTGCCAGTGACAGGGCTGCGTTAAAAATGGATGCCTCCACTGGCCGCTGCTGACTGTTTGGGGGGGTCGAGTGTAGGAAGGGACTGCAGACTCTGGGTCACATCTGCGAGGCTGGCTGTAATGAAAAGGAGGCGGATCTGAATTATTGATTATTGAACTGAAACGTGACTCCTCTGGGTTTGGGTTTTAGGCGGTCGGATGTGGTGGGTAAAGTGGAACACGAGGAGTTTTATTCCCTTTAACTGGTTGTAAATGATAGTTTTCAGCATCAATGTGAAAAGCTGATGTTAGACAAACAAAGTATCCAAAGAAAATGTGACAATGAGTAAAAACTCGTCAAGTATTTATTTATTAGTAATATAAAAGCTTGTCACAATAAATCAATTAATCGCATGATAAATAATTCAAGAACACATTCTCAAATATTAATAAACTATAAATTCTAATAAAGAAACTGGAAGAATTATTCAAAATAAATAACAAACAATAAATTTAATTATGAATCTATGTAAACAATTTTCTTAAAAAAAAAAAAGAAGCTAGTTAAGACAAACTCCATGCTGAAGGTTTTTGTCTTCCAGTTTTGGGCAGAAAGAGAAAAGTGATCAATTATGCTGTGGAACCTATTGAGCTTGTTTCAACTCATCATGTGATTAATTGATTTATTGCTTATTTTGACAGGCCTAGCTGTAAAACAAACCCGGCGTTATCGGCTTTATGAATGCTGAATTAAATCCCGGCGGTTGTTAAAGTCGCCCAGGAGGAAACGGGAATACTAATCCTATTAAATCTCGTTCACCTCGGACATCATCGCCGATGGATTTGCTCCTGCTTCCATGAAGAGCGGCGCTCCATCTCTCTCCATTACAGCGCCGTCGTCGATCGGTCGGCCTGCAGTTTATCTCCGAGCCGATTGGCTTTTACTTTGATAACAGAGGGAGGCATTAGAGGTGAGGTGATTATGGACTGGAGCGTAAGAAGAGCTTTAAGTGGCTCTTCTGGAGCAGCTGAAATATTGATGGATAAATCCAAGTCGTCACTTTTAAACTTCCTGGAAGTTATATTCAATATTTCCTCCTGCAGGATCAGCTAGAATCTGAGTGGGAAGGCGTGTCTGGACTTTATTTAGCATCTCTTGAGATTTCTGGTCATTTTATCCCTTCAGTTTTTACACTTTTGTCATTTTCTAAATAAATATTTAGGTCAGATTGTGGAGTTGTCCGTCAAATGTTTCTTTTTTTCTATTTATTTCTCCTTTGTGTTTATTTTGGTGAAGAAAAAAGGTGAACAAGTTCAGAAACATGTTTTTGATTCTCTTTTGGACTCTGATTTTTATGCAACTAACAGTTTTAGTGGGTTAGGAATCGATTATTCTATCGATTAATCGTAGGAAAAATCTGGCACATTTAGCAGATTTTTCATTTAACCACCCAAACCCTTTTTACACACCATTATAAATACATTGAAAAAAGTATTCTCTGTTATTAATAATTGGGTAGAAAAAGTTGATGAGTTATTTTTTCTTTTTTAATTGTACCTAATTTGAACCAGTGAAGTTAAAACTGCCACTTGAGGAGTTTTTGGTTGAACAGATTTACATTCAAAGTATTTATTTTTTGGTCTTGAATTCAAATTGCATGGATTTTGTTCAATTGTTTTGGCTTAATTACTGCTCTGAATGTTACTGCTCCTTCAGCAAATGACTATTTTCAGAGTCTTAATAGTCCAGTTAATGATTAATCTATTAGAAATTTAGTTGACGACTATTTCAAAATCGATTAATCACGATTAATCGTTTCAGCTCTAGATATTGGCCTATCTTTTGGACCAGTGGAAGCTGTTTAAACGTCTCTGCATGTCAGGTTTGGTTAGTTGATGTCAAACTTTGAAGGAGTTTCTTTCTTTCTAAAAAAATAGTTTTGTGACAAAGCATTCATGCGTTCATTCGCCCTGTTGTAGCTGCATTTTTAAAACTTTTTGCACAGAAATCGTTTGGTCTCCCTCTTGAACCACATGCAGCTGCAGGTAGAACAGCTGTTCTCCGAGATTACCCATCAGGCCTCTGGAACGGCAACCCGCCTCTCAAGGTGGCGACCGGGGAGAGTTGGCCTGAAGATGCCAAACCCAGAGCGGTTCGGTTTGGACGGGTTCTCCTGATTATCGCTCCTCCTGTTGGTGGGAAGCGGCTAAACTTTGAGCTCAGATGGATTTAGCTTGAGTTGGGGTCAGAGGTGACGGGAACCCAGCGGCGCTCGCTGTTTGTCTGTTTTATGGTGTTTAGCTTCAGATGCGTCTTTAATTTACGAGCTCGTTTCTCCTGACTGTCTAAAGCTGCTTCACTGTCATGAATTATCTTTACTATCATAGTTTATTCTGCTTGTTTAGTTTCCTCCAGCTCAAAGGTATCAAAAGGCTTTTTGTGGTTTTCAACTGCAGTTCAAAAATGTTATACATTTGTTAAACTTTGTATTTTTAATTAGGCTAAAATTATGAACATAATTTTCTTGCAATGCAAAATGTTTGTAGCCTTATTTATGGTATTTCTAAAAGGTTTACATACTCTGTAATGCAAAACATTCTGCCAAATTATTTTAAATTTCTGATGGAGTCTTGTGTTGGCTTTATTTTGGTAGCAGGATTATTGAAATAAAGTTTGTAATTGCTGAGAAAAGCTCAGTTAGATTTAGGTATGTTATTTTAAACACATGAGGTTTTTAAAGGTCCAAGGAAAGCAGGATAATTTCTTTATTTGAAACCAGTTTAACCAGCTAAACTTGATAATTTGAAGGTAGTCTGGACGGATTGCTCTGTGCTTGGTCTCTGCAGCCTGGGCTGTGTGTACGTTTGGTTTTATTGTCCCGTCAGCTGTGTGTGAGTCATCTGCGGCTGTCGTCGGGTAGAAAACGGGAACCCGGCGTCCTTGTGCTGGGATTAATCCTGTGAAACTGGAGGTGGACATGCGATCCGGTTTAAATCTTTCACTGCGTCTGCTGGCTGTTTGTCGTCCTGGGCAACAATAGCAGGATGTGTGGAGCAGTAATGATGGGGTCCGAGTGGAAAAACACCCAGACCTGAGTCGGAACCGGGGGAAACGGCAACAGTCCGACTATTTATCCCCAGCTTACGCCGTTATTATCATGCAGGATGCAGCCGGTTCTGATCCTTCAGCTTTTTCACCCGTTTCTGATTCTAAAAAGCTGCTTTAAGGTTCGGTAAAGGACAGAAAAAAATGACTGCAGCCGAATATAAAGCAGGAAATCTGAGAGGAACCAGAACAATTGGACATTTTTAGCTGGAGACGGACAGGAAGTTGCTGTCATAACTCTGACCTCTGCAGACGTGGACGAGCTTTTAGGAGAGAAACTCCAGGATCACATGATCCGGTTGGTTCTGTGGACTCGGAGGATCGTCAAGTTAAAGACGGTTATGAAATACTTGTTTTAAAATAAAAGCAGTGGAAACATTCAACATTTCAGCAGTGAGCTGATAAACACAGTTTCATAATGATTTCCGTGGGAAATTTTATGATATGTTTCATTTATGGTTGTTTCAGTTTTATTTATTGTTTTTGGTTATTTTTGTTTATTCATTTTGGATATTATACTGGCAAATATTGGATTATTACATACCTTTTAGTTCCAGAGATTAAAGTTAGTTTATTGGTCTTTTGAGAGGAAAAACCTGCATCATTTTACTATTTATTAATTAATATATTACTTCAAAATGGTCTCAAAACAACAGCAGTAAGAAGAAGCCGATTTATCGCTGATGATTTCAGTTTCTGTTTGGATGGAACTGATGGACGTCGGTGAAAAGCCGACCCAAGTCTCTGCTGCTCCAGCTTTGTGTCTGCTTTGCTTTGACTGTTCCGTTTTGAAATATGGAGGAATCATTTTCCCACTAAGCGCATGGTTTGGACATGTCTGGAGAAGCGCGGCGGTTCTGATGCTGGCCGCTCCCAGAGTCGGATCATTACAGCTTGAATTTTCCACGTGACCTAGTTTTCCTTCCCGACTCCATCGCTCCGGGTTTCCCTCACCATAGAGTTCTTCCTCTCCTCCTCCTCCTCCTCTTCCTCCGCCTCTCGTCTTTAGACCAAAGCTCTGCAACCTTAGAAATCTAAAGACTCACTTCATCTCCAGTCCGGTTAAGTAAAACTTGATTTGGGTTGAAAATGTCTCACTATCTTTTGGGGGAAAAAACAAGCTGCTTATTACGTGTTCATGTTTTCTATATTTAGACAAAAAAAATTATTTTATGGGATGTTGATGTTGGTAGAAAATACTAGTAAAAACATTTTTTTCTTCTAAAATTTATTAACTTTAAGGTTCCCAAACTTCTATTTAATATCTTTAAATGATTGTAAATCAAAGTTTTGGCCTGTAAACTGATTCTGATGTCTTCAGTCAGAGGCTTATTCAAGTTCGCTGTAACACAGACTGCTACATTAGATAAATTATTTTATGGGATGTTGATGTTGGTAGAAAATACTAGTAAAAACATTTTTTTCTTCTAAAATTTATTAACTTTAAGGTTCCCAAACTTCTATTTAATATCTGTAAATGCATGTAAATCAAAGTTTTGGCCTGTAAACTGATTCTGATGTCTTCAGTCAGAGGCTTATTCAAGTTTTCTGTAACACAGACTGCTACATTAGATATTTCTTGCCATCACCAGCTCTTTAAATAATCTGAATTAATACGAGTTAAAACATTTAAATCAATCAAGTATTATTTAATTTGAAAATTCAACATAGTTTCCAACCTAATGACAAAAAAGCCCTGAACACATTACTGGTTGTTTTTGGAGTCTTTTTAGTGCATTTATTCCTTTTTAGTAGCTTTTTGCCAAAGTTATTAGGATCCACTTGCAGCTCCAGCTCCTGTCAGCGTTTTTCTTTTTATTTCTACACTTTAAACCCAGTAGTTTGATTCTGCACCATGTTTCTCCTTGTAGTTATTTCTGCCTACATCCCTCCCCTTCCTGTTCTCCTACTTCCTGTTTCATCATGCTCTCCAGCTCTGGCAGGAAAAGCAGTCGCTGCCAGAGCTGCATCAGGGTTTCCCCTCTGGACCGACAGCAGGGAGATGACGGAATAATGGAGCTTTTTACTGAACTCACTTCATCAGCTTTAAACTTGTTCTTATTTCTAAAGGGCTCATATAGAAGCATACATTTCAGTTTGTTTTCAACATTGATTTCTGTGTAAAGTCATTGAAAGCGCTTAATATTCAAACTACACAGTTTTGTAATAAAATGAGTCTAACGTATCCAACCCAACGTGTTCTTGTTTTAGGTTAATTAAAAAAAACAAAATTATTTTATTTAGCTAAATGCTAGAAAACTTAGAGAGGACATTTGTTTAGCGTTATGGTGAACCACATTAGTAAAATTGGGAGATTTTTTTTTAAATTAAAGTTTTGTTTTTGCCAGTCAGCTGTATGAGTCTGAAAGCAAAACATAACATTTTGTTACATTTTAGTTACTTTATCCAGTTAGTTAGTTTTTTTTTAACTTCATTTGCAAAGTTTGAAAAGTCAGAGATGACCTTTTCTTTGGGTGAAGTGTAATTTAACCCAAGCGGTGCTGCGGTGCCGGACGGTTTCAGTTTGGGCTTTTGGTCATCCAGGCTGTAAATCCGTCGCCGTGACGTCTCTCTTCCTCCCTCAGTCCCCTTTTCATCCCTCTGGTTCTTACATAACCCGGCTCCAGCTGAGTTTTAGTGAAATGATCAATGAGCTTCATTGTGCATCCATCAGTCTGCGTGTGTGTGTGTGTGTGTGCGTGCGTGTGTGTGTTGGGGTTGAGCGCTCGGGCCGGACAGAGTCAGTGAGTGTGAAATATTTTCTGTGAGAGGGAGTGTTTGTGTGTGAACAGCGGCCCTGTTGTTGGACACACTTCTTCATGTTTGGTTGTGACCTGTGATAAAAATCAGATTTTAAAAAATCAACAGAAACAAACGAGCCGATTCTTCATAAACTGACTGCAGGTGTGACTTGAATCGGTAACGAGGAAACTGCAGGAAAACAGCTGGCCTGGTTCAGGAAACGTCTTC
Organism: Poecilia reticulata; assembly: GCF_904066995.2. Taxonomy (NCBI): domain Eukaryota; kingdom Metazoa; phylum Chordata; class Actinopteri; order Cyprinodontiformes; family Poeciliidae; genus Poecilia; species Poecilia reticulata. The sequence continues at coordinate 27,934,643 of NC_088840.1, read as the reverse complement.
ACTGAATCCGAAAAGAGGACGACTTTCCTCCCAGATGAAGCAGAAAATGATCCGAATAAAAAGACGCTGCTTGTTTCCCAACAGTTTGACAATAAAGTGTGAGGTGTGAATACTTTGTTCAGCTGGCTAGAAGTTGGTTTGCTTATATTATGAGCTCTACAGAAAAGAAAACAAATTATAGTTGTTTTTGAATATATGGAAATAAATCGTCTCCATCTTTCATTTTTGTTTATTTGTTTTTCTTCTTTCTGTCCTTTTTTTCATGACTTTATTCTTCTGTCATTTATTCTTTTTTAGCCTTTTGTTCTGTCGTTCTTTTTCTTTATGGTTCTGTCCTTTTTTTTTCTTCAGAAATCCTTTTTGATGTTAATTTATTCAGAATTTAATGAGTCAAGAATTGTTTTCATTTAAAAAAAATATACCAGAACAGTTTTTGGAATTTTTTTTTCTAAAATGTGTTTGTGTCTAAAATATTTGGATTTATGTATTTTGGCACTGTTGGCATTCCGTAGAGTGATGCAGTTATGATGAATCATTCAGTTTAACTTGTTTATGGAACTAAAAGTGAGCATAAAATGTTATTTCTGCTCATAAAAGTGAGTCTTTGCGTCGTATTGATTTGATCCTAACCGGTTGTGGAAATGAAGAAGTCTCGTCTGCTGTCAGCTGGAATGTGTGGAGCATAAAAATACAGCAGAGCTGTGAAGGAGGAGGAGAGAAAGCTGTTAATGAATTAGTCATGAAGGCCGCTGTGGAGGCAGCACAGGGGCCAGCGCTCCTCCTGCTGCCTGCATCGATCGCAGCAAACCGCCGCAGTCCGTCCGTCTCTGCTCCCCTGGGCGTCCTGCACATCCCCCCTTTGTCTTCCTGCGGCGCTGCATCTCTCTGCAGCTTGGTGCAGAAGCATTCCTCTCTTCACACCTGATAAAAGCTCGTTTAATCTTCTCAGGATTACATTTGTCTCCACAAAGCAGGACGCTGCTAGTGGTCAGGAATGGGATGGAAATCGTTGCTCTGAGTCGATAAAATCTCCTTATTTCTGTTTTCAAGTTGAACCGATCATGACGCCTTCATTTGTTGCATAAATAAGACCTCAGCTTGTGTGATAATTACCTCCTTTCAGTTCTTTTTGTGCACATTTTGTTCACCAGAGTCATAAGAACGGCGTCTTGGCCCAGGGCTGTCCCTCATGTCGGACGCTTTTTAAAAATATCCTGCTGACTTGTTGCAGCATGAAGAGGGTTGAGCAGATATTAATTTGATGTGGAAAACGGGGAAAAATTTGGAATTTGACGTCAGATGGTTGCAGATGTTTTATTTACAGAGATTTTAAAATCACATTTTTGATATAATTATAGCAAAATGTAACTACTCCTCTTACCACAACAGACATATTTTGGTTTCTTGAGGTCTGATCTGCAGATTTATTTTTACCCTAAGGACTCAAACACAGAGAATAGGCATCTGTGCTTCCTTAAAATGTCTTAAATTCCTAAAAATAAACGTAATTTGGTCTTAAAGTTTGTCATAGCAGGACTACTTGTATCTTTTTTGTTGAGCAAAAGTTTGAGTCGCGCTCGGATGTCTTCATCTGCATTTTGACTGGAGGCTAATGCTAATTAGCTGGCTATATCCTTGCTAGTTATCTATTATTGCCACTGATGACTAAGTACAAATTTACCAGCAGTTGGCTTAACGATGTGTTTCTTTTTGCCACTTCCTAACTTGTGTTGATGAGTCTAGCATGTAAGTGTTTAGTGAAGAAAGCTGGGAAATAAATTCAGTTCTTGTTAAACTGGTAAAACTTTCTCTGTTAGCGATGGACTCTAGTCACCTCTGAAAGACGCTGTAGAGGTCTTGGAGAAAGAAAAGATGGGCATTTTGCCAAAAATCAAATTTCAAACCTGTATTTGCCCTGCTGATCTCTGACCAGAGCCACATAGTGGCTGTGTGAACCTTCAGGTCCAATTGGCTGTTTCTGTATAAATCCAGTGAGATGAAAGGAAGAGCTGAGTGGCTGTGAGACTGGAGACGGGGTGACTTTTAATCTGCTCCAATTCCTTCAGCCTGTGACTCTCAGCTGACTGCACAACAATGGCCCAGCAGAGCGAGGCCACCAACAGGTCCAGGAACCGCAGAGAGGCCGACGAGACGCTCAGAAAAACTGCAACATCAGCAGCTTCTAAATGGACCTCACTTCCAGTTCAGACAGTCAGACAGAGCTGGTGTGATGAGGTAGTTAGTGAAACCAGAGGGTTGTGACAACTAGTTGACTCATAACTAGGAATGGACCGATCTGAACATTATCCAATGTTTCTGTTATGAAAGATAAATGATATTTAATATTTTTCTCTTCTCTTGCGATGGTGTGACCACTAACTGTTGACCAGTCTGAAAGTTTTGAATCTTAACAATATCTCATATTGATAATGGATATATACTGATATGTTTCCCTTTCGATGCTGTGACTTTGTTCTCTGGTAAAATTTGATGTCCTGGAAGGAAAATATGACAGTTATTGATCAGGGCTGGTGATTAACTGGAAACACTATTGGAATATTTCCTGTATTGATTTCTCCTTCGCTCCATTAGCCTGGTGTGTGTGTTTGCGTGTCATGCGTGGAGGTGGTTGGTCATTCAGATCGGTAATCTGCTCCACCACCGGGTCTTAATCCCATTCATCTGCTTTACTCCAGGAATGATTTTGGGATCTTTTGACTGATTCGATGCAGATGAAACCAAAACATTGCTGATTTTTTTTCTCCTCCTGCAGCTCCAGACCCAAACATTAAAGCTGCTGTGCTCCGACTCATCACGCTGCAGTCAGTCAAACGTCTGTAAAGTGCCGAGCCGTTGAAAATCCCAACAATCCTCCCTGTAAGCTTCTTGGCTTTGTGTGTCAGCAGTACCGCGCTCCTCAGTCCCTCCTCCCACCTACGGCTGATTTAAGGTGCTGCGAACAATAACAAGATGGCTGCTGGTGGGATCACTTCCTCCCATCAGGAGTTTGTGGATTTTTTTGGTTACTGGAGGCCTGGGAGCTTCTGGTGCCAGTCAGGAGATTTATTTATTTATTTTTTCAGTCAAAAGATGATTTTTAGTTTTTTAAATTCGTAGTTTTTACCATTATGTTCTGCATTAGCAGCTGTTGATGGGCTGAAAGTGTTCTGATCGGGTTGAGGTCCAGCAGGTTCCTACTGGAGATTCAGTCATTATGAAGCTGATTCTGCAGTTTTTAATCCAGGAATCCTGGAATTACCTGCTGTCCTCATCTGGATTAGCATGGAACATTTGATCCAACGTCCATCCGTCCATCCATTTGTCTGTCCATCCTTTTATTGGCCTAACATCCATCCATCCGTTTATCCGTCCGTCCGTCCGGCCTGGCACTGGTTTACATCAACTAGTCCACACAAAGTGTAACTCCGTCAGATGTTGGCGCTGCGCTGTAATGAACGGGAAGTAGACGTTGTAAACTAGCAAGGGCCACACATCTGATTGTATCTTTCCGTATTTTTGGCATTTGTTCAAAGGTTCAGAGTAACTGAGATTTATTTCATGGTGTTTTGGTCCATCTGGCAGAGCGTCTTTAATCGCCACCTGCAGGGCTGCAGGCCTCGGCTCGGCGTTCAGATCTTCCTTCTCATTCTCGTCTCTCTTCCACTCAATATTTTCTCTGCTCTTTTCTAACGGTTGGCTTTTCTCTCAACTCCCATGATTTAGTGAAGTTATCAGCAAAGTAAATAAATTTATGGGCCCTTGTGGAGCGTGCCATCATCCAAGGCGGGGGATGAAAAGAGGGCCAGAAACAAGAGGGGGATGGTCCGGCTCGCCTGGATTTCCCGTCTGCCACCCCTCTTTAGTTAATCCTCGCCCCCACCCATCGTCTGATGTTTACTGAAATCACTGCAGTCGGCATTTAGAGGTGTGATGGTGTGAAGAGGAGGGGGAAGGTCATCCAGAACATTTCCTATTTACTTTTCATTTCCTTCTAGATCTCCCATAAATCAGTTTGGGATTTTAATCAATCAGTCTGAGTGGAGTAAACCAGGGGAGACCAGTTCCAGCCCCAAAGGGACGGCGTCCTGCCGGTTTTAGACGCATCTCTGCTCCAACACAGCTGACTCAGATGGTCCAATCAAATCCTCAACAGGTCATAACGTTCTGCTAATGAACCATCAGGTGTGTTGAACCAGGGAAGGACTAAAACCTGCAGGTTCATTTGACTTGGACTTGAGGTGAAAAATTTGACTTTGAATGAAACATTTAAGATTTAGAATAAAAGACTCCAAACATAAAGCTGACCTATTATGCAGAATTCACATTTTGCACATTTTTATTCTTACGTTTGAATTTCTACTTCTTCTTCTTCAAAAAAAAAAACCCGGCTCCAATGCTTAAAAAAAAAATCACCCAGCAGTTTTTTTTGGAGAATAAGTTAATGTTTTTTGGTGTCTGGAAAATGAGCCATTTCAAAAACTTCCCAATTGTTGCAACCTAGCAACCCAAGCTGAGCTCCAGCACGTTTGGTCAGCTGGTTTTACTGCTGTATGCTCTGTACAATGGCTGCTGGAAAAAAGCAAGTGTTTTGTTGTTGATTTTGTGCATAAAATGTATTGATCACCCACAGTAGATCGATCCTCACCTGTTCAAGGAAGCATGATAGGTCACCTTTAACTTGGGATGAGGGATGAAGTATCTGTAATTTCACTTTGTTTTGGCAAAAAAGACTCATCTTGATAAAAGCCCCTAGGCTGGGACTTGAGATGAAATCCTTGTGACATGAAAGATTCAAGAGTTGACTTGGGACCAAGACTCAAGACTTGACCTGGACGTGTAAAGATGACGTCATCAGTCGCCAGTACCAGTCAGGATGTATTAAATGATCTAAAGCTTCAGTAAAGTTACGAAATGATGTAACCAAAGAAATCTGCGGCAGAGTCAGAACATTTAAGAGAATGAAGAAATATAAGGAGCTAGACGACTCAGCTGATGTTGACTCATGTTACAAGAAAACTGGTTTAGACGCCGTTAAAGCCTGAAATGTTTCCCATGTCAGAATGAAGTGGCTTAAAATTAAACAAAATGCTGAATGTGACTGAAAAGGTAGAAAAAAGGGCCTTATAATAGAAATCTGGATGCTTGGATGGAAATGTAATTCAAACTACCAGCATTGATGAAGATTATTTCACAGTTCTGTTGGTTCATAACATTTCATCATCTCTAACCGGGCGGCTACGCCTGCGTTACAGCCAGCTCAGGGTTGCTTAACGCCCCACTGTACACTGCAAAAACACAATCTTACCAGGTATTTTAGTTTAGTTTCTAGTGCAAATAATACTGCACTTAAAATAAGGGTAATATTATTATTACGAAACTAACTTTCCATCAAAAAGTCCATGTTTTAAGTACATAACTTTGTAATATTGATGAACAAGTGATTGGCAGGTTATTTTACTTATAACACAAGAAAAATTTCTTGTTTTAAGTGAAATAATCTCAGTGAATCTAGATGTTTTTTTATCAATAATAAGGTAATATTGACTCTAAACAAGCTTTTACATCATGCAGAAAGTTACTTGTAAGTTAGTTTTGTGTTATTTCAAGTGTACTAAGATATTTGCACTAGAAACTAAACTCAAATACTTGGTAAGATTTTGTGTTTTTGTAGTGCAGCTCATGTGGATCATGTTGAAAAACAGAGTCATTTCAGAAAGTCGATCCCTTCTGAAACAAATACAGAAATTATTACAAGCATTAACAGAATAAAACTCTAATGAGGGACTGATCTGTTTGCTTGTCATCGTTTAGCTTTAAATAAATTCCCAGAGTTGTGTTGTAGTCATGGAAATGTCCCGTTCAGGTCGTACTAGTAGAACAGGACGAGGGAGAGGAGGCGTGTGAGCGCTGTCCTAAAGGGAAACCTGCATCAGCTCCCAGAAACGTCGCGCCGTCATGTTCGGCCGTCACGTGGGAGGCTGACCCGTTTCCGCTCTGCTGGAATGACGCAGACGTCCGGGTCTGCTCAGGTGAAACCTTTACTGCCGTGAAAAAGCTGGAAAAAGCCTTTAGAACGGTGACGCAGCAGAACGCAGGGAGAGTGAGGCTGGAAGACATTCCTGGAATAACTTGAAGGCTGGAGGGAGGAGACAGGAAGTCAGGAATGTTTTAAAGAGACACTGACACTGAACAGCCATTCATACAGAGAAACGGCAACGTTTCTGGAAGGATTCTTGGGCAAGAAAGTTTAATACATTGTAAAGATTTAAGTTTTCTAAGTGTTTCTGAGCCCACTATCCTGCTTCTAGACTGAAAAACACTTCTTACCAAGTAGTTTTGGTTTAATTTCTAGTGCAAATATCTTAAATAAATAAACGCCATTGGAACTTGTACTTATTCATTAATATTAAGGAATTTTGCACTTAAAAAAACTCAATTTTACAAACAGTTAATTGGTTTTATCTTATTTAAAGTATACTTCATATTCGCATTAGAAACTAGATAAAAATACTTGGTGTTTTTGCAGTGTAGATAAATGGTGTTGCAGACCACAAAAAGTTTATTTATTTAAAAAAAAAGCAAAAAATATGTAATTGTTTTTCCACTTGGTCAGACATAAACTAAATCCACGATTCTTTTTAAAGTTTATGTTGCTCTAATGAGCTTTAACTAACTAATAGTTTCCATTTATACCCCAATCAGTAATTCAATTTCTGTAAAAATGGGGATATGTAAATAATTATAAAGCTAAAACAGAAAAAATATTTCCTTGGGGAAAAACAAATGGAAAGTTTGGACACTCCAGTTTCCTGCTCAAACACAGACGGTCTAAAGTAAATAAAACTCAACAGGTTCCTGTTAATTAGCCGTTAACTTGAATCAAAGCTTCCATGTGACCCTCTGATTGGCTGTTTGTCCATGTGACCTCATTCTGACCCTCTGATTGGCTGTTTGTTTGCTCGTCATGTTTAGATAATGATCGCCGATACTGACCTCAGATGAATGACCGTCATCTTTCTGGATCCGAGTTCATCTGTTTACAGTAAATGCAGCTTAATGCACGGCAGCGGCTTCCTGTTTCCGTTTTATTCTCATTAATGTTGACCGAATTATTCCCAATAAAAACATCCACGTTTTAAACCTTCAATGAGGAATGTTCAGCAGTGGAAAGTAACTGAAATCAGTTTTGTTTTGAATGGGAACGATTATTGATTTAATCAGTTTAAGGTCAGTTGATTTTCAGAAGCGTACACGGCCAGAGCTAGAAGATAAAGGCCCCTGGGCTGGAGGCAGGTATGGTGCCCAATCTGAAAAAATAAAATAAATAAATAAAAATGAAATACTTATGAAAGTTATATTGATTGGTAAAAATCCCAGGATTATTAAAATACCACTCCTGGTATGGATTTATAAGTTTCATATAAAGTACAATGTTGAAAAAATATTTATTTCAAAAACACCCTGAATGTTTGGAGCCCTCAAACCTCAAGGTGCCCTGGGCTACTGCCCCATAGCTCTGACATACGATGTTTAACGAGGTTTACCTGATGAGGTTTTTTTTTTTAATTGATAAATTTATGCATTTTTGATAAAACTAAAATAAATTTTTTCCTCCTAAAATTTAAAGCAGTTTTGTTTTTTACTGCCAATTTCTGTATTTATTCCAGAAACGACTCTTTCTTGACATTCATTTAATAATGAATTTATTGTTGAAATAAAAAGCCAGAATATTTAGCATGTTATTAATGTCATAAATGTTTCCATCTTGTCTCATTTACCTTCAGAATGAACAAAGTGTTATTTAATTTGAAATATTTTCTGCAGAGTAAAAACACAAGTTTTAATTTTTCTCCTTGACGGCTTCATGTTTTAACTAAAGTTTAAACGGCCTCTCCTGTTTTTCTCCAGCAGGTTTGAATTTTTTTTACAGAAAGTTGTGAAAATCTGATTAGAGCGCAGACTGTCGCCCTGTTTCTTTTTTTAGTTTTTTTTGTTAGTCTGCACATCATGTGTGAAAATCAGGTCAGTCTCTTGGCGAACGGCATTCTTAAAGGTTTATTCAGCCGTGGTTTCAGTTCATGTGGATTCAAGTGACATCAGTGGGTTTCAGTGGTTTGAGTTTCAGCTGGAAAATCAAATCTTTGTTCAAAAATAAAACTTAAAACTCTGCAGAAAAGCTGCAGGGCTGCCTGGAGTGTGTTATAAAAGTTTCTCTGCTGCTGTTTTAAACGAGTCGTGTTTCCGTAGATCCTGCTCCATGATTACTGTGCTGACAGAGAGAAAGGTGGCTTTAGTCTACCTGTCTGTCCGCCCTTCATGCAGAAACCACACACACACACACACACACACACACACGGAGCCTCAGGTTCTGATAACGTCACGCTTGGTTCGGTTCCAGCTTGTGTTTTATGATCTAACAAGTCATTAACACCTAACGAATCATTAGCAAGTGACCCGGCTGTCAACACTAATCCTGATAATTATCCTATCAAAAGCCTGTTATGATAAGGATTAAATCAGTTCCTGATTCATAATGATTGACAGCAGTGGATTATTGTTTCATGAGTTTCAGAAATGGATCAACTTGCCACCTTGAAAACATATGATTCCTTTCTTCAATTACAAACTGTATAAATGTCTCTTTCCAGCAGTAAAACACAAACGTCTGACCATTTTGTGTTGCACTTTTGGTTTAGATTCTATCTAACTTGTGTTTATAGGTTACTGTGGGGCGTTTAGGTGTAATCGGAGCGTTCTGTGCTGTGTTCAGGTTGATGTTTGTCCTGGATTTATCTGGCTTGGTTTAAGTTTCCTCCTGCAGGGAGCAGAGATGAAAAAGGCCTTTTTTTAGGAAATGTCTCTGCAGGTATCGGATGAGTCGGGTCGAGCTCACGGCTCAGCTGAGCTGCTTCCCATCCGAATCACTCCGAGGATTCTGGGAGGAGTTTTAAGATCAAGTTTAATTTTCTGTAAACTTGCTTTGTTTGTAAAATGAGACACATCATCATAACCTTTGTTTTCCATTGATGTCAACTTTTCATAGCTCCACTTTTTAAGATATAATTGGATTTATTTAGTTTTTCATCCAAACTGCAGATCAGCAGTAAAAAAAAAAACAATATTAATCCTAATGCAGCAAAAATCTGGTGTTGGTGTAAATGATATTGAGCAAAGATTTACAGAGAGCAATAAACGTTAGAAGAGGGAATATATTTTAATCATAAAAGCTTTTATGTATTGTTTTCTGCTGTTTATGTGTCTGAATGTTGCTGCAGGCGTTCCCTGGAATGTTGTGATTGCTCAACTCATCTCCTCGTAATTCCCATCAGTAGCTGGAAATAATTCCACCCTCCGGTTGTAATTTAGCGTTTTTCCCTCATGGTGCCTGGTAGAAATTGAGCAAGCAGAAGAAAGAGTGTTTTTATTGTCCCAAAGCTTCAGTCTGCCGTTTCTCCTTCACCCGGCAGGTCGAGCAACAGCTCCGTAACTTTTGTCCTGGATGTGAACCGGACTCCTGGCTCCCAGAGCTGAACATTTGAAGTGCATTTCTCAGAAAGTGTGTCCGAGTTTTTGCATTTTCAAGTCCACTTCAACCTGAATGCATCTCAACTTTAGGAGTTTTCTGTGAATCTGGAACCTGGTTATGATTAGTTCCACTTAAAGCTCACTGGACCCGGTTTCAGTCCAGAAGCTGCTTCTCTGATTCCCTCCCAGTTGTTCTGATATGAGAACAATTTCCTGTTCAGAACGGAAAGCCGACATTGTTCTGTTTGAAGGCTCCGTCCAGACGACTGGTTCTGCAGCGGCTCAACATGCATTTCCTTTCATTTTGGTAGAAGACGTGGATTTAAAAACACAGAAAGATAACAGATACCGGCCCTTTAAGAAAGCCTGTGGCTGCTTTCCACTTCTCATACTCTAATAACCGAGGCCGAGGGTTTCCTCTCTACTTCTGAAGCATTTCGTCCTCTTCTGTCACTTCCTGCGGTTTTTTAAAACTCCACTTGTCTGTTTCTGGAAGTGAAAGTGAGTCGACTTTCACTGGACGTCTGACTGAAACCTCCTAAAAAAGTTCAGTTTGTTGTCGTTCTATCCATTAAATTATGTTATTATCATTATTAGTTTGATAATGATTTATGATATTTTATAACTTTTGTTAGTGTTTCTACTTTATTTGACCCAAATCTTTGTTATAAGAGGTGAAGATTGGATATGATTTTGGGCTTATTTTTGGCTGTAGTTTCAGAAAAAATACTTTAGTTTTTAAAGTTTTACTACAATATTTTGTGGTGCTATTGTATTTATGACGAAAGTGACAATAAAAACCATTTATTACTTTTATAGCTAACTTTATTGCTGTGTTGGCATTAAACAGTAATTATAGCTCCTCAAACTGTTTTTCATTATTTTGTATTGATATAAGTTTATTTCTTTTATCATTTATTTTAATTTTGACCCTTTTTTGCAGTTTTTCCACTTCTGAAAAATCTCTGAATCATTTCTAATTTCTAGTTAGTTTTTTCTATTTTAATTTCTGTTTTTCCCTAAACAATTTTTCTTCATTTATTTATTTTTTTCTTGCTATTTACATCTCCACTTCCCACTTTATTAAGCTTTTTCCTTTGTAATTTATCTGAATGCAGTTATGATCTAAGACTTTAAACTTTTCCGGCTCTTTAAAATTTTCTTCCTGATTAATTTAAACTTGCGTTAACATCTGTGTATCTTATCGAAGGACCTCAAATGGAATAATTCATTTTATTAATACATTTTTTGTGATTTATTTTTAGTCTTTATGTAATTTTGGACTTGGCCACTTTATTTTAGCTCAATCCCATAAACGTCTGTCTTTAGATCTCCTTAATTATTTGAAGTAGCATTGAGTGGAAAAGGTTCTGGTTCCAGGTTCTGCAGAACCCTGGAGTAAAAATCTGGATTATCCAGAGACTGACTGGTGTAATCTGTGGATTTTAAACCAGCTGATGTGTGAATGAAAGCTTTCCTGTGAGCGATGAGGTCACAGCAGGTGGTCAGCAGACAGAAGCTCCTCCTGACGTCGGGACAGCAGCTGAGGAATGCGCGTGCGCACACACACACACACACACACACACACACACATCCAGAATCTAACCTGAGGATGATGGATTGGGAGGGTGTGTGTGTCATGTGTCGTCCCAGTTGTCCCGACCGCCAGAGTCCAGTTGTCCCTTTAGAGTTGGGGGTTCCCCTGCAGCTCATCATGGGCGCGCACACACACACACACACACACACACACACACTTGACAGCCCAGCTGTTGGCGGTTTGAGGGTGTGACCAGGGTCTGCTGGCTGCATTCAGATCAGTATTTGCATGCTACGGCTGACTGCTGACATTGCAGGGCGTGTTCATCCCCAGACGTTCAGACAGGAGACACAGCCGTCCCTCTGGATCTGTGCAAAAGTCCCGGTGCAGGAAGTCATTTCCTTCCAGGGTCTCCAAGTCCAAGTCTTGTTCTGCTCAGTTTCGTCTTTTAAATCTGATTTATTCAGGGAGAAAGAGACAAGGCAGTGTTATAAACTAATTAACATCTATTTCAATGTTAAATCCCTCACGTCTGTAAATTTGAACCAGAGCGAAAACTGTCAAATTAATCAAATAAAGTAATTTAGTTATTGATTTAATTGTTAACTGCAATATACAGACAAAAAAAAATCCCATTTGCTGTAAAAACGACAAACTCGGGACAATAATTAAGCCAAAACTATTAAATATACATTTTGTATTTGAGATAAACTATTTTTTTCTGTGAACATGTTAATCCTCAAAAAGCAGTTTTAGGTTCACCTGGTTCAAACGTGACAAATCTATCCGATTAATCGTCAGAATAATTGATTAATCGTCAGAACAATCAAGTAATCGTCTGAATAATTATTAGTTGCAGCCGTAGTTTTAAATGTCTAAATAGAGACAAATGTATCCATCTGAACGTAAACCTTCAGCTAGATTCATTAAAGCAGGTCCAGTGGATAAAAAACGAGTCAGAGCGCTGAGAAAACGGATCCAGTCTTAAAACAGCAGAGTTCACAGAGGCTCTTTGTCCGTCTTAGCGGCTGGAAGTAGGCAGCAGGTCAAATAGAGACGACTGAAGGGAACTTCCCAGCAGCTGACGGGTTCTGGTGTCTACTGGACCCGCCCCGGCCGCAGAGAATCTGAAAAATGATCAAAGATGGCCGAGTGTTTGCCAGATGAAGACAAATGTTGGCCGCCTGTCGCAGCTGCCATCGATCCAGTTCCCCAAGCAGCCATATGAGCTGAGGCTGAATGGAGGAGAGGACAGATGGAAGAGCAGAAAATAAAGGAAAAAACCAAAAGCTGCCGAAGCTCCTCCTGGGAGAGTAGTGGTTGGTCCATTAAGAGGTTTTATTCTATAAACAGCTTCACTCCTGGTTGATAAGAAGGCAAAAATAATTTTACTTTCCGTCAAATTTTCTTTCCAAGCGGCTCCAAAGTGTTTCTGGTGCTGCAGCTTTGGCTCTTATTTTCACACTTGCAGGACAAAGTGAAGCAGCAGATTTCTTGATCTAAAAGTCTTTTTCTTTAAGAAATGGAAACCATTTCCAGAAAATACCCAGGAGATGAATCATTAAGCAGATTTAGGCTTTGCTTTGAAATTATTGTGATTTTTTTTTTAATACAAAAAATCTAATATTTCTCTAAAACAAAAATAAATCCAGCTGTAGCAAAGTTAGTTGTTCTAGTCCATTATAATCTTAATCAGTTTCTTCTAGATAAAATATCTGAATTTGTTTAAATGTGCATTTCTGTCTTTCATGTAGGGCTGCAACTAATACTTATTTTAATTTGTGATCAATTGATTATTCTGAGGGCTGCACAGTGGCGCGGTTGGTAGAGCTGTTGCCTTGCAGCAAGAAGGCTCTGGGTTCGATTCCCAGCCCCGGTCTTTCTGCATGGAGTCTCCATGTTCTCCCTGTGCATGCGTGGGTTTTCTCCGGGTACTCCGGTTTCCTCCCACAGTCCAAAAACATGACTGTCAGGTTAATTGACCTCTCCAAATTGTTCCTAGGTGTGTGAGTGTGTGTGTGCATGGTTGTTTGTCCTGTGTGTCTCTGTGTTGCCCTGCGACAGACTGGCGACCTGTCCAGGTGACCCCGCCTCTCGCCTGAAACGTTAGCTGGAGAGGCACCAGCAACCCTCCCGACCCCACTAAGGGACAAGGATGCAAGAAAATGGATGGATGGATGATTATTCTGATGGTTAATCGATTGATTAAAAAAAATTGGGACATTCAGCAGATTATTCAATTATTGTTTAGGAATACCCTAAACGATCCGGTCTGGTTCTGGTTCTTCATAAATGTCAGATTTGTGCGGAGAAACGGTTTGTTGAGGTGGAAACTGTGAGGATGAATCGTCGGAGCGAGGTGTTGGCGGGTCGAGAGGTGAGACGGCTCTTCCTCTGATCGCTGCGAGCGAACGGTGATCCACTAACCAAACAAAGGAGCGTTTATACGGCCGGGCTCGGCGCTGTCACGAGAGACGAGCTGGATAAATAAATCAGGTGGTGAGGATCATTTTTAGAGCCTGGGTTGAACAGAACCGCTCTGTGTAGCTGCATGTCGGTCCTCAGTGATCCAGACGGGATCAGATCAGCTTTTTCACTGCGTTTCTGACAGAATAATTACATTAAACAGACGGTTTTGTCTGTTTTACCTCTGGGTTACTGTGAGAATGAGGCTAACCTGTTTGTGCCGTATTAAATAACACGTTAAAGGTTCCCATGTGAACTTCCTGCTCCGCTCCAACCTGTAGAGGAAAGTTCAGAAAACAACCTTTTGTTGATTCATTAACCTCCCAGCAGCAGATTCAGGCTTCATCAGCTGATTTTAACCCCTTCAGAGACGATCAAGAGGCTAATCAAAACAAAAATCAAAATGTGACGTCGAAGTTTTTCTCATCAATCCTGCCTGTTTATCTGAATCTGTTCCACATCTTGTTTTTATTGTCAATGTTCAGAAGGAAATGGTCTAAATTAGATACTCAGTCTCATTCCAGCAGGTGGTATTTTATTCTAAATCTCGTTAGACTGAAAAAAAATGCATAATTTTTTTAGCACAGATTGTAGATGAAAAATTTTGATTAATTTTCAACAAAATGCTCAATTTTACAGCTTCACCAGAGATGAATAAAAAGATTTAAAATTGCTAAAAATGTAAGATTAAAAGGAACTTTTTAAAAAGTGCAAAGAATAATCTAAATTGGTTGATTGTATTTGTTAATAAATGCATATTGGTAAATAATAGCCAAACACCAGTTGCCGAAATCAAGCTCAGCAAATTGAGCTATGCAGATTTGCATTGTAAAAATCTGCACTGCAGGAAGTGCATATTTTTAACAGGAAGTGGGGCCCCAGATTAGATTCTGCCCCAGGCCTCATATATATTTGGACCAGTTCTGGTCATTATGTGAATAATTCATGAGCCGTGACTTCATGTGTAGTCGATTGTAAAATTAAAAATTTATATTTATTTTCTTTCTTCAAGAAAATATACTGGAAACTAGACATTTTTGAGAACATGAAAGAAAAGCTCATGTTCTCACGCTTGTACTTTTTAAATTTAATTTACTGCACAGTATTCTTTTCATATTTACTCATTCACCTATGAATGAACAGAGAATTAAAAGACAGAACTAGAGAATCAGTGGCTTTTTCCAAACGTACGGGTCCGAACAAGAAGAATGAAAAGACCAGGTGAAGCAAAGGAGGAGATGAAAGTGAGCAGAGGGAATGTAAAGATTAACGTCTGATAATGAAGCAGGGAAGAAATCTGAATGCTGAGAAAGTGATCTTAATCCCATCATGTCAGGAAAAAACAAAATGTCTGATAGCAGGTTGGATCATATCACTGCTGCACCTGTAGATGATAATGCAGGATGTTCTGATGTGTATGTAGATAAATGAAAACACTCAGAAAAGAGATAAACTACCCACTCAGGATCTGAGGCTAAAAGGAGCTGCAGAGATTTCTGACAGGCCTGAACAAGAATCCTGCTTCAGGTCAGGAGTTCCTTCATGTTCCCTAAACACTTTCAGATCGGGTCGGTCTTCTGTATTTTACATTCTTCTCTGGATACGGACAGATTTATCCTGAGATGTAGGAAAACGTCTCTGTAAACAGGCAAACAAAGCAGTTTGATCTGGTCGTCAGATGAAAGACTCAGAACTTGAATTGGTTCTTGAATCCAACTTTCACTTGTTGAAGAAGTGAAGCAGAAAATACGTTTTCCCACCTGACTGGTTTGATTGGGAACCACAATTGCAACATTTGTTACATTTTCAGCTGCTCTGTTTCTCTTTCTCACTGGACTGTTTTAAACTAACCAAACTATTTAAAAAAACTATTCCCCCAATTCGCCTGTGGGGGCGCTGCACCAAGAACCACTGAAGGAAACAACAAAAACCTCAGAAGTCACTGAGCCAACTTCTTTATTCACGAAATGTCAACAAAAATGAAGTGATGCCAGATTTTGACATTTGATCTTTTTTTGTTGGCTAAGGAACTCAAGCCATTTCTGCTAGCGCTAGTCTAGCACTTTTATTATGGTAAAATTTACCCAGAATGCCCTGCGCTGTAGTCTGCTTCCTTTTGGCACGGTCTCTGGTCCGCTTGACGTTCACATATGGATTTGAAATGCACCAGAGTTCACTTGTAGCATGTAGCGCTGTAGCATTGCAAAGACAATAATAGTGTTAATAGGGTCATGTATCTTTTTTTTCGTTTGTGTTTAAAGATATGGATGGTTGATGCTGTTGTTTATGGCAAATTGACTTTTTGAGAGAAGCAGTAAACCATATAAAATTTTCATTAAATTTTTGTTTATATCAACATGTGACATGTTAATTTTAAACCTTAACTGAATGAAACTAAAATTAATCTAAACTGTTTCTTCTGTTGTTTTTTTTCATGTTGCTGCTGCTGCGTTTCCTCTTCACTTCCTCCAACAAAGGTAAACACATCAGTTTCTCTTCTTTCTCTTCATCTGCTGCTTTCTTTTTAAATTTCCACTTGTTTTTGTGTGATTGTTTGGGATTTCTGGAGGGAGTTTTCCTTGCCTTGTGGAAGCGTCTTGTTGGAGAAACGTGAAACTTCTCATGTTTACTGATTATCGGTTTGATATTTCCTGCCAACACCCGCGGACCCCCGGGTCGCCGGGGCTCCGGCCCCTCTTTAATCCAGAGGATCTGGTGTAAGAAGTGGGGAAAACGCGCACCGCCGTCCCGTTGCTATGGTTACAGCCACAGGAAAAGCGTGTTTTGGGTTTGTGTGCGCGCTTGCCTTTGATGAAGCGGGCTGCTGTTGACGGGCCGGTAGAAAGAGGAGACCCGGCGGGGGGGGGGGCGTTCAAGACGGCTGAGGAGTTTTCAGCTTTACGGGGTTGGAAATTTCCAAAGGAAAGCCAGACGCCGAGCGGAACGGATCGGGTTTAAATCCCGCCAGCAGGACGGAGGAGTTTTATGTGTTCGTTCTGGACTCCATCTAGTTTTATATCTGGTGGAAAGAGTTTGATTTTGGACTTTCGGTTCTCTAAGAGGAAAAGAGGACAAAAGAGCAGCGTCCGCAAATTAATTTAAGTAATTCTTAAATTGATTTCTAAATAGTTTTCTCTCATAAGTTCTTAACCTTGGTAAATACTTTGCATAAAGAACAGATTCATGGTACTCATGCATACATGCAGCTATTTTCAGCTCATCATATGCAAAGATATGTTCTGCTGCTTCATTTTACTAAAAGTTGACTCATGCATGATTTGTATTCTTCTCATTGCGTCGCTGAGCTCCCAAGATGCAATGCAAGCTTTCGTTCCAGCGCAGCAACGAGACAAAATGAGAAACTAGGAGATAGTCATTATCCAACTGAAATGGTTCATTCCTTAATGCAGGCCCACACATACGAGTTCATAAGAATAGAAATACATTTTTTATTGTTAGAAAAGTTTGAGAGTCGACACAAAGCAGAAACAGATGAAACTGAATTATCAAAGTGTAACATAAAGGATTTAACTCCCAAAGGAGAAAAAATTACCTCTTTATGTTTTATGGAGACACTTAGATTCATGTTAATTTATTTATTTTGGAAAATACCTGTGGTTTCTTTGATTCTGAAGGACAAATAAAGACGGTAAATTAAAGCTTTATGCAGTTTATCCCTTCGGAAGCTGCATGGTGAGACGTTTCGGCTATGAAACTCATGCATGTGTTGCAGTCGCATCGCAGGATCTTCAAACCAAACTTGCGCATAATACTTCCGTTTTTTTAAAGCCAAATGAAAACTGAAAGGACTTCGGACGTCCTTGACTGACCTGTGTGAGAAAAATCTGAATTATTCCATTTTATTCCAGGAACCAGCAGCTGTTTCTAGAGCTGGCTGCTGTTTCACATTTTCATTTGCATCATAAAGATCCGTGTGAGTCGGATGTTTCTGCCCTGATCATAACGGGCTCATTTTTCTGAAAGAAAGTGTTATTGTTACACACAAGGTAACTTATGAACTAGTTGTTCAGTTCATTGAAGTTATGATTCACTGAGCTGATATTTTATCATAATAAAGACGTTGCTCAGCATGATTCATTTATTTCCTGCTGGTTGTGTAAAACCAGACTGACTCAGCCTGATGATGATGACGAGGCCTCAGTGAGACGAAGAACATCCAGGTTATGGATTTAAAATTGATTTGATCAGCTGCTAAATGTAAAACAGGGTTACATTTAAAACAGGCTTTAAACCTTTAAAATAAAAATTACAAAAACATCTAAAGCTAAGTAGAATAAAACTTCAAAATGTTGACCTGTGATGCTGTTATTATGAAAAAGTTAACAGTAAAATAAGACTTTAATAGACTTGTTTCCATCCAGTTGTCCTTTAAATTTTGAGTAAATTTTTCAAAATATTGCAAAAAACACTGATTAGGTTACGATGTACTGGTTTGGAGAATCAACCAGGCTTCGCAGAAAGTAATTTTGTCAGATGTTGCTCCTATGTCTGACTGAAATAAACAGGAAGCAGAGGTGGCAAACTACCATGGTGCCTCTGGTAAGGCACTGGCCCGTGAGTGGACGCTGCGTCACAACTTATTCAATAAACAGTTTTCATTTCCATTAATGCTTTCCTGGAAAGCTAGCATAAAACCTTTATTTTTAGGAAACTAAGTTATGTTGAATTTTGTCATTTCCATCAACCGTTTCTGATGCTTTTCTTCTAAATGAGCATAAAAACCATTTTGTGATGAAAGGAAAAGCTGCTGAGTGAGCAGAAAAGGCTGTACAGGTTTCAGATTTCTCTGTTTGAGCCATTTTTTCACATGAGATGTAAAATCTCTATTTCTGGTAAACTGTTGCACATCTGGGCTCCTTTAAATGAGAAGCATGATGTTCTGCATCTCACTGAATTACTGTTTACAACTCGCCTTGGTGTGATTCCTGCTGTGAGCGGCTTTGAAACCTTCTGACTAACCGCCTCTGGAACGAGGTTAACGCTTTTAAACGTCAATTTTATAGAAGACAAATTAATAAAACGGCCAAAGTTTAAGAGGTCTTACTTTTTCTGGGTTTTACAGTGAAGGAACGTCATTGGCTTTTGATCTAAAACGTTAAACGCTTGTTTTATGTGATCATCTCCAATTGGAGATGAACCAATTAAGTTTGATGAAATGAAGAATAGATGTATAGAGAAACAGGATCTCATCAGAGGAAAGCAGGTTAAATAAAATTTTATTTTCTATTGAGCCTCAAATATTTGACATCACCTATTTTTTGATTTCTTTAACATTTAATACACTAAAGGCACTAACTTTTTGCTTGATGAGGAAACATTGAGACAGTTTTGGTCAAATCCAAAGATGGAAATCATTTGCTGGTTCAATACAACCTGAGCTGTTTTTCCAGATATTCATCCCTTCTTTGCTGACACATCTCCAGTGTTTGTAGCAGATAAAGATGGACTTTCAGGTCATTCATGAACAAAGAAGCAGTGGTCCCAAGACGGATCCTTGTGGAACACCCATTTTAAAGCTTTGGCAAGTTTTCATGCTGTGAACTCCTGAAGTTTATATAAATTTTAGAAGTTTCTTTGCAGAGAAGCTGAAGTTGCATTTCTTCGATTTCCACCTCTCCTGTTTGAGATGAAGGAAGCGTTTTACTGTTGTTGATGCCGGTCGTCGTGGCGATGATCCTCTCCGCTCACGCTCTGTGTATTTGCTGCTGTTACTCAGAGAAAAGCAGGTAAATATTAGTCCTGGGGTGTTGACTTTCTCGTAGGGGAGAATAAAAAGCAAGACGCAGCTGATAAGGCGGAGGGAGCGTCTCTGTAAATATTTCACCTGATCAATGAATATGTTCTGGATGATGTTGCTGAAGGTGAATGAGCGCATTATGTCCTGGTGTTTCCATTCAGTATGACGTGGATCCAGTAGACTTTGGAAGAAAAACAGGCCCACGGCATCACAGATCCTCTACTGTACTCAACACTGGACCTGAGTTGCTTTTTTATTTTATTTTATTTTACATATTAACCCTCCTCTGAAGAAATATCTGACTGTTTTTAGCTGAAAAGATCAACCAAAGCTCCCAGTTTTTCAGTTTTTTCAACCCTCCTCACCATGCGCGATGGAAACATAACCCTCTGTTCGGTCTAGCTTCTGTTTTAAAGTGGCAGCATCATCTGAATTTGACTTTTTTAAGCTTTACATCATGTAATTATCATCAAAAACATACCTGGAGTGTTGCTTTGAGTCTTTCATGCATGTTTAAGAAATCCTTTAATCTCCATGGTAACCATTTAGCTGCAAAAAGCCAGGGAGGACCTAGCTTCGCCTTTGAGACAAAGCTCCTCCCTCACTACGCTCCTTCAGACTAGCCAGCAACAATTGGCAAACACCTGGTGGAACTGCTGAGCTCATTATAGGAGCTGCTGTCCAGAGAAATGCTAGTACAAATGTTGTTAAAGGGTTGATAGAGGAGCCATGTTGTTATGACTTCCTGGAGGTGGAGTTTCAGAAAGAGGAGGAGCTTCTTAAAGAGACAGACCCAATTTCAAGCTGTGAAATTACAAAGGCAAATTTCTTTTTCTCATGTTTGATATAGACAGCATTTTTCTCACCACCGATGGCACTTGATTGTGCTATAAAGTGGTACTATGTGCCTGGAATATACTTAATACTCCCCATTTAATACAATTTATTCTTTACTGTAATCTTTTTCTGGCAGAAGAAACCCTAAAACCAAAAACCAGAACTAGCACTGGCTTTTATTTCCAGTTATTCTGACTATATTAAGATGGT
Source organism: Poecilia reticulata (assembly GCF_904066995.2). Lineage (NCBI taxonomy): Eukaryota > Metazoa > Chordata > Actinopteri > Cyprinodontiformes > Poeciliidae > Poecilia > Poecilia reticulata. The sequence goes on along the minus strand of NC_088840.1, from coordinate 27,914,310 downwards.
TAAATATAAAACACAACATTAAAATGAATGAAAGAAAAACTTTCCAGTACATTTGGCCTAGCTAAAGGCCAGTCTTCACGTTGACATCAGTTAATATCAGAGACAGCTTTCATTGAAGCAGTCAGTCCTGTTGGGAGATTCAGGCCTGATTCATGTAAAACAGAAAATCTGAACCAGAACCAGTGACAAACTCTTTGTCCATCATGTCGTTAAAGAACCAAGCAGCCCAGCTGAGCGCTGAGTCGTGAAAACACGCCTTGCTTCTTCCGCGTTTCCGCCTCTCAGTCATCTGTGCGGCCGGCAGGGAAACACATGGTTCTGGCTGCCGTGGTGACATCACCCGCCTCTGTGGTCAAAGTCCAGTTCCTCTATCCGGCTTAGAGCCGCTAACACTCGACCACATTCACAGCCACCTTAACCCCCGGCACACACAGCCGCACGGAGACGAGCGCAGCAAAACCCGCAGAAGAAGAAGCAGCAGAGGAGGAGCAGGAGGAGCTGAGGGTTTATCTCTGGTTGGAGATGGTTCCTGTTTGATGAGACCACTAACCTGAACGAAGACCCTCCCTCTTCCTCACCGCCTCCCTGGACAAACACCCGACTCGCCTGGATGTTTACGCCATGAGCTCGTCGGCTGCTTACAGGCAGTACCTCCAGGACCTGGAGGAGAAGAGAGGTCGGTGTGACTTTCAGTTTTTCTCCCTGCTGGAGCTCTTTAACTGCTGCTGATAAAAACATCAACAGAAACGTTTTACAGCTCAGAGGTGATCCTGGAGTCATAACGCTGCATCTGAGCAGGGTCTCATCTGTGGCCGGCAGGTTTAGGTGTGATATCAGCTGGATGTCATTATGCACGTGTAGGTGTTCAGCAGGGCTGTGTGCTCGGCTCTGAATGACTCAGGCCTGCTCTCAGTGCCAACCGGGTGATATTTTCACACATGTAATGTATGTTTTGAAGTCAGATTAGGAGCTAATTTTACTAAACAAACAGTGGTTTTAACAGACTTTCCTGCTTCAGGTGGAGAAGATGCAAAAAAAAAAAAAACACACATTGGAGAAATTCAAGTGTAAGGCAATCAGGGTAAAGAATAGTCTAAAAGTAAATAAAAAACTAAATTAAGAAAAACAGTAAGGGCAGAATTACAGCATAAAATACTTTGCAGTTAACAAAAATATTGCACATTTGATAATTAAAAAACAACACAGCGTGTCTGCACATCCATAAAGTCTTAAATCCATGTATCTAAAATTAAATCTTTAAAATGTTTTAAAATTTTAAAAAGTAAGTTTTAACTTTTTTTGTCAGGCAAACCCTTTAGTCTCACTCAGACATTTTTCATTATGTTTTATAAAATAAATATTTTAGTTATGACAGTGGCCCGTCTCTCTTCATTAACTTACTTCTATATTTGTATGGTTTGTTTATTTGGTAAAATATGTGCAGAACCAGAACATTAGGTAACAGGAATTCAGCTTTTGTTAAAACAGACATGATAGAAATCAAAACATTCATTGTAAGACGGGCAAATTTTTTTGTGAATTTTGTCCACTTTGGCTTTCCGTATATCCATCAGTCCCTCTACATTTCTAATAAAGACCAACAGGAATCTGAAACTATTTCAAACTCCTGTCTAAAACCAAGCAGGCAGGCCACTGAACTCTTATTTCCCGTCAGTAAAAGCTGTCCTTGCATTGCTTTGGTGTGGAGAGCATTATAAGACCTTAAGATCTTCTTGTTTGTTTTTGTCAAACTTTCCTAAAAGTAAAATCATGTGCACACCCTGTTCTCCATTGCGACTGAATAATTTTTTCCTCTGATGAATCTGCCACACTGGGTTGGTTTGGTATTAATACTTATTGGGAAGGAATGTGAGATGACAACTGATGTGTTGGTTGTTTGGTAAAATGCGTGCGAAACTAGAACATGTGCTAACTGGAATGCAGCTTTTCTGTGGTTAATTATTTGTGAGGCATGTGAATTTTGTCCCTTTTGGCTTTCCGTATATCCATCAATCTCTCTGCACTTCTGCTGAAGACCAACAGGAACTTGAAACTAACTCCTTTATAAAACCAATCAGGCAGGCTGTTGAGCTCCTGTTTGCCATCAGTACAAGATGTTCTTGCATTGCTTTGGTGTGGAGCGTATTAGCTACGATCTTTGTCTTCTCTTTTTGTTGTTGTACTTTCATAGAAGTGGATAAAAGCATGTGCAGAGCCTGGACAAAGGACAAATATCTCCTTCTGAATGTATTTTTATGTTGCTGTGACGACGCCTCGCTGTTAGCTCCGCCCTCCTCATTAGCTTCTGATGTTGCTAACTGCTTGTAGCATCACCAGCTGAGGAGTCGAGATGCTCCCTGCGTCTTGTATTCCTTCCTCTGTCTCCAATGTCTGATCGGACGCATCGGTGGAGCAGACGTCAAATGATGATCAGAAAGGAGAGCAGCGTGTTGGCGGCGTGTTGAAGCGCCAGGTGACGAGCCGGGTAACGAAGGAACGGTTCACTTCAGCTGCTGTTTTCAACGCGGTCGGCCGAGCGTTTCAGAAGCACGGTGTCTCTTACACGAGTCCAGTTCCTGCTGAAATATTAATTTCCCTGATACTTTATTTCTGCTTAAAAAGCAGAAGGCCTGCAACTAACAGGTGTTTTAGTAATTGATTAAAAATTGGCTAATTTTACAGATTTTTCATTTTATGTAATATTAGAAATATTATTAATTAAAAGATGCAAATAAATACATAAGTTAATAATTGGATCGCAGAAGGTGCTTAATCGTTTTTTCTTTTTTACTGAATCTGAAGCAGGTGATGCTAAAATTGCCACTTTCTGGGTGAAATAGATTTATTTATTTCAAACAAGTTTTTAAAAACAAGAAAACAGGAGAGGAAATGTGCACACATAGCCAAGAACAAAATAATTAGCTTACACTTATGTAAGTCTGAACAAATTGAAATATATTTCAGTTTAATGAAATATATTGCTGATTCATTTATCAGGAATTTACAAACGGAGGTTTTAGTTCTTACCTTAAATGCAATATATATTTATTTTTTTTACAATTTTGGTGTAATTGCAGCTCTGACTGCTGTTCTTTCAGCAAATGTCCTTTTTTTATCTGTAGACCCCAATTATAGATGAACTGATAACTAATTTAGTTGATGATTAATCAGATTAATTGTTTCAGCCCACAGCTGAATAATTCTCCATCATTCTCCTGCCTGTTGTGGAGTTTTTGCAGACAGAAACTTTCTAACCAGTTTTGTTTCTAACTCTCGACATCCGCTCCATTTTCCCGGCCTGTTCTGCTCTTAATCACCTTCTTTTTGGATGCAAATGAGCATCAAATAAAGAAGCGTTGCAGCTTAACGGCTGAATCCTCCTTTTTTGTCCTCCTGCAGACGAGTCTGAGGCGAACCTTCACTTGTCTGTCGTTCAGCCGGGGGCACACCTGCTGCTACTTGTGGTTTGGTGATATTATGTGTCACGGCTGCCGAACGCCCAGCAGCTGCTCGGCCTGAGGTCTCACAGCGACGCACGTCAGCCTCGGTTTGAATCACCTCCAAGCTCCTTTAACCCCTGAAACTACTCCGGGTTAAACTCCTTAAGCACTTTAAAAGCCAGCGGAGACTCCTAGGTGTAACTGAGTTATCCAGCTTTGGAAACCGTCTGCAGATCAAACATAGAAACTATTCAGTCATTTCAAGTTTTTTAAGTTTTTGGTTGTAATAATTGTATGTGAGCTGCAGAAATTGATCAGTTTTTGTCTAAAACATCCGTTTATCTGCTTCTATCAGCCCAGTGAAGGCAGAAGAAGAAGCTGGTTCTGATTGAGATGTTTGGTGGTAATCTGGTGAAGCTGGTTCTGAAACGGCGGCTCCATGCAGGCCCGGTTTGAGCTTCAGGTTCAGTTCCACTGGACTTTCTGTCAGATGTTATCTGGTCAAACAGCAGGGTTACGTTTTCAAGTTCATCAACCCAAGAGCAAACTTTGGTTCATTTTGGGTTCAAAACATTCAAAATGACCCGAATCATTTACTGATGACGCCTAACAGCTGGTTCAAGGATTCTGTTTTCAGTACGCTGCAGCTTGACGGCGACCGATGATGCTTCCTTGAACAGGTTAGGAGTCAGATCTGTTGTCTGACTCTATACAAAACATTTTATGTAAGTTTTTACAAAAAATCAGACAATGAGATTTTAATCTGCTCAGTTTTGCCTTTTTTGAGCTGCTTGTCACTTTAAATCCAAATAAGCAGCAAGTTTTTTCTGGATTGAAAATCAACAACAAAACTCACGTCTTTTCCAGCAGCCATTGTACAGTGGTAAAACACGAAAGCAGATAATCAATAGGCTGACCAAACAGTGCTCAGCTTGGGTTGCTAGGCAGCAAGCATTTCTATTTATTTTGACTTTAATTCAGATCAACATACAGAAGGAATTGTGGAAATCAAAGCCAGTTTTTCTATTTTCTACCATTTGAAATGTATTTTTTTATGAAAAAAATGGATTAGAATATGATTCGGTGGAATCTGATTTCCTAGTTTACAGTTTCTGTTTATTTCAACTCTGAATTTTGTTCAACTCGCAGAAGGAGTTGTGGAAATTAAAGCCAGTTTTTACAAACTATTTTCTGTTGGATTTGGTATAATAAACCGTTTTAATTTCAGTGAATTATTGCGATAATTTCTAAAATGTTGAGAAACTCTAATTGATGTTTCAAGCCGTGAAAACACTCAGAAGACTTGGAGCGTTTCATTTTGCATAAAAGCCTGACATAATGTTGTGTTTATATTTAATAATACATGCACTGCTAAACACTGCACAATTATTAATGTAACGGATGTGGAGATGCAGCCTAATGGAAAAGAGCGCAAAGCTTTATTATTCTTGACTAAGCAGCTACTGTGAACTTATTTCTCTTTTAAAACACTTTTAAAACACATTAAAACACTTTTTCTGGTTGATTTGTTATCAGAAAAGTATTTTAGCAGACTGGAGACGTTGTTCTTAATATGAATCTGCTTCAGTTTCAGGTTAACTGGTTGTTTAAATGTGTGTAAATAAAAGCGACTCCCGTCACTGAAGTCAGAGCCGACCAAACGCTCCTCGGCTTTTATAAAGGCGCTCTTTGTTTCAGCGGTAAGCCGCCATGTGTGGCTCCGTGTACAATAATCCAGTCATATGAACGGATTTTGACTTCAGTGTAAACTACAACGTGAACTCCATTGTTGTCTCAGCTGTCATGGGTTTGAGTTGTGAACGGGATTAACTCATGAGGCAGTGGGTTATTAATAAATAGATTAATTTATGGCTGTGGCTGGAGGCAGAAACGAGTTTAAAACGAGTCGGCGTGGTGATCTGAGGCGGCAGATAATGAACGTTTGGATCAAAGTGGGTCTAACGACGTCGTCCACTCTGACATGTAACCACCACAACGGATTTATAACCTACTTTTTATATTTAATTTCATTTTCAACTGAAAAAATAATCAGAGGAAACATAATTTAAGTGTCACTAGTTGTTACAGTGAGTCTGATTAACCAGAAATAAAGTTTACTTTTGTTGTTCATTTTACAGATTTTAGTTAAAGCCCCGGTTTGCAGAAGGTTCTTACTTTTTTAAAGGCTTCATTCCTTCAGCATTAAAGGGTGAGAATCTTTTACTACCACACAATTGGATTAAAAATCAGTTTTTGATTCAAACCGATGATTCGTACTGATTTCTTCTCTGCTTTGCAACACAGAATGAATGATAAATTGGGCATTAAAGTGGAATGGAATAAAATAAATATCTTTTATTTTTCCAGAAAGAGGACATTTCTGTGCAGCGGCTGCAAAGCGACAGGCAATAACAGCAAACACACTCACACAAACATTCATGAAAGATTGTTTCTGAGATTGACCCAACTTTTATTTCTAGAAAATATTCAAAAAAACTTTCAACTTTTTAAACTCAGAAACTTCTTTTTTCTGATATTTTCTGAAATTAGTCTAAAAAATTTCTGTTTTCTTGCCAATTCTAAACTTTTCAAACTCAGAAATGTGCTTGTTTTTTGTTTTTTTTAGAGATAATTTGTGAGATTTATCTCAATTTATGAGTTTTTTGGTGAACATTTACTGTTTTTTTTCTTTACGTTGGCACATCATATCACAGAGTTTAAGCCGATGCATGTCAAACAGGCTGCTGCAGTTTTTTCTCTGATTTTCAGTTGCAAAATTCATCTTTTGTCATTTGCACAGATATGTTTTTAATATATTTTTTGTGAAAACTATTTAATTTAATAAGTAATTAAGCTGTTGGCATTCTTATGTTCCCCCATATAGGACAACATTTAGCTTTTTTTTCTGCAACACCCTCTCCAAGTACACACACATAATATACATCATTCAAAAGCTAAAATTGTTGAAGCGTCAATGATGTGGACACTATTGGACCTGATTAAACACAAAACAATGTCCTGTTCACCGTCTGCAGCCTCACATCACTGACAACACCGAGTCATCTTAAATGAACATTTTTCATTAACGATGTACTCCAATAAAATATTTAGTCCTCAAGTTTTACGTCCCATAATCCAACATAATCTGCCTCTGAAAACCTTCAGCGTTTCCCTCTGAAACTTTTCACCGCAGCTCCTGTTAGCAGCAGCATATCCAGGTCGGATGCAGCCCCTGAATTTGGACAAACTCTTTACCTGAAGTCACTTTTTTAACCCCATTTACGTATTTTTTTAAACACAATGCTTAAATTTAGCTCTAGCTCATCATTTCATTGTTTTTTCATGCAGACCTTCAGCTTTAATGAATCGTATTCCTGCTGCTCAGTCAGCTGTGAAGCAGAACCTTTTCTCTGCCTGACGACCCGGGAGGTCAAACCCGACTTAAACAGTAACTCTTCTTCTGCTGCTGCTGCTCCTAAGCTGGTCTCATATTAACGTGGAAACAAACAGCCGTCCAGACGTTTACGTAACCTGATCAAGGAGCTTTGAAGTTCACACGGGCAATGCGTCTGTTGGCCGTCGCAGCCGGGCCACGCTGTGGTTCTGTAGGAAAAGCCCATCAGAACCGCCTGGATCAACACTTTTCACTGTCGGCATCTTTACAGCTGCAGGTGAAAATGTTTAGCTTTCTGTGTTCTGAATCATCGCAGAGCAACATCTAATGTTTAATGAACCAATTAACAGGACTTCAATGCTTTGGGTTTTGGTTGATTTTTACTCACTTCTGATTTTTAAATGTGTATTTTTTCCAAATTACTTTTAAAACATCCGCATAAAGACACCGACTGCATCTGAAAACAAACTGAATCTGATCTGAGGAAAGTTTGCAGCCATTCGTAGATTAAATCTGACTGCAGATGCTTGTTTCTGACTGAAGTGGCTTTTGGCAGCAGACAAGTTGAGGCTGGACGTGTATTTGTTGTGTTTGTGTTCATAGAGAGGCGGCCGACCCAAACACGGTGCTGAGTAACGGTTCTGCTGGCTGCCAGTAATTATATTTACACAACAAACCGGCAGACATGTTCTGCAGATTCTGACTAACAGGATCTAACGAAACGGGCCGAGTCCACCGAGACGGAGACAAACGCATTCAGTAGCAGTGAAAAATGGAAAATATCAGGTTGTCACGTTTTATTTTTATAGATTATAATATAATTATATGAAAGGATGACAGTTTAGATAAAAATCATTAAAATTTCTTATAAAATTCAACCAGACTGTCATCCATGGCTCCAAAGCACAACAATTGATCAGAAATATTTTATTTTTCACTGTTTCTGAAGTGATTAATTATTGGTTCTTCTAACCAGACGGATGCGATTAGAGACGACATCTGAGGTTATTTATTCTCCTGGATGAGATGAAAGGTGTAATAAACACTTCATGTCATTAATTCTGCCAGATTTTTTCCCTCCACTTAATGATTCTGTTCAGCATGAACCCGGTGACCTGCTCATGATTAGCTTCTGCTCCTGCAGGATTATTGGAAATGTGTCGTTATAAAAACCAGCAGCTGATCTTCCTTCGCATGTCGGACTGGAACCTGGCGTTGGGTCAGCAGCGTCTCCAGATTCTGCTCACCCTGCCGCGCTTTTTCACTCCAGATGTGTTCGCTGTGATAAGCGTCTGTTTGGGTTTATCAGCGCCGGCCTGGTCGGGTGTGGCCCCGCCGTTGGCTGACAGTAACGACCCTTCTGAGCCCCTGGCGGCTCCGTCAGAGCGCTAGCGCCTCCTGTTGGTCTGCGTGAGAGGCGCTGGAAGCGTTTTCTTGTTATTTTTGGGAACATTTGCACAGCATGTTGGGTCTGAATGCGCTGCTCTGACGGCTGTAATCACGCTGTCTGCCTGGTGGGACGTGTGCAGGGTGACACTGATTACAGCGTGTGGGCGAGGAAAGAGAACGGGAAATGTTTTGGACATTTCAGTCCCATTCTCCTGCAAGCAGCTGGTAAAATAAGGAAAACCAGTCACCAACCAGTGTGATAAACTAGAACTACCAAACTAGACGACACGGTTTAAAATTAAAATCTACATTTATCGACATTTATTGACATTTCTCTTTTCTCGCTTTTTCTAAAAAAGAAATTACAAAAAATTTTCAAAATGTGAATTGCACCACAGAGTTGTAGGACCAGAATAAATAACTTTTAATTAATGATTAATTATAAAGATATAATTTTACCAGAACGTCTTAAAATTACAGTAAAAAAACTGTTTTAGTGAGAAAATCTTGACATTCGGTGAGCAGCTCAGTCCGTCTGGTTCTTTCTTCGAAATGCTTGTTTTCACAATCGTTTCATTCTTACTAACTGATAATTCGATGCTAATATGTTGTAGGATTAAGTATTTACTTCTGTAAGACTGATACCAAAATGTAACTTCATAAGATGCTCAACATCCATCATTTTCTTTTTTTCTTTTTTGTGTATTTGTTCTCCTAATATTAAGACTTTATTTATTATTTAGACTTTATTGTCATATGACTTTATTCTCGCATTACTACGACTGTGTTCTTGTAATATGACGTTAAAAATTGTGTCCTGAATATTTTGTCATAGATTTCCAAGTCCAAATAAAAAGACGCTGTAAGAAACGCTTGTCAAGCAAGAAACAAAGTTAACAATCCTGACAGCCTGACTGTTGACCAACTCACCGCTGAATTTAATATCAAGTTTTATGTTTTGGGATGTAAAAGAGAAACGACTCCACTTTAGTCATAAACACCCAGCACTTCCTCCAGCGCCGCCTGGTGGCTGGAGGAATGAATGGATTACAGACTTGGTGAAGTTTTGTTAAATATCTGCGGTTACCTTATTTATTTTTTCCTCGTTTTATACCTCATACGTTCCCTGAGGAAACTTTGATTTCTCAGTTTTTCCACAGCTGAAAGTTAATTTGATGATGATTGGATGTGAGAGAACAATGTGCCCGACTTGAAAAAACTTTATGGACCTGGTTCTGATTGGAGGCTGTAGGTCCCCTCTGAACGGCGCCGTAATGAGAGCGGAAAGGTCACCCCGCTGTAGAGAATGACTGGAAATGTCACGGCGCTGCAGCGCGGCGCGGCTGGCTTTGTTTTCTGAGCTGTTTTTAGTTTTGTTCTGATCTCAGGAGTGGAACCGTCACCAGAACCGGGAGGTTAATGTTATTAGCTTTATTAGCTTGGAGTTGATGAGAAGTTGGAGGCGGCTGATTGTGTTCTGGATTCGGTCGGTAAATTCCTGGTTCTTCATCGGCAGGTTGCACATGGAGGCTGTGAAGGGGTCAGATGGGGTCAGGAGGCTCCACACTCTTTATTTGCTTACGTTCATTAATCAACCCTGCACTCTTTTTTTTAAACAACCATGGATTTAAATTGCTTTCTCAAGGCAGCAGGTAGAAAAAGTCTGTGTTGCTTTGTCCAGTTGAGAAATGACAGAAAAGGTCGAGTGCGGCAGATTTTAACTTCTAGATCTAAATACTGGAATTTAATTTCCCTTTGAGATCAATAAAGTATTTTTTAATTTGAATATCATGCTGATAAATTCTTCAACAGTTAACAACAATATAAATATGAACATTCAGCTCCAAAAGCACAGATATTAACCACATCATTTCCTTCCCGCCGGGTTCATTTGGTCTCTTCATATTACAGTTTTGCATCATTTTGCTACATTTCAAAACAATCTGTAGGAGCAACAAGGCTTTGAGGATTGAGTATTCACCTTTAAAATAGCAATTATTTTATAAACTTTATTCTAAAACTTCCTTTTACTCAAGAGGCTTAATGTCTCAGAGTTTGTGTGGAGGTTTTTTGAGCTGAGTTTTGTAGAAACAGTCAAACTTTAGCTTTTTGTTGCATCTCTGTCTCAGTTAGAGCGACGCAGGAGTGATGTACGATCGCTCTTCTTCCTCCTGTTCGCTCCTGGTCAGTGTTGGTGGTCTTTTGCTTTCGTCACACACATCAGCTTTATCCACACGAGTAACCTCATTGACTGTAAAACACCCAGGAACGGGTTTGTTTGAACACGTGCTATCAGAGCCGTGAAACCAGAAAAGAAAGTCCTCCATTAGTCAGAGGGAGGTTTTCTTTTTGGTTTACAAGCTGCTCCTCTCGTTTAACGAGCCCACTTCTGGAGAGATTTGCCACAAAAAACCCATGAAAGCTTCAGAGAAGATTAAAGGCAGACCTGCTGATGTGGTAGCAGTCTCTATCTATCTATCTATCTATCTATCTATCTATCTATCTATCTATCTATCTATCTATCTATCTATCTATCTATCTATCTATCTATCTATCTATCTATCTATCTATCTATCTATCTATCTATCTATCTATCTATCTATCTATCTATCTATCTATCTATCTATCTATCTATCTATCTATCTATCTATCTATCTATCTATCTATCTATCTATCTATCTATCTATCTATCTATCTATCTATCTATCTATCTATCTATCTATCTATCTATCTATCTATCTATCTATCTATCTATCTATCTATCTATCTATCTATCTATCTATCTATCTATCTATCTATCTATCTATCTATCTATCTATCTATCTATCTATCTATCTATCTATCTTAAGCTTTCCAATATTTCATATGAAATTACAGAAATGACAAAAGATGAGGAGAATTTTTTCTGCTAGCAGCAACTTTAGGCCTGGTTTAACTGATTTTTATCCAATATGTTCATTAATAAATCACTTCGATTACATCACGTGGCTATTCTGTCACCCGCATTGCTATTATGCGTTGGGATGATCTGGTCGGTAAAATTACAGAATCATGCAAAGAATATGAGAAAAGGGTCGGAGTGTTTTGCTATTAACTGTCAGCACTACAACAGCTGGATAAAAAAAAAGTCGAAGGGAATCACGTATAACAGGTCAGTAAAACGTTTTTTATCGGAAAAGAAAATAAGGAGCAAGTGGAAAGTATGTCAGCCATGCTAGCTGGACTTTGAGAACGTTAGCATGTAGACATGCTGCGGAGTTCGGTGTGTTTCTGTTCAGTTAGCACTAAAATAAGGCGACTCAACCATCAATTCTCTGACAGTTTGTTAGGTGTTTCAGTTAGCTAACCAGCTATGCTCTGTTCTGGGGGTTTGCGTCCTTTTTTTGTGGGAAATATTTGCGTGTTTTTAGGTGTTTATGTTCTTGATGCACTTGAACGTAATCGGCCTCTGTTAGCTAGCGGAGCTGTTGTCAGTCGGTTGCCTGGGAGACGCGTGCGTGCGCGTGTGTGTGGCCTAAAGCCCAGCAGAAGGCAAGAAAAAAAAGAGAGTGGTTTTTGGTTGTTCACCTGTTTTTCAGCGTTATTTTTCTTTTTATTGTGACGCACTGCAGCTGCTACAATTTCTTTAAGTTTAATAAATTACAAAAACTGGACTAATTGTTCGTTTTTTGTAGAAAGTTGCGATTTTCATTCCTAACAATGATCAGATGGGACATAATTTTTCATAAAATAAACTCTTCTGCAGGGACAGTTATGCAAAATTAAGTTTGTTCAATAGAAAATGGAAATGTGTTTAGTTCTGTTTGCATCTTGACAGAACTGACCGTTTAAAGATTTATATCCAGGGAGAACACATATTTTATTTCAAAACACATTTGGCTTTTTTCTCAACTTTATTTTAAGGCACCATCCATCCATCCATTTTCTTTCACCCTTGTCCCTCAGTGGGGTCGGGAGGGTTGCTGGTGCCCATCTCCAGCCAACGTTCCGGGCGAGAGGCGGGGTCACCCTGGACAGGTCGCCAGTCTGTCGCAGGGCAACACAGAGACACACAGGACACACAACCATGCACACACACTCTCACACCTAGGGGCAATTTGGAGAGGCCAATTAACCTGACAGTCATGTTTTTGGACTGTGGGAGGAAACCGGAGTACCTGGAGAAAACCCACGCACGCACAGGGAGAACATGCAAACTCCATGCAGAAAGACCCCAGGCCGGGAATCGAACCCAGAACCTTCTTGCTGCAAGGCAGCAGCTCTACCAACTGCGCCACTGTGCAGCCCTATTTTAAGGCACATTTTATAGAAATTGTATTAGGAAATAAGAGCCCTACGATCCTTTTTGTGACATATTCATGCTATTCATTGGAACAGTATAGTTTTGTGGACATTATGCCTAGTAATGGCGCCTGAGGATGCGTCATTAGCAATAGCAGCTAGTAGGGAGTGTCCTGTTCAGTAATATACAGCTTAGTTTGCCTATATTTTCTGTTTGTCAATATGAGATCCAATAAAGATGCCATCTATAAAGAAATGAATGAGATCTCGGCTCTGAGACCTTTACCAGCCTGGATTTAAACCGTCAGGCAGATAATTGCAGCTATTTCAGGAGATGGGGTCAAGAGCTCCATGGCGATGGAGGCTGGGTCCTAATGGAGGGGTGTCCATGGTGATGAGAACAGCTGGGGTTAAAATGAAGGCCCTGGTTTCCCTGGTTATGTGCTTATTTGTGGACAGTCTTCTCCTTTCATTCGCCCACTTTTTGTCCTCCTGCTTTCCCATCCTCTGACCTCACGGTCCAAGTGTTTGTCCTCCCCGTCTTTGTCTCCGTCTCATGGTCACGTTGATGTTTTCCCCCGGCTTACACACACCTCCTCCACCTCTCCATCTTTACTGCCTCGCATTCATCGCCTGCTCTTGACCTGCATGTAATGAAAGTCTGAACCAGTCTGCTGGCTTGAAGCAGGCGGTAAAATTTTATATGTCCTGCTGTAAATATTCTTGGATAAGTTTGTACATTTCCTGAGCAGCAACTAAGTTGTTTCCGCTTCTCTTTCTGCTCTATTTTTATTCTAATAATTGCCACGTTTCACCGGTTGATGCTTCATGTTTTAGTTTCTTCCTCCTTGTGTTCATTCGTCTGTTGGAATAAGCTTTCCTCCTGTCTGTGCCGCGCTCGTTCTCCTGCTCATTATTATGCGATTAACAAAAAGCCCTAAAACCAGAATAGTTTGGATGAAGCCTCTTTTATTTCCACAAGGTCATAAATCTATCTCCCTGTCGCCTTCCTTCCAGAAATGTCTCTCCTCCTCCTTTTTCCCACCGTCTATCTAAATAAGACGTCACCAGGGCCTTCTTTTTCTTTTTTTACTTTTCAATTTGACATGAAAATATTTTTTTACCCATGATTCCTAAGGGGAGTTTTTCTTTTTGTGTTCTACATATGTTCATTTTTATTTGTTCCGTTTTCAACAAGAAAATTGATGATATTGATTTAAAAGTGGCTCTTCTAGGTTAAAAAGTTGATATATTCCTCAAATACAAAAGCAAAGGAGGTAATTAATTACAATGAACATTTCTGGATCCAAGAAAAATCGGCTAAAGTTTAAATCCAGCTGCCTGTTGCTTTCAATGGGCCCCAAATACCTTAAGAGTCCAGCAGTCGTCCTTCTGAGGCCAAAATCAGCTGCTGATGTATTTCTAAAAATGTACTTGGATTTTTATGATGTTTGGTAAACCTTAGATTTTGGTCACATAAGAAACAAAAACAAGTCACCAAGACTTTCACATTGCAGTAGCAACTGGATATAGTTCTGTATGACTGAAACATTGCATTATAGCTTCTGAAATCAAAATTTTCCATTGTGTTTGATGTAAGATTTCACTCATTGCTTTTTTAAAAATAAGATCTTGGTTATTGGTGACTTCAGTGTTCAGTCTAGATTAGGCCTCATTAGCATTCTTCTATGCTAGCTAGCTGTACTACTTCATGTCTCTAATATTTTCTGAATTGGTCTCAAATATTAACTAAAGCATTTTTTTATCAGTTAAGCTCTGGAACATGAAAGGAATAGAAACAAATAAAATATAAACTCATGTTTTTGTTACAGAAGATGGCTAGCCTAGTTAGCATGCTACTTTACATGCTAATATTGACAACAAAATCAAATACAAATCACACAGCAGCTAAACAATAAGTTAACTCTAATGCTAGACTTTGTCATTACTAAACAGGAATCCTTGTTCTCATTATTTATAGTGATTGAATATTTTTTGGAAGAACAATGTTCAGATTGTTCAACCAACATACCTTTTGGATCTTATTCTTTTTGTAAAGCTATTAACATTAATACGTTTCCCAGCAGGAGACTGTGACTAAGAGCAGTTTACATAAATTTATAATCTGCAGATTCAACACAATTTAAATATGTGCAGAACTTTGTGCCACCAGAACCTGAATTTGAATAAGTTCTGGTCCGGTTTCCATTGCTCTGATTGAATCTGAATTGCTCAACTTGAACCGATTATGTTTAGCTTGTCGTTTGTTTACATGATGCTGAGGTTTTATGGCAGAGTCATAAAGTGAGCGCGGTTCTTTGATTAAAACGGATTAATATCAGCCTGTGCTCCTCATGTTGTTTACATTGGGGCTTTAGGAGTGAAGATAAAAACCAGATGTTAGCAGATGTGAATTGAGCTTTAATTTCCCTGGGAGTTTGTCTTTTTTATCTTTACGAGGCGGCGTTTTTAAAGTGGCCCTGTCAGGTTGATGACCTGAAATGTGTGTCGACAGTGCTGTGTGATGAGATTAGCTTTTTATTTAGCTGGCCTTGCTGTTGACACTTGTGATCTCTTGGCCTTGACCGTGCAGTGATTGCTCTAAAGGTCAGCGTCCGCTGCATGGTGTGAACCAGGCAGAGATACAGAGGGTCACAGGGGTCACACAGGCTCCCTGCCTCTGTTTCCTCCAGTACAGCTTTTCCAGCTTGGTTTTATGTATGAATATTCGCCAAATGAGGAGGTATTTTTAATGTTTGAACCGTGCCAGTGCAGATTTATTCTCTGTGCTAATTTGGTCTATTTTTGGTGAGTCAGTGTGAACTGAATCTCTGTTGGTCTCTGCAATCTTTCTTCTTGTTATCATGCAGGGTGAGGGAGAGGACAGGGGTAATTGGGCTTTGTTTCCTGAAAACAAGAGCTTTGCCGCTGCTCTGTGTGTGTGTGTGTGTGTGTGCGTGTGTGTGTGTGCGTGCGTGCGTGTGTGTTTGCGCTGGCACTCGTCCTGTTTTACCACTGAAGCGAATCCGTGCTAAGCTGAAGTCGTTGACATTTTTTGGGAATCTGCAGCAGGACCTGTGACTCGTTTTGACTCGAAACATGAACTTTTCCATTTCTTTTTCTGGAAACACTCGTCGCCTGTCGGTTCCCGGAACAACAGGAACCAGAAGACAGCTTGTTGGAAATCCTAAAACGTCGTTAGCTGTGTTTCCTATACAGATGCACGCAAATCTTTGTCTATTTATACATCACGGTGTTTACTTTAAATTAAAAATTAAATTTATGATCCACGTAAATAAGCTTGATTATGTGAGAAGCTATTAAAAATCTTTATGTGAATAGTTGCATAATATATTCATAATTCAGCCATGGTGCTAAGAGCAGCATCTTATTCAGGCGTTGGAGCGACAAGCCCCGCCTACTTTGGTGCTGCTACATCTGAAGCATTTTGGGAGAATCTTACCAAGTATTTCTGTAAAATCTTCTGTGATTTTACAGAAGAGTTTTTTATTCAATACATGTTTATCTGAACTGTGTGATTCAGTGAAAGCTCTGGAGCAAAAACAAACCATCATCCTCTTACCACTTCCTGTCGTCTTCTTCGCTGTTTTCACCAGTAGTAACTGTCACTGCACCGTCCGTACCATCAGCTAAAAGAAACACTTCCAGGGATCAGATGTATGTATGTTTTCTGTATGTCCTTGTAGTATTAGAAATATTTGATTTTCAGAAAACGATGAGAAATAAAGATAAAGCAGCATTTTGCAATACTGCTTCTGAAAAAAATCAAATGTATGTGCTTACATTTAGTTAAAAATGTGATTATTATAAAAATAAAGGTACTTTTTGTCCGAGATGACGGTAGCCTATAGCCAACAGTCCAGCAAGTCCAGTACACAATTTTCTACTTATAATCTTTCAACTAAGTTATGACAATTATTCAGTAAGAGAATTAAATATGTTGCACTTTGTTGCTGCGCATTTTAAGAAATAATCCTGAAGGATTCAGATACACACAAATAAGCCAGTCGCTTCCTGAGCAGGTCGTTCAGTGACAATAACAACAATAACTGGTGATGATGTGACTCATGTCGAATCATCCCAGTGCCAAACCTTTTTATTAAAAAAACTGTTTTCAAATGGTCATGTTTCCATGAAGCGAATGTTCATAAATTCACAGGTAGCGTCTCTGACCTCTTGTCTGTCTTCAGGTGGGTCAACTTCCCACTTGTCATCGGTTGGACCGCCTCTCTGCCTGTAAGCCCTTTGTGTTTAGTTTGTGTCTGTGTGAATCAGGAGTCGGCTCCCGTTAATCCGTCCTCGTTAGCTTGTCTGGGGGCCAAACCCGTCCGCCGCCGGCTTCTGTTTCAGCCTCCTTTCCCATCCTTTAATCTCTTAATGGTATTTTCGGGGTGTCGCTGCCAGCCGTCTGTCTGACAGCTACACCGCAGAAACACAGAATATTACCAAGTATTTTTGTCTAGTTTGCAGACAAATATTTGTCTACAAATAAACATAAATATTTGTTATGCAAATATCTTGGTATACTTGAAATAAGACTAAATTAACCTACAAGTTACTCTTCTGCAAGATATAACAGCTTGTTTTAGTCGGTAATTCCTTAATATTGATAAAAAAA
Source organism: Poecilia reticulata (assembly GCF_904066995.2). Classification (NCBI taxonomy): domain Eukaryota; kingdom Metazoa; phylum Chordata; class Actinopteri; order Cyprinodontiformes; family Poeciliidae; genus Poecilia; species Poecilia reticulata. The sequence continues at coordinate 27,897,167 of NC_088840.1, read as the reverse complement.
AGTTCTAGTTTCACTGGCAGATTATTTCACTTATTATATGGAAAAATATCTTATAAGTGAAAACTCTAATACAAAATAAAAATAAATAAGATGAGGAATGTTAAACGTCTTGTGAAGTTATAGTTTGGTATAAGTGTTACATGTAAAGAAATTATCTTTTAACACATCAGCATCAAATTACAAGTATTAGATTTATGAAACAAATTGAGTTTATTTCAAAGAAGAAACATGAAATATCAAACTTTTTCTCATTAAAGCAGTAAAATATACATTTTCTTATTTAAGAAATTGTTTTGGCATTAAAAAGTAAAAGCCTTTTTAATGTCAAAGACTTGAATAACAAAATTGTCACATTGTGACCATTTCTTGGCGTCTCATCTGATGAGTAGTGATTTTCCACAATTTTACTACATGGTATTTTGAGGTTTGTTGTGACTGATTGAACTAAACTTTCTGTTTTTCTCTAGAAAATAATCTTATCCTCATTTGTTCTTCATTTTTGATGTTTTGGTTTCGTGTTGGTTTGGTGAAAAGTTTCCAGTTCCTGGAACCGGCTGTCGAACTGAGCTGCGTTTGGTGCTGAATAAGATGTTAGAAAGTTAACTGGATCAGTGTGGAACCGGTCCCACTCTGCCCCCTAAAGGCAGAGTGCAGAACTGCAGCCTGTTCACTCCAGCTCCAGGTCAGTCTGTCTCTTTAAGGATGCAGAGGCGTTCAGGTGCGTCTGCTGCGCTCGGTGCTGATGCAGTTGGTTCCTGAGCGGTCGGGCCCCAGAATGGCGGGTCGGGGCCCCGGGGCCCGGCTCAGTTTCCATACAGGAAGAGTTGAACTCTGCAGGTCACACAGCTGCAAGGAAACGGCATGAATTTGATTCCTGGCCTCAACTAAACTTTTTCTGACGGACAATTTTGTGTCTAGAGACTTGATAATTCATTTCATTTGTTGTTTTATTTATTTTGCATATTTAAAATATCTTCCAGTTCCACTGTTAAATGTTCATTAGAATTTAAAGTCTGTTGATCTTTGAGAATGTTTTTGCATTTTTATGTCATTATTAACATTATATGACATGAAAATGGTCTCAAAACAACATCATCGCTTATCGCTCATTTTTAACCTCCCAGACATAAAAAACTAACCTTTTTAAAAATCTTTTCAGCACTTCTTCTCTTCCTCATTAAATAAACAAAACTTATATTAAAGCGTCGTTCTTCCTGTTTCCTGATTCTCCTGAAAGCTGTAATTAACGTCAGAGTCATGAACATCCAAGGTTACAGGATGCATCACTGACATCTTCCTCTTCCTCGCCTCTGCCCTCCATTTTTCCTGCTTCGTTCCTGCAGCGCAGCATCACGGCCAGCAGCGACTCGTCACATTCAGATTAAAACCTGATCGAGTCGCTTCGTTTTGAACGTCTCAGGTTGAATCGGCTCTAAACGCCTCGCGGCGTGCCGAGGCGTGGACGTATTTCCATGCAAAGCCTTTTTATGGCCATCTCTCTGATAGAGCCGAGGAATTTGTTTGCAGCCGTTTTATCGTTCTGAGTGTTTGTGTGAAGTGTGTGTGCTTCTGTTCCTGCTGGTATCTGGATGACCTTGCTGAGGGAAATGTTGCTGACTCGTGGCTTTGAGTTGGACCTGGGGGGGAGGGGAGATTCTGATGGAGATTTTTCTGGATTTTTTTCAGTCATCTAATATAAAATCGGTTCATAAAAACCTTCTTCATCCAGCCGTTTCTATTCCGCCTCATATCTCCTCTCGACGCTGCAGAGCTGCATGCTTTTTACTGCTGACGTGACCTCTGACCTGAGAGCTGACAGCCACATAAACACATGGAAACAGAATCACACAACATGAGTGGAAGCAGCATGAAGGCAAAACCAGAACTGTTTTTATGCGTTTCTGGAGATTCTCAGAAATAAAAGAGAAAGTAGAGACGAACAGAAATAATTATATTTACAGTTTTAAAGATGAATGTCACCAATGAACTGGAAATGTTTTGAATTCATGCAAAAAAAAGCTGAAAGGCTGGTCTCTACTGCCCCATAGTGGCGACAACTGGAACTTCATCCCCTAAATTCTCCCCTACTGCCTCTAAATCAGTGTTTTAATATGATTTTAATGTATTTAACACAATGATTTTAGGAAGAAAGGAAATGTATCTGACTTTGTGAATTTGTAAAAATTAAATGAAAATGACTTTTAATTGTAGTTTCCTTTCTATAGCTTAACTCCCTGTGATTGGCTGCAGGATTTTGCTTTTTAGGATGAGGATTTTGTCTCATTTCTGTTCACTGCCTGCTATCAGATACTGGATAGCAGAGTTTAGTGCTGTTTCTCTCTGCTATGTGTGAAGAGAATTACCAACCTCTGATTTATTTTACTGATTTATCTTTATTTTGAAATAAATATTGCAGCAGATGTCATAATTCAGCAGAAACCTGAAACCTGACTACTGTTGTAAACATACTATGTCTTCTGATTGATTTTTGTTAAACTTATGGCAAAAACAGACATTAAGAATTCAAGAATGCAACAGTTTTCAACATCAAACTCACTGAATGAACACGGTCTGTAATATAAACTACTATTATAAAATATCTTATAGAATTTGTTAGAATAAACTACTTAAGCCCTTAAAGTGGATAAAATGTCACAAAGTCATAAAATTTCTGTTTTTCTTTTTGTTTGTTTCATACAATATAAAAACTCCAAAGTTCAGAAACGTCTGTTTTACAGATTTAGCTTTGAGTTTAGGAAACTGATGTTTCAAATAAAGCTGATGTAATTTGTCCATAGAAATCAGGTTCAGCTTTGATTTAATTATGATTAAATTATGGCCTGCTCTTGAAGACAGAAAAGGGGATTCTGGGTAATGTATTTCTGTTGTAGTGACTTGGATGAGCCAGAGTGATGGAAGGTACCAGCCAGCTCCATGACATCATCATAATATCTAATTATGGCGATTAGAAAATACAAAACAGGAATAAAACTCATTTCTGCCTCCAGGTTATAATCAGTTTCTACCTTTAAAAAAAAGTTTAAATCTTTTGAGTCGATGTTAGACTGAGAGTTAATCTGCAGCAGGGCTGATCGCTTTTAGATTTATCTCGTCTGTGTTTTGTCTCGTCTGTCGGTTGCTAGGGTAAGATATTCACACACACACACACACACACACACACACACACACACACTCAGCAGCTGTAGGACCTCATGGCTGCCCGGCCTGAATCACGCTGAATCACGTCGGCCTCCATGCAGCGCACAGTCTGCAAAGATAGCTTCACAGACGGGATGCATCACTCAGCCATAGCAACACAGGTAAACACGGTGCCCCCCGTGTTTACCCCCATCATCATCTTTTTAATAACTCACCATATTGGCACACACACAGGAAGTAAATTGTGTGTTTCCTTCAGCGTGTCTAGCAACCACACACACATGTTGGGCTCAAATTTCCGTTACATTTCCTTTCTCTAACGGTGAGTAACGGCTTCAGTCGAGCCGTTTGCTTCAGCAGATCGGAATCTGAGCCGGAGAGAAACCGAGTGGGGGGGCGGAGAGAGGGAGAGAGAGAGAAAGAGAGAGAGAGAGCATGGGGGGGATCAGAACCACGAGAGCGACCCAGAAGTTTTGCAGGAGCTGAGAGATGCTGAGGGGAAGACGCAGGTCAGAACGGAGGGAGTGAAAACTTTGAGTCCAGTTTGATCGATTACATGGATTATCTATCAGACCCGGCGGTTCTGACCCCGATCCTGGTGGTGACCATTCACTTCATCACTGCAGCTGGGTTCTGGTTCTGCTGCCGCCGCCGGACCACCAGAACCGAGCCGGGTAAAGTCCAAACTCTTTTTTACGGCGTTGTCTTCTTCTTAAGTTCCATGTGCTTCCTGTTGAGGCTCCGCCCCTTTCTGCTCCACCACTCCTCTGTTTCAGACAGTTTTCGTTCTTTATCGGGTATTTCTGACCCGGTCCGTATGATCCGCTCCGGTTCTGCTTGGATCTGGTGTTTGTTCTTCTCCTTTTATGGGCTTGTGCTGCAGGATCTCCTCTTTGCTTCTGCAGGAGAAACGGCTTTATTTCCACACTGCAAATATACAAAATCCTGCCAGGTTTTTGTATCTAGTTTCTAGTGAAAATAAGGCAAACTAACATAAAGTAACTTTTTAACAAGATGTTAGAAGCTTGTTTACATAAATAATTCCTTAATATTGATGAAAAAGTACTGGTTTTCAGTAAGCATTAAATTAAATTGCATGATAAATGAAAAAAGCTCACAAATAAGAGCCCTTGTAGATGGAAAGAAAAATCTGTCAAGTTTTTGAGTGTAGTCGTTACGTAACCATAGAAACCATATTCATTGTGTGAGTTTCTGGGGGATCAGAACTGGTTCTGTTGGATGTTTAGCTGCTTGTTAAAGAGAACAGAAGATCTGCTGGAGGACGAGAGTCAAAGTGCGATCAGATGAGACATTTTGGCTCTGGGCTCCGGTTCGGCAGCAGAGGGAGACCCGAGGTGACGCAACGGGCCGGATCAATGATTCTGATCGGTAATCAGGGCAGTGGGTGCTGCAGGGACAGGCGGAGGTGGCGGTCAGAGAGGACGGGTCCAGACCTGATGGTAGCTCATCAGATTGGATCAGATCAGATTCTCTGTTTACTGAAACTGTTTACTGAGGAGAAACCGGCTGGAGGAAGGGGGCGGGGCCAAACCTACGGAAGAACAACAGAGGAAAAATATTTACCGTTACAGACTTTATTCACTGGTCCACTGAATAAAACATCATCCATCATTTCATACATCCTTCTGTAATTTTATCCATCCATCCATCCCTCATTCCATCCATTCATCTCTCTCTCTCTGGTTTTTGCATCTCCGATCTCTGTAGATATTTCTGCTTCCAGCTCATCTCGTGAATATTTTGTTCTAATCTTCAGAAAACCTTCTGTAGAAAGTTCTCGGTGCTGCTGAAATGAATCCCAGTAAACGATGGAGGCTTGACAGGACACGGTACTGAAATCATCTGTGTTGACCTGATCAGCAGCTGTAACATCTGGCTAATTAGCACATCATTAATCAGCTGTGTGATCATTTACATCCTACAGCAATCAAAATATTTCATTAATGTACCAGGATTATGTTGTAAAGAAGCAGCTACATCATGGTTGGAAATAAATTCTCATGAATAAATCATTTAACCAAGGAGGATTTCTGTTTGGTTTTTGAGGCGTTGCTGGGGGTTGCAGATGTTTGGTTTTGGCTCAGTGTTCTGGATGAGCTGGGGTTTCATTCTGGTGTGGTTCTGGTCTTATTTTACGCATCACAGGAAATGAAACCTGGCTGGGTGTGGAGCGTTACGCGCTGCTGTCTCATGTTGTGGTAAATGGTTTACACCAGTGGTCCCCAAACGTTTTCCTGTGAGGGCCACATAACTTTTCCCTTCTCTGGTGGGGGCCGAGTCGGTTTGTAACAGAAAATGTGTTGCACGTTTATCACCTGCGCTGCTGGAAATTGTTGACGGGGGAGGACGCGTTTCTCGGTTGATTTTTGCCCAGAAAGCACATGGGCTCACTAGTATATATCCCATTGAGGGAAAGTTACTTTAACATATGAACATTAGGCTCGTTTTGAAGTATAAGCTGCTACTTACAGGGATTGCTTCGAAGAATTCGACCTGGAATGCGGCGTTCATAACAAACACGTGTGTTCATCTGCTCTACCGCTAGCAAACAACCGTACTGATTAACATAAAAGTCCAGCAGTTCCCTAAAAGTCCAACAGATGGCAGCAATGCGCCATGCAAAACAAAACACCCACAGTTTACAGGACACACCTCCTGCTACAGAGCCCCCTGGTGGTTGAAGAAAAATCCACATATAAACCGGAAAATACAATATATGAAAAAAAATCTGAATGCTCTCTGGTATTGTTCAAGGGGCCGGACCAAATGTGGAGGCGGGCCGGATCCGACCCGCGGGTCGTAGTTTGGGGACCACTGGTTTACACTTTCTTTGAAATTACTGTGCTGAGTAACAGTCATTCAAGGTTCAGCTGATTAATATGTTTATATATATTTAGACAGAAATTCTAAGAAAATTCCAAGTGTCAAACTCTTACTTGGAAACATTTGGTCGTAACGTCTAACAATAAGCTGACCGAGCAACAGACTACATTTTCGGAAAGTTTTTACCCGTTTATGCTGATTTTAGTTCATTCTGATTTGTGTTTAAAACTGTAATATACAGGGATGTAAGATCAATTTATAATGTTTCTTGGACCTTCCTGTTTGCTGGACCTTTCTATTTACGTGTTTCTGACCACATCTGCTAACAGCCACGGATAATGAAGCCGCTTCTCCCGAGTGATAACTTCTGCTTCCAAACGATCGGGCTAAAATAATCTTCAGTTGCAGCTACGGCTTGGCGATTTGACTGAAAAATACATCACAAAATATTGATAATTACTAATTAATTTATTGTTTTAAATATCTGAAATGAGCCTTCCTGTTTATCCACAGTTTTCACTCCGCACCGTTAAGCAGTTATGAGGCATGGTGGTGAAACTTTAAAACTGCTGCTGCGCAAGTTACTCTACAGATTGTTGCTAGGCAACCAAAGAGAGAGAGTGAGTTGGAGGGTTTTCCTCTGCCTACATCTCCCAGCATGCTATGCAGTTCGGGATCAGAGGTCATTGAAATTATTGAATTGTTGGACAAATTTTCTACTGACATCACATGTCTATAATATTATATATCATTATTGATTTATTGTCCTGTCCTGCTCTGACCAGCACTCTGAACATCCCTCCCACTCAGATCTGTGATTAGATCGGTAATCTAATCACAGACGGGAAGATGACGGAGGGAGATTAGAGGTGAAAACTGGAAGCGAAGGAGGGAGAGAGGGATGAGCGCGTCCCGAAGTATTAGAGGCGCAAGCGCCGCCGGGTATTTTTAGTCCCCAGGAGACGGGAAAGGATTCACTCAGGTAGGAATACAGAGATCACCTGGAAGAAAGGAAAGCTTGGAGAGGAAGGTGTTGTTGTCTGACCTGGTCAGCTGTTGCTTTGCCTGGACCAAATCCAATCTGCTGGGAAATTCAGGACATTATTTAAAAATCAACTTTTATAGACAGCAAACCTACTTTCTAGGACATATAAATTTTTTTGGGGGGGGGGATGAGCTGAACCTGTGTCCTCTCCAGCTTTGATTAAATCATGATAAGGCCGAAGTCCGTCTCAGATTACAGGCTTTTCCCCTCAGAAACCACAGAGATGACCCCAGAAGAAACGCTTCAGGACCTTCAGAGATGTGAAAACCAGCAGCTGTGAAGGAAACGAAGGAAAGCAAATGATCTGAGTCTGGATTGTGTCAGCTCTGTTAGGAGGAGTTTGTGTTGCTGTTGCAGAGCGAGGAAGCCGTTCGTTTGAGTGCCTGATGTGAGGAGGATTACATCACTTCAAGCCCCCTGATGTGAAAATGTGGATTAACTGGAAATGCGAGAAGCATTCTGGGCAACAAGTACAGAAAAAAAAGGGATTTGACAGCAAGAAAGCGGAGCAAAGATAGACGGAGAGCAAGTGTCAGAGCGGTGAGGAAGTAGAGCCGCTGTGGGGGTTTTACCGGGGGAGGAGCCTGTCCTCACTTTGACACTCACACGTGGGACAGCAACTGCTGCTGGAACCGCGAAGGGGCAGAAAGCGGCGATAGGCCGGACGGGTCAGCATGGCGGCTGCCGCAGGGATCCAGGACGGCTGACAACCGACGGATCAAACCGCAACAGAGGAAGAGGAGAGACGGCGTTCCTTCAAACTGGTCCTACCTGCCTTCACTTCGCCCTGACGTCTGGCTGCTATAATTATCCGACTCCTGCTGTGGATTATGCTGCAGCGGAGAGCCTGATCCGATCCGGGCCGGGCAGCATGTGGACCGACTACAGGAGCGAGAGCCACCTGAACGCTCACCTGTACTCGCTCATGTGCTGTGCAGGTCAGTGCGTTCCTGCGGCGTGTGTTTGTTTGCAGAGCGGCTCCGTGTGTCTGAGCAGATCTGGAGCAATCACGGCGGCTCTGGGAGTGTGTTGTTGTGGTTCCACCGCGTGAGGTGGGTGTGTTCCTGCCAACAAAGCTCTGCTGTGTGGATGAATCAGAGGCTGACACTCATGTCCCCTCTCATCTTTAGATTAACCTGATCAAATTATCTCTACCCTCGTTCAGTGGTTTCTAGTTTGATCTGATGGTTTCTATCCCCAAAACTGACGGCATTTAACTCTTGTCTGAAAGTTTCTAAAGCTGATCTGATTGTTTTTAGCCCTAAATAGATGGTCTCTCGCTCTGATGGGATGGTTTCTAGCCTCACACCGATAGTAACTAGCCCTGAATTAATGGTTACTAGCCCTGATCTGATGGTTTCTGAACCCAAATTGATGGTATTCAACCCTTATCTAAAGGTTTTTAACCCTGATTTGATTGCTTTACCCTCATACTTACATACTTACGATTTTTAACCCCGGCATGATGGCTTCTAGCCTCAAACTAATAGTTAACCCTGATCTCGTGGTTTATAAAGCTGATCTGATGGTTTTTAGAGCTGATCTGATGGTTTTTAGAGCTGATCTGATGGTTTCTAACCCTGATCTGATGGTTTTTAGAGCTGATCTGATGGTTTCTAACCCTGATCTGATGGTTTCTAACCCTGATCTGATGGTTTTTAGAGCTGATCTGATGGTTTCTATCCCTGATCTGATGGTTTTTAGAGCTGATCTGATGGTTTGTAGGCCTGATCAGCTGTTTTCTAACCCCTGATCGGAGCAGAAGTTTTGTCTTGTTCAGCATGTGAATCTGAAGTGTTTCTTCCTGCTGAACTGACTCAGCTTGACCGACAGGTTTGGGAATCAAGGCGTGTTACAGGGCTGAGCACATTTTGCAAGAGCGTGTTGAAATATTTGCTCTTCCCCTCTGAGTAAACCCCTCTGCGCTCTGTCGGTGCGTGTTCGTGCTGCACGGTCCGTTTCTGATTTCTGGAAACGATTCCAGCTTTTGGAGCTCGACAGATGAAGTCGTTGGCTGTGTTGAGCAAATATTTGTGTGTTTTCTCTGTTGGTGTGAAGGAGAAAGACAAGATGTTTCAAGGAGGAAGTGATAGTCTCCTCACCATGGCAACCGTACACAGCAGGCAGCTGATTGGCTGGAAACAGATCTGCTGAAATGACTGGAGGGAAGAACCATCCATCAGACTCAATCTTCATTATTTAATCTCATCACTTCTGCTCCTCTTCAAGCTGTTTTTAATTATAAATGGTATTTGGAGGGTGGGCAAGTAGAGACGGATATGAGCAGAGGAAAGATAACAAAACAGTGGCTGAACATCAGCCTCTATTCCTGGCTCTGCTACCTCACTCCTCTGGCCTCCCTCTGGGTGGAGACGAGAGCCTGGAGGTAAAATCAACCAGCAACAACAAAACTGGGATTTTTTTAAAGGTTTGAGTTTGATGTAGCGCAAGTAAAACGCCTTACAATCAGAAAAGTTGTGGAAACATACAAAACAGAAGGCCAGCCAGTACTAAAACCGCTTTTTCCAAAAACTGATAAATTGGGAACATGAATCACTCTGGATGTGAACAAAACATTAATCCTGGTTTTTATAACCAGGTGACGAGACGAGTTAACCATGATAATGGAAACTGGGAGAGTTTTCAGCTCTTTGGTTCTCTAAGTATGTTTAACTATGTCAGTCAATTTAAAATCAGTTCAGCACTGCACAGTTTCCGTTTAGTTTAAGATTATTATTTTTTACCTTAACAACCAAAATGTAAATATTTGAAAATTGTCAGGAGTTTGACTCAAACCGAGTTAAAAACAGTTTATAAGGAACACTTTTACCAGAACGTCTGGCTACGTTTAAACACATCACTTCTGGACTAAGACTTTTGCACAGCTCAACACTTTAAATGAAAAATCTGATCAATGACATAATTCAATTAAAACATTCTTTATTTACCCCAAAAGGAAATAAAAGGTCGTAAGTCGTTTCGTACAGGTATCTTCAGAGTTGCTGTTGATGGCGTCGCTGTGGGCTCCAGGATCTCCAGTAGCAGTCAGTCTTGCAACCAGTCTGAAGAGGCCTCTGACTGAAAACTGTTGCCAGGCGACAGTCTCATGTCTGTCTAGGCATGCTAACAGCTCAACATCCAATAATCCACAGTAACATGTCCTGGATGACACCATCAGTTGTTTAGCTCTGCTGATCCACCTCATTTGCGTTTGACGCTTCTCTAAGTCTTTGTATGTCCACTGGTTAGAAAGCAAATCAGAGAGACGTTGAAGTAGAGGATAAGATCCTGCAGCCATCCTCCTCTGAGTGACACGGAATAATCTGACTGGGTTTTTTGGGGACTTGAAGTTCAACTATTTATTTTTAAATATTTCCTGTTTCCCATTATGATGGATGGAAGAGATGATTTAACTTCCTCCTTCCCTATTCAACTCCTCCGAGATCTGGGGTCACAGATCAGACGTCGTTTGAGCTTTTGTGATGCTAATCAGCTGCTCTAAAATCTAAAAACGATACACTGTTGGCACGGTTACGCATTATAAATGTCTGAACTGTAGCTGTAAATCTTGTTTTTCTGTGTTTGATGATGTAATTACTTACCCTACATCCTGTGTTTCTCTCTCAGATGAGCGGGACCGGGTGCAGAAGAAAACCTTCACCAAGTGGGTCAACAAGCATCTCATTAAGGTAGGTTCTAATGAGCTCAGCTGGTCGCGTGGGTGGATTTAAAATTTTGAGTTCAGTTTTCAGGGTCATAAATAAATCTGAGCTACTTTCTAAAGGCGTCTTTCTGCTGCACTACGGATTGGGCTGAACAGGACTTTAGGCATCAGTTAATACATGTGGGGTACCTCAGGGATGAACCCTTAGTCCCCTTCTTTTACATTTACCGCCCTCTTTCTGTCAGTTTGACGTCTGGACTTTGACTAGGTCATTGCAACACAGTGATTTATTTCTTTTTCAGTCATCTTCTAGCAGATAAGCTGCGTTTTTTGAGGTTTAGCCAGAGTTTCAGCAGAGTTAGGGTTAGCGGTTGTGTGCTAACCCATCATCATGATTTTAGAGTATAGATCCACAGACGGGTCTCTTTCTAACTGTCCTGCCTTGACCTTTGCTCACCAGGGATGTTTCCCACCTGATAGTGTTTTAGTTTTGTTTTGATTGGGGAACAAAACTGCAATATTTTTACATTTTCAGCTCCTGTGGTTTTCTTTCACACCACATTGTTAAAAACGATTCAAACTCTCTGATGAAGCTGTTCCCCTCCTGGGCTGAGGGTCGCTGCTTCATGAACCAATGAAGGAAGTAACACAAAAACCGGAGAAGAGGACACTGAGAGCAACTTCCTTTGTCATGAAATGTGAACAGAAATGGAGAGGCATCAGATGTTAGCGGTTGTAGGCAGACCCAGAGACATTCTTCCCACTAGGACACGCTTGTTTTGCTTGTGTTTACCCAGAATGCCCTGCGCTTTAGTCTGTTATTTGATTGATCCAATCAGAGCCCAGTGAGAACAAAGTGGCCGCCGTACTCTGTGGGAAGAAGACATTTCTTATCAAAGGAAAACGTTGCTTTCCTTTTAGGACGGCGCCGGGAAGATTTTGTCTCCGTCTGATAGGATGATAGCCATCTGATAGTCCATCATTTGCCATAGTCGGCTATCTGCAAACCTGTAAAGTTCATGACCTGTAAGAACTCAGCTGTTGATGTGAAACTGCCATGCATGTAGTGTCGTCGCTTATGTCTCATTCTGGGGTTGCGTCAAATCCAGTAGAGAATTGAGACAAAAACGGAAGCGACCGACTTTGTGAGCATTAAAACATGTATTTAAACACAGCAACATCCATGGCGAGAGACGAAACGACGTCCAGTGAAACTGCGTTGAAATCTGAATTATTACTGCTGGACTGTAAGCAAACCGTTTATCAGGGTTAGTTTGTCGTTGCTGATCTTCAAGTTTTTCCTTTAACTAGAGATAAATATGGAAAAATCATTCCAGGGTTTCCTCTACATGTAACTGATCGTCCTGCACTGCCACAGGGAAATTAAAGCCACCGCTCCTTCAGAATAAAGTCTTTTTTTTATTTTATGGATGTTAAAACTGTGTAAAACATGTAAGATAAAAAATACATATATAACATAGCCTATATTTGAACAGCTGTTTTAACCATAATCAAAGTTTCAAATGAATTTAAACATGACGCGTTAAAATGTACTTTATTTTGAAAAACAGACGACTCCTGCCTGTTTGGCTGCTGCTGGTTACTGTTTGCTGCACCGCTTTCAGGATTGAAGAAAAACTAGACAGGACAGTCGGAAGCAAAGGGAAAGAGAAAGAAAGGGAACTAACAGAGGTTACGTTGAATGCATTTTTAGTTGAGGCCTGTGAAAATGACCCTAAAGTTAACGTATGTTTTATTTGAGCCACAGTAACGTAGTTGATTACCTGTCACCACTTTAAAAAATCAGAGGAAACCCTGCATTTATCATCAATTTGGGTTAATTTTTTGACGAGGTCAGAATGCACTCGTAAAAATATTCTATTTTTAAATTTTAGACTCGTAATCATGACTGAAAAGAAACATGGAGGTGATTTTCCTTGTTCCTTCACCTCAACTCAAACATTCCCGTCTCCCCGTCGAGTCCAGTCACTTCACGTGTAGCAGCTCCAGGAGAATTCTGGGTATTTCTGTCACATGACCCTGATGAGGACGCGTCCGTCTGACCCCATAACTCTGGAGCAACTGTCATCACAGCGGGCCGGTCCAGCCCGGTAACGCAACCCGGAATCTGCTGGCAGAGCTGGACGGACCGCTGTTTGGAAATCTGGGTCAGGGATGGGAGATTAGAGAGAAATCGGCTTCATTTCTGGATTTATTCTTCCGTCAGCCTCAGGTTATGAATTCATGTTGCAGCAACTTTGAAAAGCTTTGAGTTTATTAGTTTTTAAAATAAAACTAAAATCACAGATTGTTAAGAAACAAAGTAGTTTGGACAAGGCCGAAGCGATTAATTTAATTAATCAGAACGTGAAACTCGATAATAATTGTCAACTGATTAATAATTTGATTAATCGTTAACTGGAGTAAACTGACTTTAAAAAATAACCATAGCAGTAACTAAGCCAATACTGCAGAATAAATAAAAACATTTTGTATTTAAGACTTAAATAAACCTTCTTTGTCTGTAAATCTGTTCTACCCGAAACTCCTCAAGCTTACAGATTTAAAAAAATCTCCTAATAAGCAGATTTTGCAATCCAACTATTAGTAGGTTAATCCCAGAAAACCAGATGAGCTTCACTGTATTGATGTCAAGTCGAGCAGAAAGGCCTGAGCTTTTCATATTGTTGAAATTATTTTTTCAGTTGCAGATGAATCCTTTGCTATGAAGGGTAAAGTGTTCACTAAAGTAATAGTATTGCATTTTAGGCAATAAAATGTTTACTTTATTATATAAAAAATAAATGTATTTGCATCTTTAAATGTATTGATTATATTGTATTAAAAAAAGCTCAAGTGGTTAAATGAAGAATCTGAACATTTTGTTATCCAGTCGAGTAATTGATTACTAAAGTAAATGTTTGTTGCTGCCTTAGTTTGGAGATTTTTCTGATATTTAATTCAAACTTTGCAGCTGTGATGAATAAAACAATGTGGTGCAGAAAACTGAGCTTCTAGAGAACGATTGCAGGTTTATCTGTGCAGCCAGTTTAAAGATGCAGCTGAAGAAATAAGGCAAACAAGAAGAATCATGTTAAAGTTTCTTTATCGCCTCTTTATTAAGAGTGTGGTGAGAAAATGTTTGATTCCTAAAGCTGATCATTTTTACATCCTGTACATTCTGCTGCTTGTTGCACTAATCAAACCAGCAGCTTCTCAACAAGAATGGAAAAACAAATCCAAACACAAAGCATACAAATATTGAAGGAGTAAAATCAGAGGTGTCTGTCCTCAGAGGTGTCTGTCCTCAGACGTGTCTGTCCTCAGCGTCCCACAGCATGACATCACTGCTCCCGGTTTCCTGTTTGCTTTGTGTCTGCAGTCTGGAATGCTGTGGCTGCTCAGGTGTGCAGGGAGTCAACAGGTGTGTTTATACAGCGCCTGAACCAACAGCAGCTACCTGCAGGCATGCAGGAACCCACTCTGACCCTGCAGGGTGGTAAACAGGGAGCCCATGTTTCAGACCGGACGGCGCAGCTTTTAGGACAATTCACATTTTTCTGTGTATTTATTTCTGAATTAGGCTATCTTTAAAATGTTTCCATGTGTACTACACAGCTGCAGCTTTCATTCATCAATTAAGATTATTATACAATATTAGAAATATGTAATTTAATAAATCAATCCCATTTTAAAATGAGAAAATAAACATTTTATTGCCTAAAATGCAACAGAATTCCTTTAGTGAAAAGTTAATTATTCAAAGCAAAGGATCCATCTGCAGAGTAAATGAATACATCCAACATCAACATGAGAAAAGCTCAGCACTTTCTGCTGGTTTGGCACCAATACATCAGATCTGTTTATTTTTTTTATCAACCAATTAAAAATCAGTTATCAAATGTTTAATACGAGATTTTTTAAAATCAAAATAAGAACTAGGTGAAACTAAAACTGCCACTTGAGGATTTTTGGGTTGAACATATTTAAAGAGAGTTTTCCTTTTTTTTTAAATGCAAAATGTTTATATTTATAACAGTTATTCTTTCAGCAAATAGCATTTTTCAGTCTGCATACTCCTGGTAACGATTAATTGATCACTACATTATTTGTTTATGTCAACTAATTTGTGTTTTATACACAGAGTATAAAGCATACATTTTAAATTTAGCTTTTTGTGCAGAAATAGTCAGAGTTGCAAGATTTTCCTGGAAATTTGCAGAAAACGGTTGCAGAAATGTAAACGATCTGGTTCAGTACTTGTGCTAAAGTAGTAAGTTCATTGTTTGGTTTGTTGGGATCAAGCAGGTTGCCTGCCGTCTCCCACGGCAACCCGCTATGGGTTGAGAGGTCGTCCCAGGACAAGCCGGCCTTCCTGATCAGCTTAGCTGACCGTTTCCTCTCAGCTGATAGGCTGCAGCTCCTGCAGACCCATGTCCAGACCTGGGACATTCATGACCTTCAGGTCACACCCTGACCTTCAGATGGCAACAAAAAGCAAATTAAAACATGAAAAATGTCTGAATTCTACATGAAAGGCCAAATATACTGCTTTTATTTTGAAGGGAAGTACTGTTTGTGCCCCAGCGCATTAATAGTAATAATAATAATAATAATAATAATGCAGAGGACAGATGAAGGGATGAAATAATGATGTGTTGAGCTTCAAGCTAACATTTGATTAAAAGCCTAAATTTGGAAAATGTTATTTACAGATATTTTATACCCCAAACAATAAAACTTCTCTCTCTGAAGTTAAATCGGAAAATAAACTTTTCTTGTTTTAGGGTCTTTTAGAATTACTAAAATGATTTAAATTTTCTAAATGTCAGAAAACTTAGTGAGAATTTAAGCAGGATGTTAATTTACTTTAACCGGATTTGTTTGGATTGTTTCAATGTAATGAATATATTATATACCGTATTTGTTATTCCTAATGGATCAATGACTTACTGATTTGTATAATTTAAATGTAGCTATTTAAATATTTATTAAACATTATTGAAACTTTGGTATTCTTAGTTAAATTAATGTTATGTTCTCGGACCAGTCAGTTGTGTAAGAAAGACATTTCAGAACATAAAATGTTATGTTTTACTTTGTCCCTACTGTAGGGCCTATATTATGTATATTCCATAATAGTGAATAGAAACTCTTTTTTTCAGTTAATTTTCACTGTTTTTATCTCCAACGTGCTGGAAAAGTTAAAAAACTTACCTTTAAAATGCTTTAACTTCACGGTTTGAACATGGTTTGAACCCTGAATAAAACCCCCAGTTAGTTTGACTGGAAACCAGACACTCTGCCCCAGTAAAACCCAGTTAGATAACAAGGTTTCCTCATTTCCAGGCATCTTCTTTTCTTCCTGTCCTCTAATTACCAGCCAGTCCAGAAGCAGCTGATCCACATGATGACACACAGAGAAGACAATCAGCCTGTAATATTTCTGCTGCTTCATCATATTTATCACATAATGATGTCAGAGCAACTTTTCAACTTTGTCCTGTGAATCTGCTGCCCTCTGCTGGTCATGTGAGGCATTGCAGGTCATTGTTTTAAAGCCAGACTTCCTCCTCGCTCTGCTGAATACAAACTAGAAAATAAATACATTATTGTAGTTTGCAGGACTTTCTCTCTGCCTTGATGCTTTTTCCACACAATTTTATAGTTCCTAACTTCAAACTTTTTAAAAATTAAACAGTAATTCTATCAATTATTTTGCTGATTAATCAATCAGGTAAAAAAGGGCATATTCTGCATATTCTACATAATTTGTATAGCATTGAAACTATATACAGAATGCAAATAAACAATCCAATTTATTTTTTAAATAAGAAAATAAACATTAGCTAAAATGTAATAGCATTCCTTTTTTAAACTATTAATCATTTATGTCGAAGGATGCATCTGCAGCTAAGAAATACTTCAAACATCAAGATGTGAAAAGTTCAGGTTTTTATGCTTTGACTTGATCTGGTGATTTTTTTATTATTATTAAACAGTAATTAATTATTAGATATTTACAAAGGTTTTTTTTTTTCTTAAATGCAGACTGTCTATGTCTTTGAACAGCTTTGGGTTAATTGCTGCTGTAATTAAGTTTTTGTTTAAGCAAATGATCTTTTTGAGTCTGGGTTCCTCCAGTTAACAATTAATCGATTTCTAAATTAGTGGACAATTACTTGACTAGTCGATTAATCATGATTAATTGGTTTAGCCCTTTCTGTTTCTTTTACGTTTCTGTTTTTATATCCTATAAAGTTATTTAATTAGGTCAGGTTTAGCTGCTGAGTCACTGTGAAAAAGCCGCCTCTTCCCTCCGTTTGACATTGACGAGAGGCCACAGCTGGTGCCTCATCTGTTGGCATGGCAACCGCCTCCAGCAGCGGCGGTTCAGATGTCTGAGTAACCTTTCTGTGTCTCTGTCGCCCAGGTGAGGAAGCACATCACAGACCTGTATGAGGACCTGAGGGACGGACACAACCTCATCTCCCTGCTGGAGGTCCTCTCTGGAGTCACTCTGGTAGGAAAACACAACTTCATTTTTCTACTTTGGTAGCTCTGCCGGAGAAAAGCTGTGGCTTGAAAATGAGTCTGGGTGCTGGTGCAGGACGGGTGACGGGTCGGTTTAAGTCATGCAGACGAACACAGACTGACTGACTGCTGACTGCGTCCCTCCAGAGGGACGGATCCACATAACAGAACCTGACAGTTTCAGATCAGAGTGGCGGGGCGATGTGGCTTAGAAACAAACACCACATCAGATCTGTCATTAGCAACTTTTTATTTTTCTGAACAGAAGGTTCTAATGACAGAAAATAGCTGCTTTTACTTCAGTCATCCTTTCTGTAAGTTGTATGATGGAGTATTACTGCCAGGCTGTGAGGATTTTTGTTTAATTATGAGAAAATTATCATATTAGCAGAATAAAGATGCAACTTTACCAATAAGAGAGAAAAAAGCTTCGATAGTTTGAGATCTGATGTGACCACCTGAGTCTGCCTGGTTTTTCTTCAAAATACATAATTTGATGCTCAAGTTTCACCTTGTTTATTAAACAAATACCAAAGATAACTTCATAAAATGCTCAACATTCCTCATCTAAGTTTTTATTATGGTTTTTGTATTGAAGTTTTCAGAAAAATTTTTACTTCATTTTCCAAATATTACGACTTTATTCTGATAATACGATAACTTGTTCTTGCATTATTTCAGCTTTATTATTATTATTATCTTCCAACTACGACTGTAGTCTTGTAATCTGAACTATGGGAAATGAAAGGATTGCATTGGTGCACAAAATAATAATAAATAAATCACTTTATAAAACTTAAATCTTCAAAAACCAAACATTTAACTGATTTATCTTCTGACCCAAACTGAGATCTCAAGGTCAGAATCCGTCATCAGATCATCTGTTGCACCTTTCATCTTTCCTCTGTTCTGTTTATTTCCATTCCCGTTACCGTAGCAACAGAAGGGCGGCTTCGCCCCTAAAAGGGCAAATGTCTCTCGAGCGCCGCCTCTCATCTTGCTCAGACGAGAGGAGGAGGAAGATGATGAAGAGGAAGATGAGGAAGGAGCTCAGGGAGTACGTGCCGATCAGTTCCACCCTCCGCCCTGCAGGGGGAGCTGTGGGGTTGCATGAGCGTGCCGTGGCACAGGTCCAACTAAACCGGGCTGCACATGACTGAGATCTGCATGAATCACATGACGAACAGTGGCGGCCCCATGGGGTGGATACGGGGGGGCCATGGCCTCCTCTAAAAATGATCACCTTCTGAGAAAATCATGTTGATGTCATAGAAAGACATACAGTCACCTTCCTGAATGAAGGCATAAATACAAAACACTAATAAACATTTTAATCTGCATTTTAGCCCTCAAATTTCTAAAACGAGCCCCCAAAAAAATTTGATAAGATTAGCAAAATGAACAGTTTAAGATGAGACGGCAAGATTAGACAAATGAGACTGGAAAAACTAAAACAATTTTATTTAATTACATAAGAGTTGATAAAGCAGCACAAAAATGTAACAAATAAAATTTGACCAAATTGTATCAACAAAAATATCATGTTGTTCAACAAAAATGGAGGAAAAGCAACATTTTTACTCTTCCTCTTCCCGTTTATTAATCCTGAGTGAACTCACATCTGCATCCTGCACTCCACTCCAGTTTGTGTGATTTTCTTCTTTCTCCTTTAACTAAAATTTAACCAGCACTTTATCCAGGATGATGGGAAAGTTTGCCGACAGACGATGAAGGTGAACAGAGTGAAAGTTTGCCGTTTAAAAGCCAGTTTTCAACAGCCAGTTGTGAAGATGGCGCCCCCTGGAGGATTGTTTAATTGTTTTGACTCCACAGCATGGACTTTAATCACTTTAATTGTACTTTGAAATGTGTTTTTTTTTTTTCTTCTCATGTGTGGTCTGTTTCATTTCAGCCCAGAGAAAAAGGACGGATGAGATTTCATCGACTGCAGAATGTCCAGATAGCGTTGGACTTCCTCAAACAGAGACAGGTAACGGTTCCCACGCTAAATCAACATGGCCGCTTTTTGACAACATTTACTAAAAAAACTAAACCTTTGGATTCAGTTTCAGAATCCAGTCTTATGGGGTTCATTCATGTCAATAGTTATGATGAATTTGATTAACTGTCATTAAAATTTTCATCCTCATTTGCAGCGTTTAGCTGAATCTGTTTGCAGAAGAAAATGTTAAGGTGAACTATATGTGTCAAACAAACTGGCTGCAGAAAAGGAAAGCAAAACTGCAGGAATTTTACAACCAGCACTGTTATTTATTTATTCATTTATTTTTTGCTTAAAATCTTTAAGAAATTTGGACATTTGGTACACAAAATCAACCCTGAACATCTCAGAAAACAACCAGCCCCACCGGGAGTCACGGTGTAGGCCGTATCATGATGGGGCTGAAACGATTATTTGTATTAATTGTGATTAATCGGTTATTGAAATAACCGTAAACTAATTTAGTAACCGATTAATCGTTAACTGGAGCATACCCACTCAAAAAAAGGTAATTTGTTGAAGGAAAGACACAGTAGGAGGTGCTTTGTAAATATCCTAATCAGTCAGAAATCTGCAGGCGATGCAGCCCTCATCTTTAGTTTTATAGTTTTCCTCTGATTACAGCTGGTTTTATTTTGCATAGTCAGAGCAGTTGGATCAGAACCATCAGTTTAAACTGCCAGGGTTCAATCAGAATATTGTTCTGTTTTTTATTGATCTGTTTTTTTGTTGTATTTTAGGTCAAACTGGTGAATATCCGGAACGATGACATCACTGATGGGAACCCGAAGCTGACGTTGGGACTCATCTGGACCATCATCCTCCACTTCCAGGTCTGAGCTGCTAACATGGAGCCTCTGGTTAAATCTAATTTCTGGAGTGAAATGCTGTGTTTTGGAGAAACATGAAGGAAAAACTCAAAGTCTGAAATGGATTCCATGCAGCCAGACCTGCAGACTGTGATCATCATTCTGAATGACAACAGGAAGACAGTGTGGATGTTTGGAGGATTTAGGAGTTCTCTTGATTAGTTTCTAATTATTATATATAGATTTTACTGCTGGTCGGTGGTTCTGGGTGCAGGAGCTTCCTGCTGTGTTTACCATCTGGTTGAGAGGAAGAAACGATTCACTGGCATCTGCTGCTGATTTTTCTGCTCCTTTCAGACAAAACATGTGACTTCCAATCACACGTGTGATTGGACGGTGATGTTGTACTGAATAAAACTGCAGCAGTTCTTCTTCATCCCACACTGCAGAAACACAAAACCTTACCAAGAATGTTTGATGTACAGTAGTTTATAGTTGAAACATCAGTTCACTTGAACTAAGACAAAACTGACTTACAAGTAACTTTTAAGCAACATATAGGAGCTTGACTCAAGTCAATAATTATTGGATATTTTAAAAAGTAAGTTGGCCTTAAATTTTGTCTCGACAGAATTATTTAATCCCAAATATTCCATGTATTTTTTTTCTTGTGGGATTTTTCTGGCGGGGTAAACTTTGAGTCACACTCAGACATCTTCATTACGTTCTTTGACTCGAGACGGTTGAGGCTACCGCTAACTAGCTGCTAATATGCACTTGCTAACCTTTTCATAATGGGGCCATTATAGCTAGATAAAAAGGACTACATTTCTACAAAAAAAACTCAGAAATCTTGAGATTTATCTCAGAAATTCTCTAGACAAAATAAGGAAATTTGAGTTTGAAAGTCAAAAAAATTGCTTGAAAAAAGTCAGACTTTGAAACTCAGAAATGTCCTTATTTTTCTAGAAAATTTCTGAAATCTCAAAATTTCTGAGTCTTTTTAGAGGAAATTTACTAAAAATGTTTTTCTATCTACAATAGCCCTAATATGCCGTCCTACATTTTTACTTTTATCATGAGTTTCTAAAAATGAATCTCCAGTTGGCTGGACGACATTCGAACTTTTCAGTGGAGATGCAGGTTTTAAATTTCCGTCATAAGGGTTTTTAAAAAGTCTTACATTTGCGTTGGTGAAAGCTTCAGAACCCCTGATCTTTCCTTGTTTCTCCTGTAAAATCTGCCGGGTTCTGGTTCTGGTTCTGGTTCCAGGTGAGATGAGGAGGCTTTGATCAGAGCTACAGGAAGAGTTAAAAATAAAGATGTAGAGCAGATGCTGCTCTGGATTTGGGCTCCAGCTGCTTGGAGGTCGAGGTGATTGATGTGTGAAGCTGCTGCTGCTGGTCTGGAGGTTTCGCTGGTTTTTCTCGTTTCCCTGCCGTTTTGTGACGCTGCAAGTGACTGCAGATGCTCGTCATCACTCTCGGTCATGTGATGCAACACTTGGCAAGGTGATGCTGCCATCTGGTTACTACGGAAACCGTTGTATAGCTGCTACTCCGGGGCATGACTCAGCAGTTTGATGAAGAGATTAAAGGAGACTTAAAGGTGATGATGGAGGATTACAGGACGAGTTCAGAGGTTTCACCCTTTCTGTTCAAAACCAAAACATTACAAAGAAATATTCTCTACTTTTGTTGTTTTAGTCAACCTCATGCTCAGGTTGCTGATTCAAATACTGGAATAGAAACCTTCATCATCTGGACCCTCAGCAGAAACCAAATCGTAGTTTTGATCCGTTAGTCCTGTTTTATACAAAACAGCCTGCAGTTACTCTGCATCGCCACAAGGTGTCACCATATAGATGAGCATGTCGGCTTCCTCCAGCCCTGCCGCCCTGTGGCTGCCTCTGATTGGCCGGGCAGGCTGTTTGTCACATTAAATCCCTCCAATCAGATGCTAAGCTGGATGTTATTGTAAATGATTTCAAATACATTCAAGACATTTGCATTTGTGTCAGAGGGGAAATCTTTTAGATGTTTAAAACCAAGCTAAACAAAATGTATATATATGAAATACGTTCCAAGCTTCATTATTAAGGAATACATTTATGAAAACCACACAATTTCTATAAGATTACAAATATTTTATTATTTTATGCCTCTCAAATGTTATTAAAAATTACTTTTTTTCAACATTATAGGATAAAGATTTTACTGTCAAACATAAATGATTTAACCAATCCAGTCTGGTACCTGTGGAGCTGGAAATTTGAAAAAATATAAAAATGTTTACATTTATAGAGCATAAATAACAAGTTTATCACTTTCTGTGCTCATATTGGAGTCAGTCAGATCTCAATCAGTTTGATCACTTGGTTCTTTTTTAGCAGAACCATGAAGATCTTCAGGTTTCTCAGCTGCAAGTGTGCAATTACTATCAATGTTGGACACACAAGAAAAATATGTTTGGAAAGCCAAGCAGAGAGACCTTGAAGTAGGGGATAAGATCCTGCAGCCATGTTGCTTTAAATGAAGTAATAATATTCAGACTGGAGTCTTTTGGAGTTCATCCGGTCTGTTTGCCATAGATCTCCATATCATCTGTTCTGATGGATGGAAGAGATGGCTTAATCTTCCTCCTCCTCGCTCTGCATCCTCATTCTCAGCTCCTCTGGGATTTGGTGTTGTAGATCAGGTGTTATTTGATGTTTTGACATGCTAATCAGCTGCTCCCAGTTGTAAAAAACAAAAACCTTCTTTCCCTGCCCTACATCCAGTCTCTACACATCTTTACTCAGCACAGGATAACATCATGTAGCTGATGGTGGATGGGAACCGTACAGAGGATTAAAGCTGGCGTGTGTGAGGGTGGAGTCCGGCCTCAGGCCATTTTAGATGGATTATATGGCCGTAAATCCTGGAATAATTCAGATACTGGTTTATTGTTTGAAACTATCAAAATATTGTGTTCAAACACTAAGCTGACTCCAGTTTTCAAGCGCAAAACCCTAATTATGCAGTTTTACTTCCTCTGGTAAAAGGCTGAAACGATTAATCAGTTATTGAAATAATCTTCAACTACTTTAGCAATTGATTAATTGTCAACTGTAGAATACAGGCTTAAAAGAGGCTACTTACTAAAAGAACAATACACTTAGAGCAGTAATTAAGCTAAAACTGTACAAAAAAATATATGCATTTTGCATTTAAGATTTTAAAAAACTCAAACGCTAAAGGAATGCTCTTATTACATTTTAGGGAAAATGTTTTTATTTTATTTTAGTGGAATCAAATTAAATGCTTTTTTGCATATTTTAATGTATTTCTAATGTAGCATAAAAAGGCTTACGTGGTTCAATAAAAAATCTGCAGAATATGCAAAATTTTAATGTGATTAGTTGATTAATTGTAATTTCAGTGCATAATCAATTATTAATTTTTAGTTGCAGCTCTACTCTTGTGTTTCTAAAAGCAGATTAATGTAGATGCTTCATGCCAAACCGCTCCAGAACTGCACATTGCTATAATTGTGCATTAATTGATTGAAACATTTATCCTCAGTTTGCCGTTTTCCCTCTGTCGTTCGGGGAAGCTTTTGGGTCAAGTGTGTGTTTGTAGCACAGAAAGCTGTTCCCTAACAGCTGAGAGAGAGAGAGGGAGAGAGAAAGAGAGAGAGGGGCGAGTGATGAGGAAGCGGATTGGTGGAGGAGGAGAGCCAGAGGATGGGAGGGGTGGGCTGGTGAGAGATCGAGCAGAGGAGAGAGTGAAGCTGCAGCAGCCAGCAGATAAAAGCTTTTTCTCTCCTTCTGCCGGCGTCTGCGAGCCGCGGATAAAACAGAGCCGTGCAGCCGGCAGAGGGAGCGGCGAATCCGGTCCGCCTGCCGCCGGATCACCAGGCCTCAAACCACAAACAGGGACAGATCTGAGCTGATCGGAGGGACCGCTCAACAACGCAGGAACACTCGGTGCCGTTCCAACCTCCAGCGTATCAATCGGATCGGCTTCTCTGAATGTTTCGTTTCAGCCGGAGACGCCTCCCGTCTTTGTTTCTGGGAGGACGCAATGTTTTAGGCTCCTCTGCGGTTCTACGTGATGCTCTGGACTATCCTTCACCAGACTCTGAATCTTCTTGGCTCTGCTCCAGATTCGCTGCACATCTACACAAGAAGAAGCTAACTGATGACCAGAACTGCTTTCTGTTTCGACTTCCCAGCCTCGGAGTCCAGAGGCCTGCTCCTAATTAGGAGAAAACAGACTTGAGTTATTAAGGGGTTTGTGGACGTGTTTTCGACATACTGATCCTCATCCTGCAAACTGTGT
The DNA here is from genome assembly GCF_904066995.2 of Poecilia reticulata. NCBI lineage: Eukaryota > Metazoa > Chordata > Actinopteri > Cyprinodontiformes > Poeciliidae > Poecilia > Poecilia reticulata. Next base: position 27,872,788 of record NC_088840.1, on the reverse strand, counting down.
GGTTTTCCAGCTGTTGCATCGTCGCACTGCACCACCTGATGAGGAGACGGGGCTCCTGAGTTCCCAAGGGCTCATGGCAAAATGACAACTTTAAACCTCAGGGAATGAGATGGAGTGGAAAGGTCCCAGCTTTTCAGAACTGCAAAGTCATATTCAGACTTTTAATTGCCACCACACTGAGGATAAAAAGACATGTCAGAGGAGCCAAATCATCACAGGAGAAACCTCCTTAACGGTCCGGATTAGACGTGAGGAGCGGTGGAAATCAGACTGAGTCTTTAGTAAGCTGTCAGAGTATTGGCTGGACTTCCTGCAATCTGTTGCAGCATTGGCTGATGGCTCCCTCTGTCACACACATCCAGACTGCAGGACGGGCAGCAGGAATACCATGGGAAGACTCAGATATACTGATCTCTCTTCTTCTCTGCTGCATTAACATTACCACAGCGTGGTCTGTGGATCATTAATTCATGAGCTTAGATAGAGCTCTTGGATCCCTTCATTCTGGTTCTGTTGATCGGAATGAAACGGGAGCAGATCAGAAGGTTTTTCTCACCTTGGGATATAGCTGTCTTCAATTTTCCTGGGACTTTTAATGATTGATGGAAGATGAGACTAGAAAACAAGTTGACATTCGTTTCTTTGGCTTGAAGGCTGGAGAATCCCAGATGGGATGAAAGCAACTCTGATCTGTTGCCTTAGGCTAGCTACCAATAAATCTGAGTCCTAAGCTGGACTGGGCTGATTTCCACCTGTATCCTTTCACCGGACAAATGGACTGGAGAATATTCTTCCTGGATTGTTATTTTGGAAGGTAGCATAGTAAAAACCATCCTCTCGTTCTACGCTTTGCTTCATTCAGAGGGTCTGGGCTCTCGGCTATTGAGCGACAGTTGCTTCCTCGAGGTGTGGACTGTGCCAGTTCAACGCAGTGAAGCTTACCAAGAAGTGCCGAGCAGAACGAGATGGCTGTTAATGGTGATTCAATATTTGGAAGCGTGACCAACATTCACTTCCCTCGCTGCCATTGCTAAAACTACAAACGGTGCAGAAAATCATTCACAAGTCCTTCTGTTCGCTGACTGGCCCGGTTGAGTCCAACTCAGTGGGAGAAAACCTGGAGATTTTAATTGTGAGGATTAGCGCAGGAAGGCAATGGCCAAACCTTAGAGGTTGATCTTTTAGCTTCCTGTTTCGCTGCCTTCATTCTCCCCTGGGGCATCACCGGAGACATGGGGAATTCAATGGGTTGCGTTCGGCCTCTTCGGGAAGGCGATCCGGACGGCGCACCGACCCTGACACCAAAGAAACGTCTTCGCTTCAGACGTAAGCAAAAAGGCAATAAGAACCAGAGGGCTGGGGAGGAGAAACGGACCCGGGTCCATGAGTCCGACGAGGTCGACCAGGTGAAGGAGAAAAATCCTGAAGGTGTGGAGAGTAGCAGAACAGTGCCTGAATCCCATTTAAGTCATTCCAGAACCGATCCACACAGCAATACTCTGTCTCCCAGCTCTATGGGTGGACTGTTGAGCAGCCGAATACTCGAAGCGACTCCCAAGCCCAGTCCAGCCTGGAGAGGAGTCTTCTGCCTTCCTGGGGAGGAAGACACGGTCAGCGCCATCATCGACGTCTCCAGCATCCCGAGCCAAACCACAGCCACCACCCCGGTCAACATGGCGCCGGCCCTGGGCAGTACCACTCCAGGAGGAGGCAGGGTCTGCCGGGTTAGGGAGAAAGTTCAAGGCATTCTGGAAAAACCTTGGATACACAAAAGGGAAGAGGAGAAGGAGAAAGTGAGTAAGGATGGAGGGGGAAACAGGCCAAAGGCAGCAGTAAAGGAGCATAAAGGTGTAGTCCACATCCGAGAGGTGGATGGGAAGCTCTGCGTGGTGCGGACGGTCTACCCCAGTGATCTGGGCTCCCCGCTGCGGAAGGACAACGAGGTGGATGTTCATAAAGAACCTCCGGCACCGTCGCCCGTCACAGGAAACATCCTGAAAGTTAAGCTGGTAGAACCAGCAGGTGATTCCTCGACATCTTCCGGCCATTTGCACATCCAGGACACCATGAAAGCTTCGTCTCTTTTCGAGTCGGGCTACTCCAGCGATCTTCCTCTGACATCTCCGGAAACGGCAGGTACCACTCCCAGTCAAACGGACTGGGGAGGCCTGACCAGCAGCTCGTCTGAGAAACTGGACTCTACCCTGGAGAGTCCGCTGGTGCCGCAGAAACAGGCGGCTTCGAAGCACCTGCCGCAGGTTTGTACAAAGGTAACCGAATCAAACCGTGCAACGTTTCTAGAACTAACATCTTGGGTCAAATGCTAAACCTGAATTTGATAGAAAACTACCGATCAGGAAACTCCTGCCTATTCATGGGTTAGTTTTGTGGATTTGCCTATTACCACAGTGTCTTTTTTGTAGGTCATTTGAGATCAAATTTACTTTTGGAAGCTGAAATAATGAGGCGCAATGCTACTTCACATGCTATTGGCTGACATGTGTAAAGCAGCCAATCCTACACCGCCATTCATTTTCCTTGATGCTGATTGGCTGCAGCGCCAAAAGATACTGGAAGTTAGCTTCTGCTGTAGTGCTAAGACACTTTCCACAGAGCGTTTTAATGTTTCTTAAGGTAGATTTGGTATTCAAACTATTAAAATAGGCATGTTTAGAGGGGAACTCAAATATTTTGCCTTTTGTGGGCATCTGTGGTCCCTACCTACTACTGAAGATCTGCTGTGAAACCTATAGCTTTATTTAATATAGATTTTGCTTTTTTGCAGTGAAGCTTGTTCTGTTGCTGATAAATTATCCAACCTTGAATAAAAAACCTTGCAAAGAAGTGTTTTTTGTCTCATATCAAGTGTACCAAGATATTTGCACTAAAATTTGGACCTAAAATACTTGGTGAGATTTTGTGTTTTTGCAGTGAATAACTTAAATAGTTGGATTAGTCAGCATAAAAACAATATTTAGAAATAGCTTCAGTGTTTCTCCTTTCCTGTTTTGATTCTCTGAATCCGACCACAGATATTTATTCCCAGGAAAGAGGAATAATTTAGTTCCTGGACCTTATTCTCCAAACCGCTGGTCTCTGGTGTTTGGAGGAGCTTTTACAGCTCTTTTTGTTAGTCTCTGGTTTGTTTTCGTGGTTTCACCGTCGTCATGTGTGCAGCCTGTTGCAGCAATGGTCATGTCAGTTTTCAGCTCTTATCGGATTTTGAGGACATTCATCCTCTGTCAGTTCTTTCCGCCTTTGTTCTTGTGGCCTAATCAACACGGCCCAGGCCAGTCCCTCCATCCTCCTTTTTCCCTTCGTCTCCACACACACACACACAGACGCACCCACACACACACAGCTGACGTATGTAAGAGTGTGAGAGGCAGAGAGGACGGTTGAGTGTTTTAGAGAAAGGTCAGTGGCTGTAATGACGGGGTTTACTTTCTCCTGTAAGTTGAAACTAATCGTTTACTACAAATTTAAACTGACTGGTGGAAAAGGTCACTTACAGTAGAAGTTAACAGTATAAAGTAGTGGTGGAATTCGGTTAAAATTGAGTTAATCTCAGGGTCTGCCATTAATTAATCAAATTAATTGCATTTTAATTGACATAATAAGCAGCATTTTCTGTTACAAACCCCTTTTTGCTGCTAAATTTATCAATAAAATGCTATTTTAGGCTTGAACAGCTTTTAGCACAACTTGAACACACCTAGTCTTTTCCTTGTTTTTGCTGCGTCACATAAGATAATTTTTTGAAGCAGAAATGGCTCGAGAAGCAGCTTTATCATTTATTTTTATTTTTGGATAGCAACATTTACATTTCTGACAGTAAATTAAATAAATACAGACTTTTATTGTTGTAAAACTACTTCCACAAACTATTTTAATAAAACTTTATCTGCGTGTTGCAACAGATAGTTTTTATCAGACATTTGTTTTGCTTATAATTGAATGTAATCTTAAATCTGACCTCAAACATCACTTGATGTGGCAACTATAGGTTTGGATTTTGGTCTCTAAAGTTGAATTCAGTTATCAAAACCTGCAGATTAATGGATTGTGCATTAATTGCGACTTTAGCTGCTAATAAGTGCTTCAGAGTGATGGACTTATTTCTGCATGCAGGTGTTGAACTTCACATCTTCTGTGTTTCTGCTGCGTGCGTTCAGCAGCGCTGCTCTCTCTTGTCCCTCCTGCTCTGCATTTTTTGGCCGTTGCCGCAGTCTCCCGGCATTCTCCGGACATTTCCCAGCTCCGTGTGAGCGGCAGGGAGGGAGGGCGGTCTGACAGGAGGCGACTGATGATAGCAGCAGCAGCAGCAGCCAAGCGCTGACGGTCACTGCCCCTGCATCACTAACGGTCCCAAACAGGCAGGATTCAGAGGAAAAGCCTCCATGCTAGCCTCCCTGGAAGCTGTGTTTAATCGTCTGGGGAAGGAAAAACTTTGATTTCATTTGGCTGAAGTGGCTCAAGTTTGTTTATGTTTTAGGCAGAAGTTTTTCCTCTACTAGAAAAGCACATTTTAAAATGTCAACTAACTACAACAACTGTCTTTGAACCACACAAGCAGCGCTAGAAAGCAGGAATTAAACATGTTAGGATCAAAGTTCTTTGTTTTTTTTAATGGTATTACAGAGATCGTTTGTGGAAAATAATCACAGATGAAGGAGGAAATGCTTTCTAAGGGTGCACTGACGTTTTAAAGAAGGAGTTTAATGTAAAAAGTGTCAGAGCAGGAGTTTCTTAATCTGTCAAATTGTGACATTAAATTTTTTAAGTCATATTTGATGTACACGGAAACTGAAGGTGACACAGTTACTGGAATGTGTTATAAAATACTGGGGAAATACATGATACCGCCCCTTTAAACTCTTAGCACCAGGTTAGCCCTTGAACTGTTCGGTGGTGGTAGAATGTACTAACTGCCAGGACTGCTCCACTTAGAAAAACTTAACTTTCATTGATTACTCTGACTCTGATTATACTGACTGCTCAGGCCTATCTCACAGAACCCCACTTGAAGGAAAGTTGAAGTTTTCATCATTGGAAACAAAAGAAAAATGTCTTAAAAGTGTCTTTTAATCTTAGGCAGTTAGATGTTCTCTGTGTTTTATTTTTTAAATAATATTTTGTGATTTCTTTAACTAGGACAAAATGTTTCCTTCAAACTTTGTTTGTTGATCATCCTCTGAAACAGGAGATGATGATGATGATGAAGGAAGGTGATAAAAATAGATAAATGGAGGCTGGGCAGGGAAGAGGAGGGAAATGATGCTGCAGTGAATACGTTTATTTAATTATACATGAGTAATTATCTCGTTATTCTTATTAATAGTGAGAGACATCGAGGCGAGGGGAAACATCAGGTTCGGTCAAAGAGAATTGTGTTACGTTGTTTCCATAGCAACTTCATTTCCAGCTGCTGTGGGATTTTACCGTCTGTTTTCTCATTTTTACCTCTGCCTCTGCCTCTGCGCTCTGTTCCCCTCCAGATCTCGGAGATCTACGTCTGCGGCGAGTCCGCTGACCTCACAGCCAAAGAGAAGCTGCTGCTATGGAGCCAGCAGGCCACCGAGGGCTACCCCGGCCTCCGCTGCACCAACTTCAGCTCGGCGTGGAGCAACGGCCGCATGTTCAACGCGCTGCTGCACAGATACAGGTCCGGGCCGCTGCAGGCGGAGCGGCGCTGCGTTTTAGGCAGACGGGCACCAACATGCTGCATCTGTGTTTGATTTTGCAGGCCGGACCTCATCAACATGGAGGCCGTGACCCGGCAAAGCAACCGGGAGAACCTGGAGCAGGCCTTCGAGATCGCCGAGTCGCTGGGCGTGACCAGGCTGCTGGACGCCGAGGGTGAGGCTGCGGATCGGAACCGCTCTTCTCTTAACATCACACATCTTCCCTCAAAAGCAGCCAGACTTACTGGAGATAATCTGAAGTGATCTTAGTTAATTTTCTCTGAGAAAGTCTTTTATTGCTGTTTTTATGCCATTTATTGAGGAAACCTGCTTTTATTTTCCTTTCCTTACTGAATCATTGGGGATAAAACTTTAAAAAAAAGTTCAGGATGAATGGATGGGTTTTAGCGACGCTGCGTTTCCATTGCAAATATGTTGAGAAAACACATTTTTGCAATTGAAGTGTTTCCGTTAATAAGAAACTAAATTAAAATCCCAGGTTAATAAGTTTGTCCAGGAGAAAAGTAATTAAAAAACACGCTTAATCATCCGAGCACTTCCTGTCGTCGTCTTCGTCTTTTCCGCAAGTAGTAACATTCGGTTGTTGATTATGTGACTCGTGATTTTGTGAAATAAAATACAGATACAACTCCTTTATTAAAAAGGAAAATAAAAAATGTACTACCTAAAATGCAACAGCAGCATTTCTTTAGCCTGATCATTTGTAGTGGAGGATTCATCTGCAGCCAGATGGATTTGAAAAGCTCTGCCTGATTTATCAACACATTGCAGGTTTGATCTGTTTTATGTTTCTCCTCTCTGATTTCCTCAGATGTCGACGTTCCGTCTCCAGACGAGAAGTCCGTCATCACTTACGTCTCCTCGATTTACGACGCTTTCCCTAAAATCCCAGAGGGAGGAGAAGGCATCGCCGCACAGGTGTGACCCGATTGCTGCTTATTTCCATCTTAAAGATGATTCAGATTTTTTTCTGCTGTCCTTTAGCAGTGAAAGTTTCCTTCCTTTTCCCCTGAACTGTTTCCTCTGGTCATCAGGAAGTGGACCAGCGCTGGTCGGAGTACCAGTCCAGGTTCTCGTCTCTGGTCCAGTGGACCCGCCAGCATACGGGCCTCATGGCCAAGAAGAACTTCCCACAGAACCCAGTAGAACTCAAGGTGAGCATCATTTTTATTTTATTTTAAAGCACTTTAACACCAAACATTGTCCAAATTAATACCTAAATGATTTCTGTTAACTGCTTTGGTGTAACAAAAACTAGAGCTGGACGATTAACTGATTTGATCAAATATTAAGGTAATTAATGATTAATTGATTTAATTGAATATTAAGTTAGTTGATAATTAATTTTATCTAATGTGGATCATTAATTAATTTTATTGAATGTTAAGTTTATGATTAATTGACGTTATTGATTAATCAAATTTCAGTAATGTCATCATGCCCAGGGTGGCCATCTTGTTTGAAAACCTTGTTTTAAAGTTTCTTTTTCTCTGGACCTGAAATTCAAGTCAACTGAACGACAAAATATTAGGGTCAGACTAAGATTTATTTTTAATAAAAATAAAATAATGTTACAAGAATACAGTCAAAATAATATGAGAATAAAGTTACAATGTTAGCAGAATGAAGTAGTAATTTATTGACAAATAATTATACAAGCTTTTTTGTCATTAAATTGCTTTTTCTTGCCATTTTATGATGCTCTTATGGTAAAATTGTGTCTTTATTCTGCTAATATTATGACTATATTCTCGTAGTTGAGCATAAATTATTGTAGCCTGAAGTAAAAGCCACATTTTGAAAATGTTTTCTGCCATTTGTAATTTAAAGCAGAAAAAAAACCTGCAACCTGCTGACATATTTATTATAAATGAGGCGTGCATGAAGTCATTGAAGCCTGTTTGTTTGTGACGCTCCGTCACAGACTGTAAAGGTGACTGGCTTTGAGTCGCGGCGTCCATTTACACTCCGTTCCTCCTGCAGGCACTTTATAACGAGTACATCCATTTCAAAGAGACGGAGATCCCCAGCAAGGAGACGGAGAAGTCTCACATCGAGCATCTCTACAAGCTGCTGGAGGTGAGCGCCGTGTGCAGGACGCCGCATTGGCTCCCGGAGCAAACCCTGCAGAACTCAAACACATGACGGGTGGCGAATAAAAGCTCCCCCTGTGTCCCGCTCAGCTGATTCTACCGCCGAGCGAGACTTATGATGCGTTTCCCGTTCCCAGGTCTGGATCGAGTTCGGCCGGATTAAGCTTCCTCCGGGCCTCCATCCCAACGATCTGGAGGAGGAGTGGGGCAAGCTGATCCTGGAGATGCTGGAGCGGGAGAAGGCCCTGAGGCCGGCCGTGGAGAGGTGCAGAAACACAGACGGACTCTTTGTCGCTGAGGTTTGATTTCGCAGGAGTTCCTACTGAACCTGTGTGCTTTCAGAGTGGAGCTGCTGCTGCAGCGAGCCAATAAGATCCAGAACACGGCCGTGGACTGTGAGGAGAAACTCACCCTGGCCAAGAACACGCTGCAGGCCGTGAGTTCGCCTGCGTTTGTTATTTCACAGGTTTTATGGCTCCCAGCTGGATGTCAGGTAAACACAGTGGAGCTGCTTTACGGCGCCTCGACCCATCTGGAGCATCAAATATTTACTCACCGCTTTCCTGCTTTCCGCAAATATTCCACGTTTATCCTGGGAGCGGAAACACTCTTAATAATTATTGCTTCCTATTTGTTTTACAGCAGAAAGCAGATTAAAAAAAAATAAATAATATTAGCAATAAACCATTGATACCACTTTGATCATTTTAGTTTAACTAGAAAAAAAGTAAAAAGAATAATCAATGAAAGAAAATGTGAATGAAAAAGAGCTACTTTTTCTGATAATTCTGATGGCATCTGGCAGGAGTTTGCTGCAGAAGGGAAGGAACTGAAGCGTCTGTCATCTGGTTTCAGGACGCGTCCCGAGCCGAGAGCGGCGAGGCGGTGCAGTGCGAGAGAGAAATGGCGTGTTACCTGCAGGACTGCGAGGCGCTGATCCGGCAGATCGAGCAGGATCTGAAAATCCTGCGAGAGGAAAAGTACTACCAGGTGGACCAGCTGGCCTTCAGGTGAGAATACGAGTAAAACGGACCAGAGAACGTTCAGCTAATTCTGTTAGCAAGTCTTAGGAGGAAAACAACTCAAGTCTAGGTTAGAAAACTGCTGACTGAAACACTTTGGTTCAAAAAAGTCTCATCAGTCCAACTTTCTGCCTTCGTTCACATGAAGCATGAAATATTAAGAAAAAATGTGCGTCACACGACATTCAGACCTGAACCTTCAAAGACGCATAAAGACGGTTATAAAGTCGGCCTTCTATCACCTGAAGAACATTTCCAGGGTTAAATGTTCCCTGTATTTATTCATTCATGTTGAAATGCCTAGAATCTCTCAAGCTTTGCTATATAAACGGCAATGCATTAATCTGAAACATTTAATGCATTTAATGCATTATTAATGCATTATAATACACAGATTAATCAAACTAAAATGGAGAGTTTCCTAGTTCACACCAGTTTTTACTGACTGTGTAAGTAAAAGGAAACTTGACTGGTTTGAATCCCTTTTTTCAGATTTTAAATCCAGTTTGATTGAATTTACGAGTAAATATTATGGAGAAGTTTTTACCTGATTTCATGTCGACTCATCCTGCACGGTAAATTAATTCTGCCTCCTTCATAACACCATTTGACCTTTTCGTGACCTTTCCCGGAGACGTGAAATTCAGAGAAAAACACCCAACAGACCGTTGGGCGGAGTCAAATCAGGCTCAAAACTTCAGAGCTTCTGTTTTTACAGGAAACACAGAAACATACGGGGGACAAATAACACTCCGCTCTCCATTAATACTGACTTTACTTCCTGATTCCTGCAGAGTTAACTGCCTTCAGGAGGAGCTGGTCTCGCTCCGGCTGCAGTGCTCCAGCGTCTACAGGAAGGGCCACTTCTCTCAGGCCCTGGGGCCCACCAGCACGGAGCCGCCCTGGCAGAGAGCCACAGACGGAGGCCTCTCTCTGGGTCAGACCCTGCTAGGCGCCGTGGGGGCCGCGGGGGCCGTTGGAGCCGCTCTCTTGCGGCGGCCGGTGGCGCGCTCCCAGCTGGTGGCCATGTCGTCATCAGAGGACGAAGGAAGCCTGAGGTTCATCTACGAGCTGCTGGGATGGGTGGAGGAGACGCAGGTCAGCCTCTACTGACCGAAACTTTCAAAAACACAGATTATTTCAGATTATTTTAAACATAACCAGGATCTGTGGGTCTCTTCCTGGTTGGATTGTGATTTTAGGTTCTTTACCTCCTACAAAACTCATGTTTTCTTCAGATAAATGGAGCTTTTCTTCACTTTTTCCATAAAGTTTTCTCTGTTGAGCAAGTTGCAGATTAAAAAAACATAAAACATTTTTTCTTTGTTGTATTTTCAGCTGTCTCATTTGGTTTTCACTGCAAAAACAGAAAAAGCATTTAAAACGTAGTCACATGGTTCAAATTGTGTCAAAGAAAATCCATTAAGCACCCCAGTTATTAATCAGCTTATAAAAATACTCGAGCATAAATACACTGAGCTTTTCACACGTTGATATTTGAAGTATTATTTTTAGCTGCATGCTTTGCTACAAATGACAAAACTTGTCATGCTGTTCTTGCATTTTACACAAAAAATGCTTTTTTTTAATTTGAAAATTAATTAAACTGTTTATTTGCATCTTTCAACATATTTCTAATATATAAAAAGGTTTGATTGGTTAAATTAAAAATCTGCACAATGTACCTTTTTTTTTTAATCTGATTAATTTTCAAAATAATTTTTAAATTAATCGTTAGCTGCAGCCCTGCTCTGGTTGCTATGGTGATTCCCTCCCATTAGAAAGAAACATAAAAACACTTAAATTCTTAAACAAACTCACTTTTTGCTAAATCTTGACTTTCTATAGAAAAACGTTTTGAGCTGTTGGCGACAAAACCTTCTCACGTCCGAATATGAAAACTTTTGTATTTTGTGTTTGAAATGTGACCTTTCACTTCCACAAAACGCCAAATTCTGCAGATCAACTCTGTCATTGTGTGTTTCAGGAGCTGCTGGAGGGAGCAGAATGGGGCGCAGACCTCCCCTCTGTGGAGAACAACCTGCAGGAGCACAACACCATCCACACGGCTGTGGAGGAGCTGCTGAGCAGCCTGCAGGAGGCGCGCAGCTACGAGGTGCACATGCAGCCCCACAGGACCAGCTTTTATTCTAGTAAACTTTACAGTTGATAACCAATATTGTGTTTGTCTCCATTTAGGCTAAAGTATCCCCGAACTACAAAGGCAGCTACTCAGAAACCCTGGCCAAACTGGAGCACCAGTACTGCAAGCTACTCGTGAGTGTTTCCCAGTTAATCCCATTAAAGCATGACAACAAATTCTCCATCTGCTCTATGCGCTTTCCATCTTTTCTTCCCTTTTTCTAGTGTTTCTGCAGTTCTGATGCATCTAAATGCTTTCAGCCATGCTGAAGTAGCTGCTTTGGAGTTTTAAATTTTCAGTTTTGTACATTTTAAAGCTTTACAACAAAAGCCCCTTTTTATCATGAATGTCTGGCTGACAAGTCACACCACAAAATCACAAGGTTTTACCAAGTATTTTTCTCTAGTTTCTGCTGAAATACCTTAGTACTCTTGAATTAAGACAAACCTGACTTTCAAGTAAATATAGGAGCTTGTTTGAAATCAGTAATTCCTTTTCATTTGTAGAAAAATTTTTTGTTTTATGTGAAATGCAAGACTAGGATTTAAAAAAAAAATCAATGTTAAGGAGTTACTTTAAACAAGTTCCTATTTTTACTTGCAAGTTAGTTTTTCTTATTTCAACCTTATTAAGATCTTTGCACTAGAAACTAGACAAAAATACTTTGTATTTAATCTTCGACTGGCTTTAAAATCTTCTGTTTCATCCCAGCTTGACCAAACAATGAGAGGAAGTGTTGTGTGTCTGATGGGGGTGTTTGTGTGGTTTCCATAGGAACATTCGTCATGCCGCCTGCAGAGCCTGGAGAGTTTGCACGCGTTCGTGTCCCGCTGCACCGAGGAGCTGATCTGGCTCAACGAGCGCGAGGAAGAGGAGATCTCCTTCGACTGGAGCGACGGCAACGCCAACATGAGCGCCAAGCGGGAGCTGTACGAGGTGAGGGACGGCGGCCGAAGTTCCCCACTGTAAACATAAACACACCCTGATGTTAACCTGCTGGTTCTGGTTCTGGTTGCAGGAGTTGAGGTTGGAATTGGCAGAGAAACAGGATATGATGCGTTCCATCCAGGAAACGGCTGGCCGGCTCTGTCAGGAAAACCATCCGGCCAAACAGACTGTGGAGGTAAACTTTACACATTTACCTCAGGTTGGTCTTTACTGCTGAATGGAAGTGGGCGGGGCTTCTGTGTCATTGAGCTGGAAGCTCCGCCCACCACATTCAGCAGCTATTGAGAAAATTCATTCTTCTCAATGTTTATTTGATAACGTCAGACTTTTAACAAAATGTTTGTGCTTTCACTCAGTCAAAGCTCCTGTGGAGGCTTTTACATTTTACAGCTTTAAAAATGTTTTAAAAAACTTATTGATCAAAAGAAATATGACTCCAGAAACTCTGCATGCAAATTAATACTTTCTGTCTTTGTTGTTCATTTTAAAGGCTATTTAAAATGAATGACATTTCTTTTGCTTTCATTTATTACTGAGGAATAAATCAAAATGTGAAGTTACAATTTCTATTATGTGATTCTAAAATAAATTGCATTAAAAATGAAAATAAAATGTAAGTAAAGAAATGTTTTCTGTGTTTCCAGGCCTACAGTGCAGCGCTGCAGACGCAGTGGCAGTGGGTGGAGCAGCTGTGTGTTTGTGTTGAGCAGCATCTCAAAGACAACACCGCCTACTTCCAGGTGAGCTTAAGGTTCTGTTTTCGTTACTGCAACGTTTAAAACGGGATAAAACCATTAGAGTTCTGATTGAACTGGTGTAAACTCAATAAAACTGGTTTAAATCAGATTAAACTAATTTAACTGGATAAAACCAGTTTAAACCAGATTAAACTAGTTTAACTGGATAAAACCAGATAGAACCAGTTTTACAGCCAGATAACACTGGTCAGAACCAGTTTGAACTGGATTTTTCTCCGCTGGTTGTTAATGTCTGGTGTCTGTGCGTTTTTCCTCCAGTTCATGAGCGACGCCAGGGACTGCGAGTCGTACCTGCGGCAGCTTCAGGAGACGATAAAGAGACAGTACACCTGCGACAAGAACAGCCGGCTGAGCAAACTGGAGGACCTGCTGCAGGACTCCATGGTAACCAGACATCCAATCAGAAAGCTTTAGCTCGGTCACTAGCCTGAATCAAGCCACGCCCACATCCGTCCATCTGTCCTTTCATTTTCTGAACAGTCTTTGCATTTTTCATTCTATTTTTATTCAGCTTACAGTCTGGACTTTGACTAGGCCATTCAGTCAGGTTGCAGTCTGGACTTTGACTATGCCATTGCAGCCTCTTGTTTCTTTTCTACCACCAGTGGGAGTTGTTTTGGTTTTCTCCTAACATGATGCTGCGATTCAGGTCCATCTGTCCATCGTCCCAGACGTTTTGTCCTTCATTCAGACGCTGCTCTGCAGACCTCAGTCCTGCTGCCTTCTTGATTTTAGATCCAGAAGGTTTTTTTCCTTCAACCCCTATGTATTAGTTTTTTCCTACTTTTCCTGTCAGGAATCGAACCGTTAACCTGCTAATTGAGGCCTATAGATCCTCAGCTGAAGGTCATGTTGGGGTTTGACCTTAAATCTTTTCTGTTTCCTGTTGATGGAGTTTCCAGCTCGATGTTTCTCCCGGGAGCCGTCGTACCTGTTCGCCTCAGAATGTCACGCCTCACTCTTTATATTCCAGAAATGCATCTGGTCCGTGTTGGTTCAGGTTCAAATCACCAGCTGACCTGCTGCTGTTCTCCTGACAGCGGCGCCTCGTCTCTCAGTGGGAAATTCATCTCAGAGGCGTAATGTAAAAACTCATCAGCAACGACCTGCTAGCTGCCTCCCTGTTGTTTCTCCATCATGAATCTTTAATGGCTCCCTTTTCTCTGGGCCAGATGATGATGAGGAGCTGCAGCTCCGGCTGTCAGGGCGGAGAGCCCTCCAGTTAAATCTTTAATGTTTATCGGCCGAGTTGGAAAGGTCCGCTCAGGTCCAGAGGCTTGGACAACGCTGGTCTTCCTGCTGGTTCTCCACATTCATACGCCTCTTTAAAGTTGCAGCTCAGTCCCTTCAATTATTAAGGCTAAAAAGTTTTCTTAGATAGCACTAGCGTCTCCATATCCATAAATTATAGCAAGACCTGCTATGATTTATGGATATGGAGACATTGGTGCTTTCTAAGCAGACAGGATGCAGATTTCAGTAAATGTATTACTGGATTAGTCAGCACCTGTTAGCCGCTATAGCTAGTGACTCACCTGAAGGCATCATGTCTACAGAACCAGACTGTTCCAGCGTTGTCAGCTGGTTTTACTGCTGTACAATGGCTGCTGGAAAAGACGAGAGTTTTGTTGTTGACTCACCAGAAGTCATTGCTGCATTCTTGTTGGTTGTGCAGGAGGCTCCACTTCTGCTTTTCAAAGATATATGCTGGTTTAATTGCACATCTGTTTGCAGTTATTTTTGAGTTGAGAAGCTTATTTGGGTTTAAAGTGACTAATTCTGAACTGAACAGACTAAAATCTGATTATCTATGAATAAGTAAAAAAATGTAATGAACATGTTTTGTTTAGACTTATGCTAACCTGCAATAGGTCACCAGTTGAGTTATGACCCTCTGCTGTTCCTGTAGGAGGAGAAGGAGCAGCTGATTGAGTACCGCAGTACGGTGGCCAGCCTGGTGGGTCGGGCCAAGACGGTGGTCCAGCTCCGGCCCCGCGGCGCGGAGAGCCCACTGGGTGGCGCCACACCCATCAGAGCCATCTGCGACTACAAACAGATCGAGGTACGGCAGCCGAGCTTCACCCGTTTCTCACCTCTGACCTTCCCCGGCGATCGCCTTCCCCTGGAAACGGCGCCATGTTTCCTTCTCAGTGCAGCGAAGGTTCGCTTGGAGAAATGTGGCGGAAATGTTTATCAGGAGAAAAATGTCTGGTCTAAACTCAAGCAGCTCAAAGAGTCGAGCATCAAAAAACCCTCAAGCAGTCTAAAGGAAGAGGATCAAAAAGATCTGACAAGATGGAGGAAATAAAGTGGTTGTTGTTCCATTCCAATGCTGTGCCAAAAATCCAAATAAATAACCAGACATTCTGCCAGCTGTGTTGTTAGTTATGTAATTATTTTCATATACTGTTTCTTCCTTGCAGTAAGAATTTGTAAACCTCCATTTTATTCATGTTGTCCCAAATTTATCTGGTAGATTTGAATTTTAAGACTCAAATTCACCAAATAAATTCTGAGAAAAGGTCAGAATTCTTATTTTTCCAGCTCCATCATTTAATCAGAAACCAGTCAGGATCCAGAAAGTTTCCTGTTGAAATGTAGGGTTCTATGTAGATGTTCAGAGGAGATGAAGGATCCGTCCTGCTGGTTCTGACGGACCGTTAGCTTGGCCGTCTTCAGAGTCCAAAAGCATATCAACTCTAAATGTGTCCCAAGCAGGACCCCGTAGTTTCTTCTCTGCAGCGCCCCCTGGAGTCCGGCTGCCATATTTAGCGGCAGGTTCTGCTGGGTCGGTGTATTTGAACACCGGAGCTTCCTGTTTGGGTTTGGGGTTCGGCTCAGTGTCACAGAGGCTCTGGAGAGTCGAGCACCACAGTAATCTTTCTCTGCTTCGCTTTCTTTTTTTCTCTCCACACCCCTCCTCTTCCTCCTCCTCCTCTTCCTCTCGTCTGTCGGTCGGCCTGACAAGACAAACGTTCAGGTATAGCTGCCTCTCTTCTCCTTCTCTAACCTCAGATTCTCACTCGCTCGCTTCCTTATCAGCTGATTTAAGACTTTTTAACACGATTCTCTAAGTTTGATTTATTTGCTTATTTACCTATAAAATAAAATCGTTTTCATTTATTCTTTTATTTCTGACTTTTCACACAATGAACGACATAACAGACATGAAGCATGAACCTGTAAATGACAAACAAATATTTAATTAGATGAATAAAAAAGCAAAGACAAATGGGGAAAATAAATGAAATAAACAGAAAGCAAATAAAATGGGGTTTAATATGTTCTGTGCTATTATAGTTATAAGTTGGAGCATGTGCAGAGAAATAATCTCAACATTTCTGATTTTGATCAAAGTTGGTTTGGTTTTATAAACAAATTTGTAAAACATTTTTCCTGTTTGCCACTAACTCATAATTGTGTCGACTCATAATTTTTTACTGAGGTAAAGTATTGGACTAATCTCTAATAATTGTATTATATTGTTTTTATTTGTTTCTGTAGTTGTGATAACCTAACTTACAATAAATTGCAAAGTCAAATTTAAATTAAAATATAAATTTTAAAACAATAAAATGTGATAAGAATAATAATCATCTGAAAATAATTGATTAAACGTGGATATAAATATTTGCAGTAAATATGTGAATATTTCTTCTGGATTTTTTATTTAACTTTTGCTTTTTAATTTCCTTAACCATTAAAGCAATTAATAAATATTAGTGGAACTCAATATACTGTATTTACCAGAGTAAAGCACACAGAAACAAAAATAAAATGCATATAAATTGTATATAAACATTCTGATAGAAGCTAAATTCCAATATTTACAGAAAGTTATTGCTTGTCTGCATCAGCTGATAAGAGTCGGAGGCGCTCACTGAACTGAACACATTCAGTCAGAAACGACGAGCTCTGAATGCATTTCATTTACTTCCTGTTTGTGACGAGCTTTGCATTATTGACGTGTGTGTCTGTGTGCAGGGAAGGGGCGAGAAAGGCAGTTTACTCTAAACTGAAGCTAAATGCTAATCGCTAACAGCTGGGTTTCTGATCAGGCTGTCAGGAAAACCAAACGCCGAGTTTGGAGAACGTTTTCCGTTTGAGCTTTATTGATGCAAAGCCGCTTCGTTTCCGTCCCAGTTCCTCCGATCCCGTGGTCATCCCAGGATCTCCTGCAGCTTCATGATTTGTTTTCGTTTCATGTTTCATGATCAGTCTGTTGCTCTTTGCTTTTTTTCTTTTCCTCCTGCTTGATTTTACCCCTGATGTCCCATTCTGTCTCTAATCTCTTTCATTTTCTCAAACTCTCATAATTCCCTGCCTTTATTCTAATGTTCCTGTTAATTTTCTCCCACATTTCCGCTCAGATCACCATCAACCGGGGCGAGGAGTGTGTGCTGGAGGACAACTCCCAGCGGACCAAGTGGAAGGTGATCAGCCCGACTGGGAATGAAGCCATGGTTCCCTCCGTGTGCTTCTCCGTCCCTCCCCCCAACCAGGAGGCCATCGACACGTCCAGCAGGTCAGACTCAAACTCTACGGCTTTTATGAAACGCCTAACTTCTATTGCATCAACATGACGAGCCGCAGTTTATCCTGTTATCTGAATAAAATTACAAATAAATCATCCCATGGCTGCAAATGGCCCTCAGACCAGAGGTGTTGCACTAACTGCTCGTCACAAGAAACACTTTTAATCAGTTAAAAGAAGAAAAAACGATTTTTTTAGGTAAATAAAAACAGAGTTGTCTTATTTATAAAGTTGGTTTAAACATGCTCAATACACATCTTTAATAAGATTTTAAAGAACAATTAACCGTGTAAAGGGACGACTGCGTGTTTTTGAGCAGCTGAGGGCTTCGGCAGCGTCGCGTTGACTGTTTCCTGTCTCCTCAGGGCGGAGCAGCTCTACCAGAAGGTGATGTCTCTGTGGCATCAGCTGCATGTGAACATGAAGAGCGTGGTCACGTGGCACTACGTCCTCAAAGACATCCGGTCCATCTCCGGCTGGACTCTGGACTCGGTGAGTCTCTCACACATCTCCTCAGAAAGTCCCAGGCTTTTAATCTGAAGGTCTCACCTCCGTTCTCCGCCTGTTTCCTGCGTCAGGTTCGCAGTCAGAGTCCGTCGGAGCGGCAGCAGCTGCTGGACCACATGGCGTCCCAGCTGGCCGACTTCCTGTCCGACAGCAGGGAGAGTTCGCTGTTCACGGCGGCCGAGAGACGGGAGCTGGAGCGGGACGCTCAGCAGGCGCAGCAGCACTGCCAGGACCTGCTGCGCCACATGGAGACAGGTGGGGGCGCCACCGAGCAAAACGGTTTACGTTCACACAGAAACGACCCAAGAACTACCACATCTTTTCACCCAACGTCATCTTGAGTTTTATTAACACGACATTTAAAAGTAGTTCAACTTCTCAGTCTCCTGGCACCATGTTTAGTCACTAACAGGAAGTCACGGATGTTTGGAGCAATCTGATTGGCTGATGTAGAATAGAATATATTTTATTGATTCCCAAGGGAAATTGCTTGTTACTTCATTCAAGGTGTTAAATATTGTTAAATCCAAATATAACCATAAGGAAAGATATAAGATTTATGATTTCGTGACCATAATGTTGGCTCTGATTGCTGAATAAACTTTAGAATCGATCCAGAGACGTCCATTATGCTGTGGGACGTTTACGTTCTTCTTCTGCACTTCAGAAAACCTTTCCTACAGAAATCTGATTCCATTTGGGTTTAATTATTAGCATGACCGACCAGAAAATCAGATTTCAGCCAGACATGAGTTGATATGAGTTTCTGACCAGTGGTTCTGTTTCTGCGCAGCGGAGAAAGACGAGTCGGTGTCGCGGTCGTACCTGTCGGAGCTGCAGGACGTCGCGCTGCGTCTGGACGAGGCCGAGCGCCGGCTGACCAGGGCCATCGAGACTCCGCCTCCCAGCCGGCTGTCCAGCGCCGACTTGGACAACACGCTGCAGATCGCAGAGCAAGAGGTCAGTCTGAGCGCCACCTGCTGGGGGAGAACAGCAACTACACCTGTTAATGTTGTAGACACTGGAGGCCCTTCCTGTGTAGGAAAAGTGGATCAAATGTCTGTTCAATTGGTTTTATAAATCAGGAATTAAAGAGTTTAAGGTTCAAAAAGAGTTTTTGTAAATTTGCACTTGGGAATGTTTTCTTTCAAAGTTTGCATCGTTTTAAGTTTTATTTTAAATAATTGTTTTTAGGTGTAATTAAAATAAATTCAGTATTTATTTGAAGAAAATAATGAGAGAAAACTGAAACGTTTATTTTCCTGTTTTCTCCAGAAGCTGCAGTCTGAGCTGGACTCGCTGCGCTGCGGTCTGGGCGACGTGTCGCGGCGCTGCGTCCGGTTCTTCGAGGAGAAGCCGTCGTCCTCCAGCGTTCCCGTCCTGCGCTCGCAGCTCGGTCAGGCCGTGGAGCGAACCGACAGGCTGCACCACCTGTCAGCGCTCTACCTGGAGAAGTTAGTGAGCCTTTTTATTCACTCAGGATTAGTTTGAAACGTTTTGCTTCCTCGTTAATTGAAATGTTTGTACGTTTTTCACCCGTTCAGGTTAAAAACGGTCGCCGTTTTGATGCGGAGCCTGGATGAAGCGGAGAGCCAGGTCAGGAAGTACGAGAGCAGGCTGAGCGAGGAGGACGTCGTTCCAGCCGACACCAACGCCATCCAGAACCTCAGAGACCAGCTGGGGGTAAAAACTGGTTCAGACGCTTCATAGCTGCAGCTAACGATTATTTTATCTATTGATTCATCCTGCAGATTTTTTATTTGACATTAAAAAAAGCATTAAAAAATCCAAATAAACAATTCACTTCCTTTTTTAAAATAAAAAAATATTTTTTTGTTTAAATTGCAATAACAGGATTTCTTTATCGTTGCATCATTTGTAGCAAGTGATGAATTTGCATCTTTCCAATGTCCAGCAGCGCCCTCTGCTGGACTTAACATTATATTTCACATTAACGGATTAATAGCTGGAATCTTAGAAGATGAGATTGTTTTTAATATAATCTGAACCGGGTGAAGATGGAACATATTTACAGACAAAGAAGGTTTTAATGTGTTCTAAATGCAAAATATATATATATTTTTGTACAGTTTTGGCTTAATTACTGATGTTCTTTAAGCAAATGACCTTTATTTGAGTCCTTATACTCCAATTAATAATCGATTATTAAATTAGTTGACTATTATTTCAATAATCAATTAATCATGTTTAATCAGATTAATTTTCTCTGCCTTATCTACAATAAACCAGTTTACAGACGTTTCTACTGCCAGGAGTTTATTTTATCACATTCGTTGTTTTTTATTGTAAGGAAAAAGCTATTGGACTCTTATTTATTTATTTATTATAAAGTTTATCCTGAAATTTTGACTAATCGTTGCCACAATAAATTCCACCTAATGATTTTTAAAAGCCCCCCAATAACTGTCCTAATCTTGCAATTTTCTAAACAGTTTGTTTGAGAGTATGAACAGATATTGATACATTTGCAAATATCACACATAAAAATCACCTTTTGATGAGACTTGTGTCCTAACGAAGCACAAACCAATGAGGATGTTTTTCAGGAGCAATATTTGTGTTTGTTTGGACTCATAAAGTCACCTAAAAAAATTGGAATAATTAGTTATTTTGTTACTTTTGTTCTCATCATGATGACACTTCAAAATGTCGTGATAAGTCCATTATTTCAATAATCGATTGATCCTATTAATTGTTTCAGCCCTGAAGCGTATTTATCACGTTGTCGTTCCTTGACGTCGTCTTGTCGTTCTTTAGCGGTGGCAGGCGGAGCTGTCAGAACAAGAGGAGACCTTCCAGGCCCTGCAGGTCCAACTGGGCCGGGCCAAAGAGGCGGGAGCCGAGCTGGGGAAGCTGCATGTGGACCGCAGCCCCGAGCTGGAGCGCTACCAGGAGAGAGCCAATCAGATGGCAGAGAGGTGGAGCGGCGTCAAGCGGCAAACGGAAACACGGTAGGCGGCTCTGACTGCTGCAGAGGTTTCCTTCTGCTGGGTTTGAAATAATTAGGATTCCTTCTGGATTCCTGCAGGCGGTCGGACCTGGAGGTTCTGGGCTTGGCGCTGCAGCAATACCGGCAGAACCACTCGGCTCTGATCCGGTGGATCGAAGAGACGACGGAGAGGCAGGAGAGCGCCCAGGCCGGACAGACGGACAGCAGGGCGCTGTCAGAGCAGCTGGCCCAGCAGACGGTCCGTTCACCTCGCCTCCGAGCGCCGCCGGCGCCACCGGGCCGTCGGCTAACCTTTGTCATGGTTACCTGTGTTTTCAGGCGCTGGTGGCTGAAATCGAGCAGAACCAGACCAAACTAGACGAGTGCCAGACCTACTCCAAACAGTACTGCACCTCCGTCAAGGTGAGAATTCGTCCGTCCGTCAGATGAGCCTGTTTTACTTGTCAGTAAATTCCCATGATGCATTTCTTCTGTAGGATTATGAGATGCAGCTGATGACCTACAGGGCGTTTGTGGAGTCGACGCATAAATCCCCAGTGAAGAGGAGGAGGATGCACTCTTCGTCTGACGCCATCACTCAGGAGGTAATGAGTCGTTCTAGGTACAATCAATACGTATTATTGTATTGATTACATATTGATATTACCTGAAGTTTCCCCGGTGAGTCGTTGTTTTCTGGTGAATTTGTTTCCAGTTCATGGATTTGCGGACGCGCTACACGGCGTTGGTGACGCTGACCACCCAGCATGTGAAGTACATCAGTGACGCCCTGAGGAGACTGGAGGAGGAGGAGGTCCGACCCGTTTTTACCCCAGTGTCCAATCCGATCCATTTGCATCTCATGCTAACACTTCCTCTTCTCATCCCTCCATCTCTGCAGAAAGAGGTGGAGGAGGAGAAGCAGGCCAGGGTGGGCCAGGTTTCAGAGCTGCTGGGCTGGGTCAAAGGTCTGCAGGGTCGGACCGGCGGCCCCAGCGCAGAGTCGTCGCTGGCGGCACAGCAGGTAGCTCCCGGCGCCGTAGCGGTGAAATGTTGTCTGGAAATGGCTGCTGATCCGATCTTCATGTGTTTCCTCTGAAGGCCATCAGCGAACAGCTGGCGGGGAGGAAGGAGCAGGTGGCCGAGGCCATGCGCAGCACGCAGGGCTTCCTCTGCTCCAAACAGGCCAGCAAGTACGATCAATAATCAGCTATAATCACATGATGGATTAAAATTAGCTCAGTCATTTCCATTCTGATTAGTATGTTTAGTTTACAGACTTCATAATCCTTTTATTTTCAATCTTTGTGGTTTTTATTTCTTCTTTTATTTATTTTTTTGGGTTGTTGTTTTGTAATAGATCTAAAGTTTATTTGTCTTTCAGATTGTAAATGTGCATTATTATCATTAAATTAGTTAAAAGTGGTACCAAAACGACAATGTTATCGTTTATCGCAATTATTTCTGGGTCAGTTTATCATTCAGCTAAAGTGATTATTTGTTATTGTGACAGGCCTAAATGACACACAGCCTTAAAATGTCTTAAATTAATTTTATAAATTAAGTTGGTCTTACATTTTGTCTTGGCAGGACTATTTAACCTGGCATATATAATATTTACTTTTCTGTCAGGAAAAAGCTTAAGTCACACTCAGACGGTTGAGGCTAATGCTAACCAGCTGCAGATATATCCTTGCTAGCTAACTGCTCTTTTCAGTAATGCTGTAAGTCTAAAAAGCTGATATTTGCAGGTTAACTAATTTATCCTCCAGCTACTCTAGTACCTGTAGTCATTGTCCAGGTTTGGAAAGTGAGCAAAAAGTTTATCTGCCTCATTTCTCTACAGTTTGAGTTTTTTGCTGCTTTGAAACCTCAGTATCGTTATTAGATGATGATTTTCTTTCCACTGTAGCACAGAAAACACATTTTAACTGTTTTATTTTGCATGCAGAAACATTTCTGTAACTCTTGGTCCTGCTGTTGTTCCAGGTTGTCCCCGGAGGAGCGCGCCGCAGTGGAGGCTCAGCTGGACGAACTGACGGCCACCTACAACCAGCTTCTGGACAGCTCCACCCAGCAGCTGCAGCAGCTGGAGCAGCAGCTGGCCAGAGAGCAGGAGAGAAAGGTAGATGTGCTGAAAGCGAGGCGGAGAGGCTTATGACAGAACCGTGCTCCGGTTAGGGCAGATTCAGGAGAAATTACTGAGGTTCTTTTAAAATCACGTGGCTTTGAGTCTCAACACGCTTGCAGGCTAATGTTGAGTTTGTGGTTCGGCGAGAGTCTGTGTGTCAGCATGTTGTGTGTTTACAAAGAAAACACCGCCATTGATTCGGTTTAACAAACATCACAGACGCTGTTCAGACACGACCGGAGGATTCGAAGCTGAGGAAGAAATTTAAGATCCACCAGGTTTTATCTGGATGACGGAGTCTGAACCGCGTCTCTGCATGGAGTGATCCATCCTCACCTCATGAAAAACCCGCAGTCCTTCCTTTAACTGCCAGATAGTTTCACCATCATTACCATCATCATCATCATCATCATCATCAGAAAGCAAACACATGCTGAGCTGCTAACATCCAGGGCCTGAGTGGTGCAGCAGTAGATGCTCCAGTCATGACAGCAGTAAAACTCTGCAAAAACACAAAATCCCACCAGGTAGTCGAGTTCTAACATCTTGTTACACTTGGAATAAGAGATTATATTGATTAAAAAGGGCTAGTTAATGGCAGATTAGTTCACTTATAAGTAAGCATAGCAACAGTATAAATTACTTTATTTTTAAAACATTTGTAAAGTAAAATAAAGTACTAGTTATCAAATGTTTGATGAAAACTACTTTATCAAATTAGTACGTTTCTAGTTTTGAAACTAATAGAAAAGTATTAGTTTACCAGTTTTCTTCAAAACTAGTACTTTTGATCAAATGTTACTCTTCATCAAAACTGCTATTTAAAAAAAACCTAGTGCTTTTTCTATCAATATTAAGGAACCATTGACTTAAAACAAGCTCATATATCCTAATGAAAAGTTATTTGTAAGTCAGTTTTGTCTTATTTCAAATGTAAGATATTTGCACTACAAACTAGACAAACATACTTGGTGATGTTTTGTTTTTGCAGTATAAAAGCAGCAGAGTGATGCATCATTAGAAAGTTGATGCATCAGAGTAGAAACACCTTCACCGTCATTTCTGTTGCTGCGCAGTAGAAAACCTGAAACACCAGCATAAAGTCAAAGCTTCCTGCTTATGTTTATCCGTGTATGTGTTTAAATCTGTTCGTCTCCTGGTGTTTGCAGTTTGTTGCATCAGCCATAATCAGTTAGAATATGTTTGAGAATGTACTTCTGTTGATTTTTAAGAAAGTTTCTTAAAAGTCAAAGCTTCCTGCTTACGTTTATCCATGTATGTGTTTAAATCTGTGAAGTGTTTGTCTCCTGTTGTTAGCAGTTTGATGCATCAATCACAATCGAATCGAATGTGTTTGAGAATTTAGTTCCTGGGTGATTTTTAAGGAAATTTCTTGCAGTGAGTCAGTGCACCTGAAGGCCAGCTGTGCAAGGCACCAACAAAAATACTCACCTCACCATTTGAGCATGTTGTGTCCAGATCACAAGAGTGTGTGTGTGTGTGCGTGAGAATGGCATTTTATGTTTCTTCTAATGCATTTTATTAATGTGTGAAACTTTAAACCAGCGTTTGTGCTTGAAACTCACTAACAGCTGCCAGAGGAGAAATGTGGACATCACAAGCCGAGGATCAGAGAGAGAAATGGAAACTGAGGAGAGTTTTTAGGAATCAGTTCAGGGAGCAATCAAGGCCAGATGTTTTATAGCTTTATCGTTCTCCAGGTATCTGTCTAAGCTTAGTGTTTAAAAGATCAGAAGAATGCAGGGTCATGTCAGTGTGGAGGAGCTAACATGCAGAAAGCTAACAATCAGCTTGTCAGCTGTCTCGCCTCGCTCTGCCGAGCCGCACCGAGACGAGCCCGGACGGTAAGTAGCGCTCGCTTTCTCTCTTACTGGTGCCTCTTAATTTAAACAGCTTTTGTTCTTCTTCTTCCTCTGATTTGGTCTCTTCTTTTCTTCTGTACTTTTTGCATTTCCACTCTGACTTTAACTTCTCCTCATTGTGGGCTTGAATGTTGCATTAATTTTTGTCTTTAAATCCTTAAATTGAATTGAATTAAATACACCCTGTTCAGAAGATACACCTGGCACTGCAGAGAGTGTTTAAATAAATCATTGAAGTACAAAATTAATGCCCTTCAGACCCACAATTGCTTATATGTAAAGTCACTCTAAAGCTTTTTCTGCATGTCTTGGTACAGTTTGCTTCTTGCATGCTTGGTGCTCGATTTAGATTAAGTTCCAACTAAACTGTTTAATACACAGAATTTGTGGCAAGTGGTGGTGGGTCTTTTTTTCTTATTTCATTATAGCTAACTAGTATATTATAACACAATAACAGATTAGTAGTAGTAGCTCTTAGTTTTATTATTTAAATCGGTCTGAACTGCATATCTGTTTCTGTTCTTTTTCAGAACCGAGCTGCCATTGGAGGCGTGATCGACCTGGGCACCGTGGAAACCTTCTCAGTGTTTCAGGCAGCCCAACGGGGTCTCATCGACCAGGACACCTGCAGTGTTCTGCTGGAGGCCCAGCTGGTCACGGGTGGACTCGTCCGACCAGACGCATCGGGGGTTTATTCATTGGATCATGGTCTAACTGAAGGCCTCATTGATGCTCACACCTGTCAGTCACTAGCTGAACTTGAAAGTGCCATGGAGTTGATAAAGGAGTCTGTGGGTGACCAAAAACCTTTGCCCGTAGCTGCAGCCATGGAGTCGGGGTTGATCACAGAAGAGGTTGGACTTCGTATACTTGAACTTCAGATGAACAGTGGTGGACTCAGAGATTCATGTGGGAAAATCATGAGTTTGGAGCAAGCAGAGGATATGAGAGTTTTGCCTTCCAGGATCTTAAACAAGCTTTACTCTAGAATTCAGCACAAAGAGTTGCTCGATCCAAACACAGCTGAAAAGGTCAACATAGAAGAGCTGAAGCTGCGCTGTATTCCTGATGACGACTCAGGTCTCCTCCTCCTTCCTGTCAAACAGCAGCCTGGAGGAACCGTTTGCCTCCGATCTGGAAGAAAAGTTGGCATCTTTCGCGCCGTCCAGGAGGGACTGATTGACCGGGCGGATACCGTGAGGCTTCTCGAGGCCCAGCTGTTCGCCGGTGGCATCACTGACCCACGTTCTAGCCACCGGCTGACAATTGGTGAGGCTGTTCGTCATGGGCTTATGGACCAGGATTTAGCTTGTGCTATGTTAGCACGACAACTGCAGAATGGGGGGATTCTTGACCCGCTCAGTGGGCAACGCCTGGATTTAGAGGAGAGCATTCGCAGGGACCTTCTCTCCCCTCGTTTGGCTCTGTTGGTTCTTGAGTCTCTTTGGACTTTTACAGGACTCCTTTGGCCTGAATCTGGAGAGCTGATGCCCATTGCAGAGGCTCTTCATCAAGGGGTGATATCAGGTGATCTAGCAAGAAACATCTTAAGACAGAGACATGCCATTGGAGGGCTGTACAGTGCAGAAACTCTCAAAGTCTTGCCCCTTAATCAAGCTACAGAAGAAGACCTTGAGCCCGATGTTGTAAGATGTCTCCGAGACATTCATATACCAGACATTCTCTACAACATGAGCCAGTCCGGTACTCCATCTCTAAACCGCCTGAGCTGGGGATCAACCAGCTCCTCTTCTCCGCCTCTATCATCTCCTACAAACATCATGTGGGAAGCTTCACCAACCGATAGGGTCGATCCTGAAGTTCAAGCCAAAGACAAGCTTCTCTTTCACCTCATGACTCACAGCTATGTGGATGCACATTCTGGAAAAAGGCTGGTGCTCCTTGACCAAGATCTGGTGCTTGTAGTTAAAGACTCTTGTTTGGCTGCAGGAGAATCGAGTGAAGACGAGTCATCAAACAAGTTGGCTGGAGATAAACTGCAGACATTGGGCAGTGGGGAAAATGTTAGAATGACAAATGAAGCAGAAGAACACAGTTCTGATCTGGAAACTTCAGTAGATAACACTGAAATGATGAATACAAGTGACGATGGAAAGGGCATTAGACTACCACCGAAGTTACCTGAAACCACAGGCAGAGATGGCCTTTCTGATCCTGAACCTTCTGTTTACACCAAAGTACATAAAGAAAAAGAAGGGTCCAGTTTGCAAAGTGAAATGATTTCATGGAACTATCAAGAAGTAATAAAACACAAAGCCAATGCTGTAGGTGAAACCATTCCTCAACATCTAGAGGTCAAAGATACAATCACAAAAACATCTTTTAAATTGGAGGAAGGCATTAAAAGAGGCACACAGCAGGAACAAATGTCAAAAGTAAAAGAAAGTAAGGAGGTAAATCTGAGAGAGGCTCAAGAACTCAAAGGTACAAAAAGTTCTCCAACCGATTTAGCAAGTGTGTCTGAAACGGATGTTGACTTCAAGGGATCAGAGACTGTAGTTGATGAACCACTGATGGAGGAGCGAGAGGAGAATGCAGAGTTGGAGAGATTGGTCCTGGAGCTCAAACAGGGAGGTCTGATGACAGAGGATGGAGAGAAGCTGCTGCCAGATGAAGCAGTAGCTCAAGGTGTCCTTCCTGGTCATACAGCAGTTAAACTGATGGCTCAGGCAGGCCTGTTTGGGGGATTCCTAGATGCCACCAGTGGGGAGTCGCTGAGCTTGGAGGAAGTGATGCAGGAGGGCTTACTAGATGAAGATCTTATGTGGGGTGTCCTGAAGTCAGATAAAACTCTTGCCGGTGTTGTGGACATCGAGAAAGGTCAGATCTGTGGGGTGAGGGATGCAGCTCAGGCTGGACTCATTGATCCTAACACTGCTGCTCGACTCCTAGAAGCCCAGGTTGCATCTGGAGGGATTGTCGACTTACGTAGGGATAAGAAAGTCTCTGTCACTTTAGCAGCAAACCTGGGTCTAATTGAAGAAGACCAAAGAGAGGAACTGATTGCTCTTGAAAAGGCTTTCAAAGGAAAGGATACAGACTCTGCAACCAGCCTCAGAAAGGCAAGTTTACAGCTGCAGATGGAGGGTGTTGTCGACCCTGAAACCAAGTCTCCAGTTCCTTTAGAACAAGCAATTAAGAAAGGGTTAATTAGATCTGATGAGGCCTATCAGGTGTTGGCAAGACAGGTGGCTGAAGGTGGCATAATCCACCATGCTTCAGGAATGAAACTCTCTGTCTCTGATGCTGTAGATAGAGGACTAGTGGATCGGTCAATAGCTCCGGGGCTTGAGGAACTAGAATGGATCTATCGAGGAAAAATCAGTGCCTCAACCAAACCAGAAGCAATTGCTTTCCAGGCAACAACTGGAGCTATTTTGGATCCTGATAATGGAGTTAAGCTGACACTGTCAGAAGCTGTGTCGAAGGGTCTTCTAGATGACAAGATGGCCACTGAAGTCATGGCTTCTCCGGTGGTAACGCAGGGAACAATTGACCCAAAAACTGCACAGATTGTGCCTTATTCAGAACTTGTAAGTCAGGGTAAGATTGATATTGAAACAGGCAAACGCTTTTTGGAGGTGAAGCCCTTCCAAGGTGTTCAGGATAAGCAAACCTTGGAGACCCTGACCCTCCCTGAGGCTGTTGCTTTGAAGTGGGTTGATCCAGTTCCAGCTGTAAGGTTGCTCCAAAGCCAGGCAGACACTGGTGGGATCATTGATATCTACACTGGAGAGAGGCTCCCACTGCCTGAAGCCTCTGCCAGAGGTTTAGTAAGTGGTGATATGGTCAAAGAAATAGCCACCAACCAGTTTGTCAAAGGAGGTTTGGTTGATCCAGCAACTAGACGGCGAGTGTCAGATCTTAGTGATGCCATCACTTCTCAGCTGTTGACGAGAGACCTGGCTTTGGAGATCCAGGAGACGCTAAAGGAAAACTTTCCAGATGATCATTTTACAACTGTTGTAGCTACTGGGCCAAGAACCGACAGTCCAGCAAACATGTCTGCAAACACTAGGACATCCTCAGGATCTCCATCTTCTGTTAGAGGTTTAGAAGTTACATACAATTATGACGAGACGTTCAGAAGTGAAATTTCAGATCAGTCACTTTTACATCCTGAAGATGAGACGGTAGCAGAAATGGAACCTGAACAGTCAATGGATCTGTTATCCAAGTTTGCATCTAATGTTGAAAAAAGAATCCAGCAAGCCATTCAAGAGATCCTGCCACAAAAACTGGATAATCGTCATCAACAAGAACCGAGTGAAAAAATGGAGACTGAGGGTAAACAAGGGGAGAACTTAACCAGAGGTTCTGTAAAAGAATCTACTCGGGTGATAATCGATCATAGTGAAGAGGTTCAAAAAGAAGATGGCCAGGAGCCAGAAAAAGATGAGTACATGGAGAGTGGACCTACTGAGAGCACAGTAATGGTCCATCGTGGGTCTGAAGATGTGAAGTCAGAAGAAATTATAGTCAACAGAGAAACCAAAGATCCCAGAAGCTTCCCACGGTTTCTAGCAGGGAATGAGGACCTTACATCTTTGCAGGCCAAAAGTAGCACTGATGTGGAGCAGTCAGATCAGTTCTCTGCTTCTACAAGTAAAGAGTCAGACAACAAAAGCAAAAAGAAGAGGAAGAGTAAAAAGAAGGCAAGAGGGAAAGAAGTAGAAACTGAAACTCATCTTCCAGAGATGAAACATGAACTTCAAACTCATCAAATCAGTCCAGAAACCAAGGAGATCCCACAGGTTGCCCCTGTTGCCACAGAAGAAATCACATTAGATGCAAATGTGCAGAAGTCAGATTCCTACATTCCAACTGCTACTGACCCTTCCTCTGACGAGAGAATGGAAAGGACTGAAGAGAAAGTTCAGACTGAAAATGTTTTGGTAGATCAGGAGCAGGAAGAGGTTCTTCTCAGACCAAACACTGAGATGGAGGAAGATGCAACCAGGACAATATTGGGTAGAACTCCAGAGAAGGTTGACATGAGGGTAGAAGAAGAGGAATCAGTGACGGAGCAGGAAGAAGTTTCTCTTAAACCAAACACTGAGATGGAGGAAGATGAAGCTAAAACAATGTTACTAAAGTCGTCACAAGAGGTTTCCAAGCAGGAAGAGGTAAAAAAGGAATCTATGGAGAAGGCTTTGATTGCTGAACAACTGGAAGCACCAGAGGTACAGAAGAGCATAGAAGCAGAATCTCTGACAAAGTCAAGTCTTAAAGAGGATGAAAAAGCAGCCTTGATTCTGAAAGCTAAAGAGAGCATTCTTAAGAAAGTGTTTGAGAAGGGAGTGAGTGATAAACAGGCAGCCCAAGAGCTGGAGGCGCTGAGGAAGAAGAAGCAAAGTAAAACGGGCGATAAGAAGACAGAAACTAAAAGTGAAGAAGGTGACGCTGACAGGAGCAGCTCTGCTCTACAGAAAGACCGTAAAGATCAAGTAACTGTCAAAAAGGACCCTGTGGTGCTGCAGAGGACACCTGGAGATATTCCTGCAGTTACAGAGACGCTGGGAACATCTTCAAGTGAAGACATCAGGGCTAAGCAGAAAGATGTTGAGACTCTTCCAACAGTCTCAAAAAGTAAGAGAAGCAAGAGGAGCAAAAAGCTAAAACCAACTGGAGATAAAGCCGAGATGGAGAAGGCACCCACAGATCTGAAAGATCCAACATACACCACAAAATCTCCTCCTGCACCAGAGTCAGGCGGCACAGTTTTGAAGGAATACTTGAAGGTGAGCACTGATGATGACCAGGCAGCTGGAACAGCTACCAAAAAACCAGAGAGTCTAAAACCAACCAAATATCAGCCTGAATTGGAGAAGGTAAAACCAGATGGGAAAATGGGTTCTGGCCTGAAAGATACAAAAATGATCTCAAAATCTGAGGCAAAGCAACAGCCAGAAAGCAGAATTTTGTCTGACGCCGGGAAGTTGAGCACTGACACTGATGATCATTCAGTTGGTACAACTACCAAAAAACCAGAGAGTATAAAACCAACCAAAGATCAGTCTGAAATGGAGAAGGCACTGTCAGATGTTGAAGAGCCAAAATATACAACAAAATCACCTACTGAATCTAGGTCTGGCAGAAATGTTTTGACTGAAGGCGTGAAGGTGAGCACTGATGATGAGTCAGTTACAAAGGATGAAAAACCAACTGAAGATCAGCCTCAGGTGAGGAAGGTAAAGCCAGATGAGAAAATGGCTTCTGACCTGAAAGGTACAAAAATGATCTCAAAATCTGGTGCAAATCAACAGCCAGAAAGCAGAATTTTGTCTGAAGACCTAAATGTGAGCACTGATACTGATGATCGGTCAACTGGTGCAGCTACCAATAAGACAAAGAGTCTAAAACCAAGCGAGATGGAGAAGGTAACTTCACATTTGAAAGATCCAGAATATACGACAATTTCAGCTGCAGAACCAGAACCGGATGAAAAAGTTTTGACTGAAAACATGAAGGTGAGCACTGATGATCAGTCAGTTGGTGCAACTTCCATGAAGCCTAGAAGTCTGAAACCATCTGAAGATCAGCCTGAAATGGAGAAGGCAACTTCACATCTGAAAGATCCAAAATCAGCTGCAGAACCAGAATTGGACAGCATAGTTTTGACTGAAGACCTGAAGGATATTAATTATCAGTCTATTGTTGAAACTAACAAAAAGTCAAAGAGTCGAGACGATCAGCCAGAGGAGGAGAAGCTAAAACCAGATGAGAAAATGGGTTCTGACCTGAAAGGCATGACAATTACCTCCAAATCTGATGTAAAGCAACAGCCGGAAAGCAGAATTTTATCTGAAGACCTAAAGGTGAGAACTGAAGCTGACGATCAGTCAGTTGGTGCAGCTAGCAAGGAGCCAAAGATGCTAACTAAACATCAGTCTGACGTGGAGAAGTCACTGTCAGTTCTGATAGATCCAAAATATATGACAAAATCAGCTGCAGAACTGGAGTCAAATGGCACAATGTTGACTGAGGATGTGAATGTGAGCACTGATGATGGTCAGTCAGTTGGTGCAGCTAGCAAGGAGCCAAAGAGTGAAAAACCAGCTGAGGATCAGCCTGAGCTGGAGAAGATCACATTCAAAGGAAAAGGAGATTCTGACCTAAAAGACATAAAAACTATCACAAAATCTGGTGTAAAGCAACCAACAGAAAGCACAGTTTTGACTGAACACCTAAAGGTGAGCGCTGATGATGATCCTTCAAAGGGTCTAACTACTAAGGAGCCAAAGAGTGAAAAACCAGCTGAAGATCAGCCTGAGCTGGAGAAAATGACCGATGGAAAAGTGGATTCTGACCTAAAAGATCTAAAAATAACCTCAGGATCTGATGCAAAGCAACCAGAAAGCAGATTATCGTCTAAAGATTTAACTGTGAGCACTGATACTGATGGTCAGTCAGTCGGTGACCCTGCTATACCATCAGATGTTGGTAAAGTCAATCAGAAACACCCTGAAGGAGTCAAAAGTCTCCAAAAAAGTCAGATCAAACTAGCTGCAGAATTACTCTTAGACCAGAGCGACTTGACAGATTTATCTCAGGAGGTTTCTAGCAAACAGGAGAGAAAGTCCTTGGCTCAACCTGCTTCTCTTGACCCACATTCTGAGAAAAGCCAAAGGAAGGAAAACCTGCAGCCACCTGCAGCTGAAAGCTCTGATGTTTCTGAATCTTTAACAAACCTGCAGCGGCATCTGGATTCTCCAGAAACTGCCGCTTTATCTAAAGATGATGCTTCAATTAAATCTGAATCTCTAAAAGTGACTGAGGTGGATCTGAGCAATGAGAGCCTAGAAGACAAAGAAAAAGTTTCCAAGTATCAAGAAACTCTGTCGACCAAAGAGGAAGCACCGTCCACAGGAAGCAAGGTACGATGATGCTCTGTTTAGATTTGACTGCAGATATAAATATCTGTTACTCTTTGGATGTAAAAATGAAAACATTGTCTCCCTGCAGTCATCATTATTGCGTCAGCAATGTCTGGAACATGACCAGCGAATCATATCGCTGCTCTCCATGGTCCGACACGTTGAAGTCCGACTGAAACAACAGCAGCAGTTGGTGGACCGCAGCCTCGTCATGTTGGACGGCATCATCAACCGGACTGAGGTAAA
Source organism: Poecilia reticulata (assembly GCF_904066995.2). Lineage (NCBI taxonomy): Eukaryota > Metazoa > Chordata > Actinopteri > Cyprinodontiformes > Poeciliidae > Poecilia > Poecilia reticulata. Next base: position 27,839,970 of record NC_088840.1, on the reverse strand, counting down.
GTACTTTTGCTTGGTTCCCATAGTTAGACAAGCAGCTTATGGATTAAAACCCAACAAAATCAATCAAATGTTTGTTTTCCTTTTCTAATCTTCTTGTCAGACGCTGGACCTTGAACTCTCCAACTTGGAGCCTGAGATAAGCAAAGAAGTTGAAGCTGCAGAGCGACTGTTAAAGCCCAGACCGACCGACGTTCCTCCGCAGCTGCTGCTAGCCTTGGAGAAAGATGGGCGCAGCTTAGCCCGAGCTTACGAAGCGGCTCGGTCGCTCTCCAAGAGCGTCCTGCAAAGTCTGCGGGACCACAGAGACTCGTGCAAGGTAAGACATCCAGAAAACAGCAGATAGAAGCGACAGCAGAGGCTGGATGACTCAGAGGTTGGTTTTAACTCTTTCAGGATGCGGTGGCAGCTGAGCAGAAATGTTTGGGACAACGTGTGGACAGGCTGCTGTCCAGGTTGAGTGAGACAGAGGCTCAGATGGACGGAGACACAGCAGGGAAGGAGGGGACCCAGGCTGGGCTCACACAGCAGCTGGATCTCTGCAAGGTGATTTCATACAAACATGCAATATATGGAGATAAATTGATGCCATTAAAAAAATTCAAAATGAAAAACAAAAGATTTGAAACTGAAGAAAAACTTTAATATAAAAAGAAATTTAGAACTTTCAGTTTAAAATCTTTTTTTGAACTTCAGATATTCAAACTTGTTTCAAGAACTGTTTTCAATTTTGAGATTTAATTTGTTTTTAATCTTTTTTTAAACAAAAAAAGATTTGAAATTTGAAAATGTAAAATATTCAATTTAAATTTTTCTTTCATTTTCAAAAATTTCCTCAGGTTTCAAAATTATTGTTCAGTTTCAAAGAGCATTTTCAGTATCAAAATATCGATATTTTTGGACCAACTTTATGGCCTAATTCAGTCCAAACGTCTGTGTGACTTAACCCTCCTGCACTGACCCTGCATGCGCTTCTGCAAGGTTTTCTTCATTTCGTTTCTGGGACTGACGGTATGACGGAAAAAACCGACTGCTTTTACCATGGTTTTTCCCCCCTGAGTTAAATGTAACAGAGCTTAGATTGTGTGTATTTAATGTTAACAATGTTTATTCTTTCAACTGATATATTTGTAGTGATCATCTCAGATTCTCTGTTTTGGCGTAACATTAGCTAGAAGCAAGAAAACATCAGGATCAGTAAGTTTGTTGAGGGCTCCTGTTCACAAAACCAAACTTAATCAGGAAAGGTTTTACGGCCACAACAGCTTCAGTGTGTTAGTGGCCCAGATCTCGTACCAGTTAAGAATCTGCCAGGTAACATGCCTCAGGGTGATTTGTAGACAGTTTTTAAAAAGCTAACGTTTTCTTTGATGTGAGAGATGTTGCTGAACTGTGTTTTGCTCTTTACTGGTAACAAGCCCTGAGGTTTTCCTTTCTCTCCACCTGAAGGAGCTCCAGTCTTCGCTGTCGACTTGCTCCGAGGAAGTCAGCAGCCTGGTCTCCGACATCCAGCTCTTCATCTCTGAGCGCGCTCAGGACCTGGCCCCCGAGCAGAGCAGGCGGCTCCTGGAGCAGCTGCAGACGGCCTTCCACCACACGTCGGGCCGAGCCGAGGCCTGGGCCGGCGCTCTGGCCGCTCAGCGCGGCAGGGAGGAGGAGGAGAGGCGGCGCCGAGAGAGGCGCAGTGAGGAAGAGGAGGAGGACAGAGAAAGGAAAAAAGCGAGGGAGAGAGAGGTTTGGAAGGAAATGAATGGGATTCAGTTGTTGCTCTCCTCGCTTTCACCTGCATTTAACTCTGAACAAGCTTTCAGACTTCATCTTTTACCCACTAACCTCCATTTAGTCCCTTTACAAACCATCAAAACCTGAAGGATTCATTTGTTTCTTTTAACGGTTGTGTGGAGAACTTATGAACCATTAATATCTTACCAGAGGTGGAGAAAATATGCAAATACTTAAGTAAAAGTACAGATAAACAACAAAAATGTACTCTAGTAAAAGTACCACATCAACATTTTAACTTGAGTAAAATAAAGTATCTGCTTTTAATAATACCTAAAGTATTGAAAATAAAAATATTTGTTGATTATATTCTCTAGAACATGTCAAACTCGAGGTCTGGGGACCAAATCAGGGCCAGCAAAGCTTTTTATGTGGCCCTCTAGCCTCTAAAGGGCCTAATGAATTGAATCAATGATGTAAGAGGGCAACAGTTGCTGGTTGTAATTTCCAAACTATTTTGACACTTTATAGAGAGCAAAGGGTAAACTTTTAGCTCAGGGGGTTTAAAGGTTAAAGGTCATGTCAGGACAGTTAAAAAAGCTCTGAACCAGTTCGGATGTTTGGAAGGGAGGAATTAAAAGTCTCTTCTCTCTAAAAACCTGATGACAGCAGAGCTCAGGTTAGCAAAGCTTCATCTGAATGAAGAACCAAAGTTCCACGCTGCAGAGCTCTGGCCTAGTCAAAGTCCGGACATTAAGCCTGAAAGTCCTTAACAGGGGTGTGCAAATCCAAATGTTTGTAAACCTGAATGAAATGAAGTAATTTTGGTAAGAAAATGTAAGAACAGGATCAAGTTTTGGCTCCAGAAGCCGTTCTCTACACAACCCCGCTCCTCTAAACCCCGACGCTGCCGCTGCTCACTCTGTGTTTTTCCTTCCCTGCACGTCTGTTATGAAGTGTGTTGTATTAACCTGTTTGCATTGCTCTTCCAGATCGCCACAGAAGAAATCGCTTGCATCACCGCGGTAACGACTATAATAAAAAAACATCTTTCTGGCTACGGCGCTTCACTGTTCTTCCTCCTGTCTCACTCTGACCCAGAGGAAGAGGAGGAAAAACGGCAAACAAACAAATACATGTTTGATTTCTCTTTGTGTTGAGTGTTTTTAAGTCTGCTTGTGTGTGAGTGATTTCTGGACACAATCTGCTCAAAGCTTGGCCAAGTGTGGTGCACTTCATGAGTTCTGTTTAGCTGCAAATGCCGGAATCAGTGAGGAAACGTTCAAAAGGCTTTTGTCGCCCTCTGCAGGTCAGGTTGATGATGTCGGGTTCCTCATTGCTTAGTGTGTGGTTCTCTGCTGCCTCGTCTCTCTCAGGTGGTGCAGCAGCAGAAAGCAGAGTGCTCTCAGAAACTGGAAGGCCTCAACGCGTGGTTGGCCGGAGCCGCAGGCCTGCTGGCCAATCAGAGGGCTGGACCGGAGTCAGGTGACGTCGGCGCCCTGCAGGAGAGGCAGAAAAAGCTGAAGGTAAAGAATGACAGCTCACACCGACATTCTTTAAAGTGCTGTTTATTCATTCAAACGGCACAGCTTTGTAATAAAGTGAAATTTAAGATTAAATTTTGAAAACATTAGTTATAGTTGAAACCAAACATTTTCATTCACCTAATAAATATAAATTTTATTTCTCACTGACTGAAGTTGCATCAGACTAAACTTTTCTTGTTTTAGGTAATTTGGAATTACTAATTAATTTCTATTTGCAAAATGTCAGAAAACTTAGCAACAACATTTTGTGCAACTTTATTTACATTTTGTGTTTAAACATTTAACTTGATGAAGCCCAGTTACCTTGACGAGATTTATTTGTAATGTTTCAGTGTGACAAATATTTATTATTCTTAATGCCTCAATTGTAAGAAAGATTAACTTATATTTCATACATGAACAAAGTTATTAAAAATTTGGGATTTCTTTTGTTAAATTAGCGTTTGGTTCTTGGACCAGCCATATCTGTGTGAAAGAGACATTTCAAAATAAAATCTGTATATTCCAGTTATTAATCGATTAATTAACCGATTAATCATTTGATTTCCTTCCTGGCTCCAGGAGGTGCAGAGGGACCTGCAGGCGAAAGCCGACAGCGTGGCTCAGGCCGTCCGGTCAGTGGAGGAGTTTCTGGCAGAGAAAGGAGACGGTCTGAGCGCAGAGGAGAAGAAGAACCTCCAGGTGGCGCTGGAAAGACTGAAGGAGCAGAACGCTGCCCTGACAGACTCGACCAACACTTCGCTGTCAGAGCTCAACGACGCCATCAGTACGACCGTGCAGCAGAACACGCAGAGGGTGAGAGCCGAGTCCAAACATCCAGGATGACGCTGCACTAAGAAAAACAAGATTTTACCAAATATTTATGTAATTTCTAGTGCAAATATGTTAGTTCACCTGAAATACGACAAAATTAACGGACAAGTAATGAGCATATTTTGAGACAAAGTGTTTTATCTTAAATGCAAAATCTATGTATATTTCATACAGGTCTGGATAAATGCTTTGTTTTATTTCAATAATGCTTAAAAATAGTCAATGGTTAACTAAAAGTTTTAGTTTTCAAAATAAAAGTTTTGATTTGTAAAACTTTCGTAATAGCTTTCACTTAGTCTGTATACTCTAGTTAACTAATTGATTACTTAAGCTCACTGATTGATTAATCACGATTAATCATTTGCGCTGCAAAAACAGAAAATCTCACCAAGTATCTGTGGAGTGAAAATATCTTAGTTCGCTTGAAATAAGACGGAAAGAAACAGGAGCTTGTTTTGAGTCAATAATGAACTAATATTGACGGAATAAGTTCTAGTTCCACTGAAAGATTATTCACTTACAGCTTTAAAAATGTCTTGTCATAGCTTAGTTTTATTTTAAGTGTAGTAAATTATTTCCAGTAGAAACTAAAACACTTGGTGAGATCGGTGTTTTTGCAGTGTATTCTGGTGTTCAGTCTTTCCTTCTGGTCTGCAGGCGAAAGCGGTGGAGGAGCTTCAGGAAACCCAAAGCCAGATCGACTCCCTGCTCTCCTCCTTCAGCCAACTGGACCGGATCGCAGCGCCGCAGGATGTGCCGGACTCTTCCATTTCACCACCGGAGGGCGCAGTGGAGTCGCACACAGAGATGCTGCAGGTTGATTCCTGAACTTTTGCTGTCAGTTTGGTATTTTCAGTAACGTCACAGTTTTAACCGGTGAAACTCGACTGTCTGCTCGCAGTCGGAGCTGCAGCAGCTCCAGGCTCAGCAGACGCAGCTGCTGCAGATCAGCCAATCAGCTCGCTCCCTGCTGGAGCAGCCCGACTCCACGGTTCCCCCCGAGGAGAAGCAGCGGCTCCGGGTCGCCCTGGACCGGCTGCAGGCCCAGCACCAGGACAGGCTGCACAGCTGTCAGGTATAAAAAATACATTTATCATTTTTATATAAAAAAAATTCCTGTGCTCTCTTTTCACCTCCTGATTTACTTTGTAATTTATTTTTGGATCATTAATCATGGGGTCAGAAGGGAAAAAATACATAAATCTAAACAACATGTTTGACATATTTACATATTAATTTGGGCTAATTGTATATGTTTGTCTCAAACCTGATTATTTTTAATGTAGTTACTAATATTTTTATTATTAATTTATTATTTACAATGATAATACACATAACTAAATATAAATTATAATGTATTATGATTGTTACTGATATTTTTATTTTATTAGTATAGATATTAAAATTGTTTTAGGGTTACAAATGAATACAAAAAATTAATTAGCTGATAAAGAGTCTAAGTAAAAACATTTAATTTACTCTGATTATACGAACATTAATTTGTTTTCATTTATAGCTTTTATTTTAATATTTTTTTTTTTTGAAGAAACTTTTCATCCTTTTTACATTATTGTTTCAAAATATCAATCTACAAATTTATTGTAAAGTTAGACAGAAAAAAAGAAAAATAAATATTAATTTGAATGCAATTTATTGGCATAATATTTATTTTTAAAATCAGATTTAAGTGAAATTATTATTGTTATTACTTTCTTTCTTTCTCTCCTGCGTTCCCATAGATGTCCTCATCCTATTCTGCTGCTATAAGTCTTGTGTTATAATAAGTATTTGTGGTTTTAGGAGCGTCTGAGGAAATCTGAGGCTCTGCAGGACGAGCTGACCAAATTCCTCCAGGAACACGGAAACCTGGGCTCCTGGCTGGAACTAAGTGAACAGGAGCTGCGTTCTTTGGGGGAAGGAGAAACCGACGCGCAGGGCCTGAAGGACCGGCTGGAGGAACACAGAAAGGTGCTGCAGAAACTCCTCAAACAGATTTCACTCCATCTTAGCGCTTTAAATGCTTATGAGACGGATTTAAGACTAAACTTTCTCAGGTTTGAGATTATAAGCTTCGCTCTGTTTCCTGAAAATGAGTCAGAAATGTCCAGAAATGCTGCTGGTTTCTGAGAAGTAGCTCCGATTAGCAGCACTTAGCCGGGATCTTTTCCCCGTTAATCATGCATTAAACCCCCGATAAGCTATCAGAGTTCTCCATCTGCAGCCAAATAGTTTGGGATTATTTTCCTAAAATGCCTCCAAATGAACATGTTTGTGTTTTCGTTAAATCACATTTTTCCCACACTGATCCCCAGCATCAGGATTCGTACTGATGCTTGAAATCCTTAAAATCTTTGAATTTCAATTAAGCGTTTTCAAGGTTTGGAAAGTTTTTTTTTCCACTTTGTATATTGTGTTTGAGCATGAAGGTCATTAACCTTAACGTTATTTATTTATGTTTCAATAGTTTCAGTGAAATTAATATTTATTATGAATTAAAGTCGGCTTATATTTTAAATGTTAACGTTATTGAAATTGGGGAGTTTTTGTTAAATTAGTGTTTTGTTCAGTTGGGCAAGAGAGACAATAAAACATAAAATGACCTTTCAGGTGTACGAACCTTTAAATGTCGTCTTTGAGTCAAATTCAATGTGTTTCTTCCCAGCTGGGTGAGGATGTCATCTGCCACAAGGCCGACCTTCGCTTCGTCTCCATCTCGGGCCAGAAGGTTCTGGACTCTGTTCAGGGCGCTCTGGAGCAAGCTGGAGGTTCTGACCCGGCTCTGGACGGCATCAGGCGGCTCGTCTCCGACAAGCTGCAGGACGCCAACCACAGATACACGGCGCTGCACACCAAGGTGAGGCGCCGCGCCATGTTCTGCTTCTGGCTTTTTTCTGACTCCGTTTTAATGAAAACGTTTGGTTCAGTCGACAGAGCTGGGCGGCCGGTTGGGCGGCCTGTTGGAGCGGTACCAGCAGTACCAGGACGAGGTGGTTTCCATTCACTCCTGGCTCAGCGCTCACGAGCAAAACCAAAGCATAGCCAAGTCCAGCGGAGACACGGACCCGCAGAACCTCCAGAACGCCCTGCGGCAGGTTCAGGTGCAGAACGATGGCTTCACAGAGCAGGAAGCAGCACGTCAACATCGCAGCTTTTAATTCACTCATCGTTTGTCATGATAACAAATTCTGCTGGACGATAAATCGTCCCAGAAGCTGATAACATTCAGTCAGTGCAGTTATAACAGCCACTGGGGGAAAAAAACATTTTCAGCAAAATACAGGAGTTTAAGTAAATAATTCCTTAATATAAATGAAAAAGTACTAGTTTCACTGGTGTGTGTGTGCGTGTGTGTGTGTGTGTGCAGCTGCTGCAGGACGAGCTGGCCGAGCGCTCGGTCCAGCTGGAGAAGGTGAAGCGAGCAGGAAGAGATCTGGTCAGCGCCGACGAATCTCCGTCTCTGAAAGCCGTTGACATCCTATGCGCTGCAGGTGACGCCATCTTCCTGACGGACTCTCTTCTTCTTCTTCTTTGAATTGAGTGGCTAAGCGTCTCTTTACCTCGCAGACGGGTTGGAGAAGCGGTTCGGCAGCCTGTCTGCGTCGGTGTCGGAGCGGGCCGAGCAGCTGCAGACGGCCGTGGCCCAGTCCGTCAGCGTCCAGGAGGGCCTGAAGGGCCTGCTGGGCTGGCTGGACCAGCTGGTTCTGAACCCCGGACCGGTCCAGCCCACCGCCCAGGCCGTGCAGGACGCGCTGACCCAGAACCAGGTAGGAGCTGAGGGGGTTAAAAACATGTTCCAGTTTTTATGACGCTTAAATTCAGAAATATGACGATTTCTGATTATTTCTGCCTGTAACAAACTCAAGAAATAATGTTGACCCTTCACAATAAAACTCAATGGATGTACCTGAAGAAATTTACTGGGTAGCATCATCCATCCATCCATTTAGCAGATGAAGCTGTTCTTCACTCTTTTCACTGCAGAATGTTTTACATTTATAATTTCTCTCTGGTATTTAATTTCTTTGTTGTTGTTTTTCTTCTTCTCTTTTTTCCCCAGAAACTTCGTCAGGAGCTCCTCTCCAGGCAGGGCAGCGTGGAAGCGACGCGCGACTCCGTCTCCAAGCTGCTGCAGAGCTCGGACGCCTCCGCGGCTCCGGGCCTCCACGGCAGCCTGGACGACCTGACCCGGCGCTACGCCGCGGCCCAGAGCAGCCAGGCGGAGCGGGAGGCCCAGCTCAAGGCGCTGCTGCCGCGGCTGGAGAGCTACGAGAGGCTGGGCGTCGACCTGCAGGCCTTCACCCAGAGCAGGCTGAAGGCCCTGAGTCCCGCCGGACAGCCGGACCGCAGCGTCCACGACTACAGGCAGACCGTCGAGGTCAGCGGAGTTCTCCTCCTCAGCAGAAGCTTTCTTCTTCGACGCCGTTGTAACTTTTTCCATCTTTGTGATTCCAGGAGGTGAAATCTGAGCTGGAGCAGGAGGCGGGCCAGCTGAAATCCTTCTGCAGCCTCGGCGCCGAGCTCAGCCAGGCCAGAGCGCTCAGCGACACCCAGAACCTGCTGGAGAACGTCAAAGATGTGACCGACGAGTTCACCAAGCTGGAGGAAAACGTCAACGAAAGGTACAAAATACTAAAAAATACACAAGGGGGCGCTAGATACACATCAGCCTCTCATCTGCTGAACACTGTAAAAATAAAATATTACCTGGCTTATAGTGCAAATATCTTAAAAAGAAAAAGTACAAGTTCCACTGGCATATAGAAATGTCTTATTAGCAGTAAAATAATCTGCAACTGTTTCATCAATATTAAGTAATTATTTACTGTAAACAAACTTTTATCTAAAAGTTTCCACTAACTAGAAACTAGACAGAAATACTTGATGAAATTTTGTGTTTTTAAGTGCAGACTGGGACTGAAGTGATGAATCAAATTAATCATGATGAATAATGGTCAACTAATTAAGTAATAAATTAATCAATATTTGTCATTTATTTATTCAGACCCAAGTAAAGAACATTTGCTGAAAAAACAATATATTCAGTAATTAAACCAGAATTTCACAAAGTAAATATTCGTTTTGCACTAAAGTTAAAAATAAATGACCTAGTTTTAGTTTCACTCGGTTCAAAGAAATTCTTTATTATTGCACTTTAGACGGTAATAATTGTTTATAAAATGAATCATTTGTTTAGTTGCATCAGCCATGAAAACATGGCTGAGCTCATTATATAAGGGTCGGATGATTCTAAAAATCCTCCAGAACCGGCCGAAGATTGGGTCTGAAACTTAAAACGAAATCTGTTTTCTGACTTTCCGGCCTCCATGAAGCAGCGGTTGCCATGCCAACCATGCCTGACGTCGTCTCAGGGAGATGTTTATGAATACCAGCAGTCTTCTGCAGATGTATTCGATTAAATTTCCGTTTTACGAGACCATCATGTGATCGAATCAGCAGCTGGACGCCTGAACGGGACGGAATTGGGTCTGGTGAGGCGTGGATGCTGCGGTCCAGATGCCGCTTCACAGCTCCTCCGTTTGTGTTGGTGCAGACGGATTCTCGGCGCTAATAAAGACAAACACGGCTCATTCTCTGTCCCGTAAACGGCCCTGCCGGGGAACCCGCGGCCTCGGATCCCAGAGGAGAGAAAATAGCAGCGTGATAATGATAGCTTCTCAGGGCCGTTTGGGCCGCAGACGGCCGGAACCGCTCGGCCTCATACTTTCACACACATTACACGCAAAGAGGCAGAGGTCAGGGCTGTGCTAATGATCCCTCGCAGCCTTGAAAAAACACTTTATAGTTTGTTTTTCTTATACAGAAAGGGAAAAAAAATGCCTTTGGAAACCCGTTTCAGACAGGAGCTTCTTGGAATGAACCGGACTTTACCAGAACCTCTGCAAAAAGAGTCAACAAAACAAACCCTGGTGGTGCCGAGGGACAGATGGAGCTTAGTGTAAACCTCATCTACTCATGTTTACAGCAAAACCAGCTCTACATTTAGAGCTGCAGCTAACAATTATTTTAGTTATTTTGACAATCAATCGATACGCCTGATGATTGACGATCAATTGAATTTTATATTTTAATTAAAATAATGCAATGATGCCTTTCCTCTAGTGAATGCTTAAATCATTTGTACCAAAGGATTAATATGCAGTTGACTTAACATCAAGAAACGATAGAGGCGAATCTAATTTTTGATTTTTGATTTACTGATCAATAATTGCATGTAAAAAGATGCTTAATAGGAGATTCTGCTTACAGAATTTGAACCAGGTGAAGCTAAATCTGCCATTTGAATTCTGGGTAGGACATATTGACAGAGACAGAAGAACTTTAATTTGAAATACTGATGTAAACAGTTACTGCTCTGACTGTGTTGCTCTCCCAGCAGATGGAATCAAACTAATATCTTCCCCTTGTTTTGTCCACCAGCCCTGGTCAGTCTGCTGTAATCAGACTCGTTGGTTGGCTTAGAGTCCAGTTTGTTAGGTTTGGTGTGAACGGGTCATTAAACTTTGGTTCACCTACAAACCGGGTTTGGTGTTGAGGAACTCTGGTGCGGTTTGAATGCCTCTGTGAACACCAAAACCCGGATACCGCTCCAAAAGCAGGAAGCTGCACGGTATTCTGGGTAAACGCATCTGAAAAACACATTAGCCTGGCGCTAAGTAGAGAAATGCCTGACAAAAGAGAAATCCTCCAGCCACTAAAATCTGATGCCACTCCATATTTTCTGACAATTCGTGAAGGAAGAAGTTGCGCTCGGTGTCTTTTGTAGAAGTTTTTGTGTTGTTTCCTTCAGTGGTTCTTGGTGCAGCGCCCCCGCAGGTGAGGAGGGGAACTGGTTGCTCAAAGGGTTTGGTTGGTTTGACAGCAGCAGCTTGCAGGATGTAATTTAGGTTTCCAGTAGAACCCAGTGGTACCGAGCCTACCGGACTATCAGGTGTGAAAACCTGCTAAAGCTCTTTGTCTCCTGCTTCCTGTCAGGTTTGCTGCCATCCAGGCCTGTGAGCAGCAGCTCCACCAGTTCCGCGGCCTCTCCGGCTCCCTGGTCCGCTGGCTGCAGACGGCCCAGGACCAGCTGCCCTCCAAGGAGGCCAACCTCAACACCGAGGGTCTGCAGAGGCGGGTCCAGCAGCTCCAGGTGTGCAGTAAAAAGCCGGGATGTTTCAGGAGCTTCAAGACGTCACCGATGTTTGGATGAATGACCAAAATCCTTTCTGCTTTCAGGACCTGCTGAATGACTGGGAATCCCAAGGATCCAGAATCCAAGACCTGAACAAGACCGGTTCCGAGCTGGAGTCGCTCATCATCGACGTCACGGCTCCTCGGACCAAAACTGGTAAAGATGGAAGGAACCAGAAACAAAGCTGCTCTTCCAGGACTGAAAATGTGTTTTTCTCTGATGGCGTTCCTCTGTGCTCCTCTCCAGGAGTTCCTCAGATCAACGGTTCTGCCGGTCCCAGCAGCGTCAACGGCATCCACACCTGTAAAGGTGAGCCCTCAGGTCGGTCAGGTCCTCCCTGCAACAGGAGACCAGGGTCTGCAGCACAAACTATAATCCAACTGTGTCTGAAAACACAAATCTAATACTGCTTAAAAAATGGTTTAATGTAGGTTGAAACACGGCTGCATCCTTAAACAGTTTTAAAAAGTCTTAAATTAATGTATCTAAAATTAAGGCCACTTTGCAAGTTGGTCTTAAATACTTTAATCACAAATCTTAGGTTTTGTTAGGATTGTTTAATCCAATATATCATTTTGTCCTGAAGTTTGAGTCACACTCAGACGGTACGTCAACATGTACCAGCGCAGAATTTCACATGCATGAATGTCGTTGGCTGCTTGGCTGGAGGAAGGTTAGCGATCGATGCCTCACATCGTTAAAGGTTCAGGAAATTATCTGAGTGACAGAAACACATGGAGCCACAAAAAGGCTCCAGAAATGTCACCATTTTTCTGATGCCTCAGTGCAATCCTGCAGGATCTCCCAACCATCTCATATTTATAGCTTTTTGGTCTTAAATTTAATTCAAGGTGGCATTGAAATGGTCATGAAAAGTCTTAAATTTGATTTGTTGAAACCTGCAGATACCCTGGAAACAACATGCTTGGCTTTACAACTTCACTTTGACGTTTTAGCCACTGTTGGTTTTCAGTAGATCAAAAATTCAGATTAAACTGAATCTGTGGTTCTTAAACTAGGTTGAAATAAACTCAAATTTTCTTACTTTCCTTCAAACTCAGTAAAGATGCTGTAGATCAGAGAAGCGTCTGTGTTTACAGTAAGAGACTCCGACGTTTATTGCACCAGTTCAGGACTTGCAGATGTTGAAATCATGTAGAAAAGAAAGAACTTTTCCGATGGATTAAATCTGGTCTGACTGTTAAACGGCTTCTGTCGGATCACAGAAGCTTTTAATGTTGGAATAAAATGTCTGTTTTCCGAATGTAATCTCAGCCTCCCAGTCGAAGCCAATGTTGAAAGGCTGCAGCTGCTGAAGATGATAAACAGTTTGACATTTAAATTATGTCATATTTTCATTTTTATCGCTGAAAAACTACATTTACAGAGAAAATCAAAAGTCCATGTTTATAGCAGGAAGTTTGGGTTTAAATGTGGAAATGGGCTTATGTTCAATACTTCAGCAGAACTGCAGGTTATTTATTTAATAAAGATTGGTTCCTGCGAAATAAGTTTTGGTTGATTTAGCAACAAAATTGTAGCCTTCTAGTTCTTAAATATTTATCTATTGACTTTTTATTTTAGAATTTTAACAATTAAATCATTTTTTTTCATTCTCAGCTCATTGTTCACTTTCAATCCAAAAATCCTACGAGCAACGAGATTCTAAATGTTGTTTTTATTAATACATTGTAATAAATAATTCAATATTTTCCAGTTTATAAAATTCATATGTAAAAGAAGCCCACATTATCACTCCTCCACCACCGTGTTTCGCCACAGTGATCTGCTAGGACCAAACATCTCTGCTTTAGTCCTAAACTTAAATCAATCAGCAGAAGATTGCACATTTTTCCTTCCAGACATTCTGAAACCTGCCAACAGAGAACAGATGGACTGTTTGTTTCATTTACTCCTCCTCTCATCACTGAACTCTGATCTAAAAGTTTTTCACTTTTTCAAGCATTGGAGTCTCTCGAGAGCAAATTTAACTTGAGTAGAAGTTAACGCCTTAGCTTCTGCTAAATACTGTTTGTGTAGCACTTCAGTAGCGCTTTAGCGTTAGTGGAACTAATGTTTATGATTGTTTATGTCTTGTTTCTTTCAACCTGTCCGTCTCGAGCATTAGTTTCTAATCCTCCTCCAGCTCATTGCATCTCCATATTTTCCGTCTCAGACCTGACGGAGCTGCAGGTGACCGTCTCAGACTTGAACACTCGCTACGACGCTCTGGGCAGCGAGCTGCAGGAGCGTCTGCGCCGCCAGCAGGCCTCTCTGGAGCTGCGGCAGAAGGCCCGGCAGAACGCGGAGGAGCTCAGGAGCTGGCTGAGCGACCGAGAGAAAAGCCTGACGCTGGGACAGATGACTTCCCCGTCCAAACCCGAGGTGGTGCGCGCTCAGGCCCAACAAAACAAGGTCAAACTTTTAGAAGCTTTTCACTGTTTAGAAAAAGACTTAAGTGGCTCCATTTGGTGAAAGTTAATCTCCTAACTGTCCTTCAGGCTCTGCTCTCAGAGCTGGCTGAGCATTCAGGGAAGGTGGAGGAGATGAAAAGTACATTGAGAAAACTAATCGCAGACAATCCCGACTCCCCTGAGGCCGACGGCTGGAGGCAGCAGCTGCAGGAGATCGGTACGTTCTGCTGGCCACATTCAGATGTTCTGAGACATTTACTGATCAAATCTACAGAAGGTCAGTGTTTAAATCTGCATGTGATGAACTCAGCTTTGAAACTGGGCCATGAAGAAGAAAACTTTGCTCAGTTTTTGGTGAGAGGAAGTGAGGTGGATCCTGTCCAGGGAGTGAGTGGGACGTCTTCCTGTCAGAGCTGCTGTTTCACTCAGGCTGGATATTTTTATCAGGGCTTACTATAACCTAACCAGAACAGAAATGTGAAATCCGAGAAGGCAGACTGCTTCATTTCATATAACGCTTGTTCTTATTGTGCTTTCACACCAGCACTGCTTAGTCCGGTTTAATCAAACTCCAGTCCATTTTTCTAAAAAGTCAGTTTCGTTTGGGGACTTGGGAATTCGTAATCGGACCAAGAAAGCGAACTCTGGTCTGCCTACAAACCTCGCTCTCAATTAGGTTGAAGTGAACTTGGGCGCGGTTCGAATGCATATGTGAACACCAAGCAGACTGGAGACCGCTCACCTTTGAGTCTGAGCATTGAGTTGTGGGGATTTAAAGTGGCAGAGACCCTAAAACAGCACCACATGGGTAGAACTGAGCAGACTAAAATCTCACTATCCAAGAATAATTTTATGTAAAAAAAAATGCAATGAACATGTTTTGTACAGGACATAGACCCAGCCTAACCTGTTCAAGGAATGATAATAGGTCACCTGTGATATATTCTGATTTGTGTTCATTGTTTCCTCAGACTCCCGCTGGCAGACGGCCAATCAGACGGCAGCTCAGCGGCAGACGGAGCTGGAGACGTGCGCCGACCGGCTGGGCAGCTTTGCCTCGGCGGCCAATCAGCTCGGCCCCTGGCTGAGAGAGAAGGAGCTGATGATGAGCGTGCTGGGGCCCCTGAGCATCGACCCCAACATGCTCAACACGCAGAAGCAGCAAGTCCAGGTAAGAGGTGACGAACTGCAGACGGTCGCCATCTTGATTCTCCTCCAGGCGTCGCTGATGGAGTTCTCCGTTTGTTCCAGTTTATGCTGCGGGAATTTGACACGCGGCGGCCCCAGTTTGACCAGTTGACCCAGTCGGCGGAGGGAATCCTGTCTCAAACCGGGGACTCGGCTCAGGACCCCAAAGACCTGGAGGAGGTCCGGACTGAACTGGGCTCCATCTCCCAGCAGTGGGAGGATCTGACCGGCCGGCTGACTCAGCGGTCCAGTCACATCGATCAGGCTCAAGGAACCAGCGAAAAATACCAGGTATGACTGGTTTCTGTGGACTGGAGCAGCACCTAAAAGTTTTAATCCAAAAATATATATAAAGACGGCGCATAATAAGTCAGACATTTTAGCTTAAATACTAGCCAGTTAAGCTAACTGGTTATGCTAGCTTCACTTTGACAACCTTAACATGTACATGTGCTGCGCAATTCGGTTCAGTTAACACTAAAATAAGACGAGCAGCTCTCTGACAGATCATCGATAGAGCAAGAGTTTAAATTCGCCAATCAACGACCGCTCATGTTCACAGCACTTCCATCTGGGGAGATTACATATTTTATGCATCAAAACATAATTGAACACATTGTATAGAAAAATAGATGGTAAATTATGGTGCTATGAACATTTTGCCCAACCTTCATTGAAAAAGAAAGGTTTGATATGTCTCATAGTAATGGCACCTGCAGTAACGCGTTGCTAGCTATAGCGGCTAATGGGCGATGTCCAGTCCAGTGATCTATATCGATGGTTGTTCTTCTCTTCTGCAGGCCTTGCTTAAGGATCTGTCCTCCAGCATCGCGTCGCTCGGTGAGAGGCTGGACGCTCAGGCGTCGCTCAGCGCCCAGCCTGAGGCTCTGAAGCGCCGGCTGCAGGAAACCGGAGAGATCCGGTCGGAGCTGGAGCGGCGGCGTGGCGAGCTGTCGGAGGCCGAGAGGCTCTGCGGGGAGCTGAGCGCCATCGTGGCCGAGCCGTACCTAAAGGAGGAGCTGAGCAAGCGGCTGGAGAGCGTCAGCGCGCCGCTGAGGAGCCTAGAGGAGAGAGCAGGTCTGTATCAGGTCGTTCATCTTAAGATACAATCTGGATCCTAAAACATAAACTAGCAGATCTAACCACAAATATCTGACCTAAATCTGAACACATAAAATATAGGAGAACCTACCTAAAATACACTAGCAGTTAGCTGCCAAGCTAACCATGCTAGCACCAACATGCTAGCAGAAGAACAGGGACACTGCGCCACCCTATGGTGAAGCTTGGTATTACACCTCAATTCAGTTTACTGACGATGGACGTTATCAACGTGTTAAACACAAATAAGATGGACTCTTACATGAAGGAGGTTCCAAGCAGTTATTTGTATCCATCAAACTCGTCTCAGGGGAAACACCGCCACCCTGTGGTGTAACTCGATGCTACAACCCCTTTTAATTCTGTTAACTTATCAATAAAACAAAACAGTTTGTGCAGAAAAGAGAACATTAAACGTATATAAATGTATCTGAACTGATTCGTCAGAGTTTACGACTTAAGCCCGCTCTCTGCTTTCCTTCCCCTCAGCGGACGGCCTGACCCAGCTCCAGGCCGCTCTGTCCTCCACGCAGCAGTTCCAGCAGATGTTTAAGGAGTTGCGCTCCTGGCTGGACAAGCAGTCGGACCCCAAACAATCCCCCTCCGACTCGCTGCCCTGCCGCCCCGAGGCCATCCGCTCCCTGCTGGCGCAGACCGAGGAGCTGCAGCGCGCCGTCGCCGGCCAGCGGGGCTCCTACGAGCTGATCCAGGCGGAGGGCGTGTCGTTGCTCGCCACGCTGCCCGCGGACGAACGCGCCGCTCTGCAGGCCCGCCTGGCCTTGCTGAGGCAGGACTGGGAGGCCATGAACCAGCGGATCGCAGAGCGGGAGACCCGGCTGAAGAACTCGCTGGGCAAAGCGGAGACGTACCAGCAGCACCGCGCCGAGCTGACGCCGTGGCTGGCCGAGTGCGAGCAGAAAGATGGAGAGGTCCGGCCGTCGCTGGACCCATCTGTTCTGGACGAGTCTCTGCAGAAAGCCCGGGCGCTGACACTGGACCTGGAGAGACGGCAGCCCCTGCTGGAGGCTTTTAATACTGCAGCCGACCAGCTGCTGGAGCAGTGCTGCATCGGAGAGGAAGAGGTGCGATATTAATCTATTTTACTTTTTAAATAAGAAAAAATAAATACATTTTTAAACAGGAAGTAGTATGACTTTTTATGCATTTATTCATAAAAAAAAATGAAATAAAAAGCATAAAGAAAGGTAAGCTTTTAGAGCCGTGTTGTCCAAACATTTTGCTATGAAGTCAACATCATAAATTGTTGTTTTTTAATGTTTTCTTTTATTCAGTCTGTATACTCCAGCTATCGAGTAATCAATTACTAGATTAGTTGATAATTTTTATCCAATGATCTATTAATTACGATTAATCCGATTAATCGTTTCAGCTATAACCGTAAAAGATGAAAAACTGTCCATCTGCATCAACGGTCCAGACTTCTGCAGCAGTTTATTAAAAGACATTTTTCTGCTTGAAGCTCCGAGACGAGAAGGCGCAGCTGAACCGGCGGGTGGACAGACTGAGCGAGGACCTCCTGAACCGGACCTCCCAGCTGGAGGAGCTGGCCGGCCGCCTGAAGGAGTTCGAGGACGGCAGACAGGCTGTGGAGAGGAGGCTGGAGGCCGCCAAGCATCAGATCGAAGTCCAGGAGGCTCTTGGACCTCAGGTACCGGAAAGAAACGATCATAACCATAAACCACCCTGCCGTTTTTCATTAAACATCATTAAAAAGACAAACATGTCTGTCAGTTTATTAAAAAATAACAAATTTCCATCCAGGCATGCAGCGCTAAAAGCCTGGAGAGACTGAGGAGTCAGCAGGAGAGTCTGCGCTCCCTGCAGCCTCAGGTGGTCTACCTCAAAGATCTGGCGCAGGGCCTGGTGCAGGACGCCCCCCAGACACCAGGGGGCAGCACTGAGGGAACACAGAGGCTGCAGGAGCAGGCCAAGGACACCGAGAAGGACTATGATGAGGTCACTGATAAGGTGAGGAGAGAAGGCCCAGAACAACCAGCTTCTGTTGGCTTTGAATATATATTTGTTTTCAGCAAATGGCCTTTTAGTGAGTCTGGATACTCATTAGCTTTTAATTAATTACTAAATTAGTTGACAAGTATTTCATAAATTGATTAATCGCAGTTAATTCAATTAATCGTTTCAGCCCTATATAAATCTAAAGTTATTCACGTTAAAGTTTACGGAGAACTCCAGTATGTCTGTGCCAGAAAAGTCCTAACATATTTGACATATTTGCTGTAATTTCCAGTGCTGGGTTGCAGCTTTTTCTCAGGACTATAACGTCCAATCCCATCTGACTCGCATGTTAAAGCAGAACTTCTTCCACAATGTGGGAAGGAGCAGTGAAATCAGATGAAAGCAACCACAACTTGAGCAGTTTATTCGCTCCAGAGCGAAGGAAGTTGTTTATATCCATGGCTGCTCCTCTTCCAGTAGTCATATATGGTCAGTGTTGGACGTTCGGCACTTCATCATCGCTGCAAATGTAAACCAGAATGATGGGAATTCAAACCCACAGCAATGCATCTGGTTTCTGCAACCCAATCACTTAGTGTTCAACGTCTTCGTTTTTATTTTGTAATGCTGAATAATTATCAGGCTCCAAAAACATAATTGGCTTCTATAATTTATGGTTTCAGGTTTTAAAAAGTTAAAAAAATTGTTTCCATAAACTTCAATTCAATTGTGTTGAAAATAGTGAGAAAAACTCAGCCGTAATTTAAAGTTAAATTATTCAGAAAATAAAGTTTTCTGTAGAGATTCTATTTATTTTTAAGGTGAATTTCAATTTGGTGATTTAGTGTTTGGAAAGTTCTTGATTTCTGTAAAGAAGTGTTTAATATTCACACGGCACAGTTTTATAATAAACTCCAATCTAACATTTGAGTAAAAGCTTGGAAACATTATTTACAGTGGAAACCTGATATTTTTATATACACATTTTTTTTTTAACAGTTTGATGTGAAATCAGATCAAACTTTCTTGTTTTAGGTTAATAAGAATCATCAACATGATTTTTATTTGCTTAATCCCAGAAAACTTTGTATTTAATTTGATCAGAAAGGACATTTACCTTATTATTATTTATTTGGATTGTTTTAATGTAATGAATATTTTTTATTACTAATAAAAACGTATTGTTTTATATTTTATACATTAACATTTTTAAATTATTGTTCTGTTGAGTCAGGTGTATAAGGTGTGAGACATTTCAAAACATAAAATTTACATCTTCTCTGCTGCAGAATATAAAATACCATCATAATACATTAATAATAACAGTAATTTTTTATCTAATTTGTAGTTTGAAAACTTGCCTTGAAAATTTCTAGAGTTTGTTTGTGTGAAACGTGTGTGAACCTGTTTTCTTCCGTGGTTTTGACCGGACTGACCCTCGCCCTCCTCCATCAGATCGAGCTCTGCTGCTCCTCCCTGGAGTCGCGCCTGCAGGGCGTCGGCGAAGTCCAGTCCCACGTCCGCGACGTCTTCTCCCGCCTCGCCGACCTGGACGACGAACTGGACTCCCTGAGTCCCGTCGGCCGCGATGCCGACTCCCTGGCGTCGCAGGCGGACGCCGTGAAGAGCTTCCTGTCCCGCCTGTCCGACCTGAGGACGGAGCTGGAGGGACACGCCGCCGACTGCACCTCCATGTTGAGGAGGGAAGGCTCCTCGCCGGACCTGCTGGCTCTGCGCAGGGAGACGGAGGCGCTGAGCCGCCAGGCTGGCAAGGTGGGGAAAACATTCCTTAAGTTAATAATTGTAGGGCTCAACTGATGGATATTTTAAATATTTTTACATCCATCCATCCATTTTCTTTACACCCTTGTCCCTCAGTGGGATCGGGAGGGTTGCTGGTGCCTCTCCAGCTAATGTACCAGGCGAGAGGCGGGGTCACCCTGGACAGGTCTGTCGCAGGGCAACACAGAGACACACAGGACACACAACCATGCACACACACTCACACCTAGGGGCAACTTGGAGAGGCCTATTAACCTGACAGTCATGTTTTTAGACTGTGGGAGGAAACCGGAGTACCTGGAGAAAACCCACGCATGCACAGGGAGAACATGCAAACTCCATGCAGAAAGACCGGGAATTGAACCCAGAACCTTCTTGCTGCAAGGCAACAGCTCTACCAACTGCACCACTGTGCAGCCCAATATTCCCAATATTTTTACATATTTGAAATACTTTTAAAGATGTAAAGAAATTCCAAATTTCATTGCCTAAAATGTGCAGCTAACGATTATTTTTGTAATTGACATTTTAATCAATTATTCTGATGATTAGATATGTAAATGATAAAATCCTTCAGGTTTTTATGTAAACATTTGAAATGCATTAAAAAATGCAGATAAATAATTCAGTCATTTTTTTACTTATGAACATTTTATTGCCTAAAATGCAGCACTGCAGCATTCCTTTAGTGAATTTGAACCAGGTGAAGCTAAAACTGACACTTGAAGAGTTTTACATAAAATGTATTTACAAAGATATTGTAGTTTTAAATGCTAATTGTGGGGGTTTTTTTTGCACAGTTGTAACTTGGTGACCACGCTGAATGTTTTTTTTTTTTTCAGCAAATCAAATTTTTTGAATCTTTAGTCCAGTTAACAATTAATCAGTTACTAAAATAGTTGATGATTATTTTAATTATCAGTTAATCCCTCAATAATTCCTTAATATAATTCCTTACAATAAAAAGCGGACAGAGCAGATATTAACATTAAATCACATTTTGTTGAGTTTCTTTCTTTTCTGTATTAAAGTTACAAACATTTTGGATCTTAATGAATATTTTAGTTTAGGGCTGCACAGTGGCGCAGTTGGTAGAGCTGTTGCCTAGCAGCAAGAAGGTTCTGGGTTCAATTCCCGGCCCCGGTCTTTCTGCATGGAGTCTCCATGTTCTCCCTGTGCATGGTGGGTTTTCTCCAGGTACTCCGGTTTCCTCCCACAGTCCAAAAACATGTCTGTCAGGTTAATTGGTCTGTCTAAATTGCCCCTAGGTGTGAGTGTGTGTGTGCATGGTTGTGTGTCCTGTGTGTCTCTGTGTTGCCCTGCGACAGACTGGTGACCTGTCCAGGGTGACCCCGCCTCTCGCCCGGAACGTTAGCTGGAGAGGCACCAGCAACCCTCCCGACCCCACTGAGGGACAAGGGTGAAAGAAAATGGATGGATGGACGAATATTTTAATTGGTCGTTAAACAAGAGGAACGTCTCTTAGCGTCACGTTTATGTCTGTTTCGTTGCTCTCCAGCTGAGCGAGCGCGGCCAGGCGAGGCTGGTTCAGATCGAGGACGCCGCAGAGAGAGTCCAGGACTTCTACCGGCTGGTGGCGGAGCTGCAAGGCATGCTGGGAAAAGCCGAAGACGGGCTGAACTCGCAGGGAGTGGTCGGCACGGAGGTGGAGATGATCAAACAGCAGCTGCAGGAGTTCAAGGTAGGACTCGCTGGGTTTGAGTCGCTGCTGAAGATGGTCGTTTTGCTTGGAGATTCAGAATTTCTCCAAAACGATCGAGAGATTTAAAAAACGGAACTTTAAATTTTAAGTCAACAATTTATGGGAAAAGTTCTAGTTACCTGTAAGTTAATTTTGTGTACTAAGTGTACTAAGCAGATATCTTAGGAGGCGCTGAGTTTCCCTGCACTAAATTAAACTTATTCACACTGAACATAAGTTTAATTCAGTGCAGGGAAACTTTCCTGTAGCAGTCCGTCTTACAGTGAAGCTGAAGAAGCCTCTGACCGCAGACACTGTTGAATCTTTCTTTGCCCAGAACAGAAGTAATCTCTCTTATCACCTTGTTTATACCTTTTTAACAGCTGATTATTTTTCTATTTCATGTCAGAATCATCAAAAATAACATAAAATTGGTCAAAACCAAAAGTCTTCTTTAAGTGGATTTGTTGAAAAGTGTTTTATCAGTGGATTTTTAATCATTTTAAATGCAGCTTTTGGTTCCAAAGAAGAAGAGAAACAAACTGTCACTATATATGAGTTTAATTCTTCAGATTAGCACTTAGCATGAAGTTATTTCTGCTAAGAACAGAAGTACAGAGTGAACTTCCGTGCAACACGAGCTTCGCCTCACAGAGCTGCGTTTGTGTGGTGAATGGCGTCATTGAGTTTTTGCAGAGCTCTTTCCTCCAGAGATCCTGATTTAAAGGGATTGTGTCTGTTTGTTTGAACCGCGCTGCGCTGCAGACGGCTGAATCACGCTGCCTTTCCTCCCTTTGATGCAGCATCACTAGTGATGTTTGTCCGGAAATCTTCCAGCACATATTTCATGATTTTCATGTTTCTAATGTAAATCTATGAAACGAGTTTTGCTGCGAAGCTTTCAAAGTTTGGTCCAAGCTGTAGTCGTTTAAATAAGGCAGAATTTTAGTAGTTTTGCTTTGATGGAGGCCGTTTCGTAATCCTCACGTTTCATCTAAATGTCACAATTTGCTTTTGCAAGCATAATATTTAAAAGAGCTCAAAAAGTAAAATTCTCTCACAAGAAAAGTTACTTTAATGTTCGTAAAAAGTTGATTTTGAGTGTCTTGCTCCGTTTTCACTCATCTACCGCTTTGATCTTGTAATTATGAAACAGACCAAACACTGAATTTGATACCAGTCTGTCTGTTTGCTTCCTTTTCTTGTGGTTGCGACGTTTTCAGTCGGTAAATTCTGCGGCGGCAGCTGTGCAGCTTTTGTTGTGGTCGCTGCTTTTATCTCAGGCATTCGACCATTTCTCTTAGTGATAAGGACAGAGCCGTCTCTACGAAGCGTTTTAAGCCCATTAAACTATATTATTTACGTTTTATCAGTAGATCAAAGATGGTTCCCCACATACAAAACCATTTGTCCAGAAAATCTATAAAACATTCACATAGCCTTCATATTTACTGCAAAAAATAACTGCTCTGTAATCAGAGATTGCACATGAAAAGAGGTTGTGTTGCCAACAAAGTGATAACAAAGAGGTTCCTGTTGTCTGAAGCACTCCACACCAAGTCAGTGCCACAACTCGGCATTTTGAGTTTGCTCACTTATTCACCAATCTCAGTTTTATTTTAACAACTTTTATAATGCTTCACTAAATATCAATAATTGCAGTAATTTAAGAGAAGTAAAGCAAAAATATTCAATAAGCTTATGATCAGACAAGCATTAAAAATAAAACATTAAAAAGAATTTAGGTTTTATAGTGTGAAATTTAGAGAAATTTCTAATTTTTTGTCTTTGATTCTTAATAATTATATTAGGTCTATAAATATGTGTCCAGCTAGTGAGCGTGTAGGCTAACATAGATATACCAATATTCGCTGGGGTTAAAGACCACAGCTAAAATCCATAAATACTTCAGCTCCCTTTAAAAACATTTATAACGGCCTCTTTTGATAGTTCAAACATCAAATACACATTAACATGCATTAATACATATTAATGCATAATATGTATTATCCATCCATCCATCCATCCATTTTCTTGCACCCTTTTTCCCTCAGTGGGGTTGGGAGGGGTGCTGGTGCCTCTCCAGCTGACGTTTCGGGCGAGAGGCGGGGTACACCCTGGACAGGTCGCCAGTCTGTCGCAGGGCAACACAGAGACACACAGGACACACAACCATGCACACACACACCTAGGGGCAATTTGGAGAGGCCAATTAACCTGACAGTCATGTTTTTGGACTGTGGGAGGAAACCGGAGTACCCGGAGAAAACCCACGCACACACAGGGAGAACATGCAAACTCCATGCAGAAAGACCCCAGGCCGGGAATCGAACCCAGAACCTTCTTGCTGCAAGGCAACAGCTCTACCAACTGCGTTATTATGCATTAATTTCTAGCAATAAGTTAATGCTGTGGAAACCATCTTATTGGTCAAGAAACCATCTTCCCTAACCAATAAGGAAGAGCATCTATACTCTTCCTTATTTCCACTCTTGGTTGTTCAGCCAATTAGCATCAAGGAAAATAAAAGTCGCTCCTGGATTGGCTGTTTTGCAAACGCCATTTTTCTGGCAATACGTTGATGCTTATTGGTGTCAGAGAAGTGAGCCGAGTCAAAGACCTCCCAGAATGTCAAGTCACATTTGATGGGCACTGTGCTGTTACCTAGCAGCGCCAGCGGAGTTCTGCCCGTTACCTAGCAGCGCCAGCGGAGTTCTGCCCGTTACCTAGCAGCGCCAGCGGAGTTCTGCCCGTTACCTAGCAGCGCCAGCGGAGTTCTGCCCGTTACCTAGCAGCGCCAGCGGAGTTCTGCCCGTTACCTAGCAACCCCAGCGGAACTCCAGCACATGTGGAATTAAAATTTTTTGCATTTTTGTACTTCCATCTGGATCTCAGCTGTGGTCGCAGGTTTATGTCTGTTGCTGCGCTCTCATTTCTTTTTACAGTTTACATTTTCAGCATCAGTATTTGGGTTTCCAGGAGCAACAGCCTGTAAAAGTGTAATAACTTTTCATTTAAGACAGTCAAAATAATCACTGAAAAAAAAAAAAGAAAAGTGACGGTGGACCATCATGGGATTCGTCTCTGATTGGCTGCTGTTTAGCGCCGACAGCAGTAAGTAATGAGCCGGCTTCAGGCAGGTTCTCTGCAGTCACCTTCATTTGTTCCTCCAGCTCCGTGTCAGGACACGGCGTCCTCTTTCAGTCCAGCTCCTATCATTAAAACACACATTTTTCTCAGCACGACGTCATATCCTGGCCACTTATCCACAAGCTTGAGCTCATCCTTCTGTGTTGTCAGGTTTTATGAGAACAAGCTGGGAAACGTGCAGCAGACAACAAACAGATCAAAGAAATGGAGAAAGCAAGAGGACGGGTTCAAAGCAAACAGAAGATGAATAGACTGAAGTTGATTCATGAGTTTTATGCTTAAATGAAAGATTTTCAGGTGCAGCTAATGATGGATGAATATGTTCACAGATGTGCTTTGAGTAACGCAACATTATGCTGCTGAGCAGATTCTCTGTACTTAGTCAGAGGAGCACCGATTGGGTTTTTATGAGCCGCTACTCCAACAGATTCAGGTAATATTTATTAACATTTAAACTTAATAAATATTCACCATATTAGAGGAAACGTGCTGCAAAATATGCAAATAATTAGATAACCAGATTAAAATTCACATTAAATATTGAGTTTTTTAACTGAGAAGACAAAGATGGTATGTTTAAAAAAAATCATTATCCTCAAAAAATTATTTAGAATTAATATAATCTTGTTGAGAGATATTATTATAAAACCCCAAACACTATTGAAATATATTAGATTTGTATTTATCAAGCTATAATATAGTGTCGGCGTACAACAACGGTAAATAAACAACATAAATAAAATAGAAAAAGTTCAGTATTTTGTTTCCAGGTTTGTCTCTCATCAAAAATAGCTCCTAAAAAATAGATGTGAGGGACTTGACTCATTTTAATCTTCAGTTTCCCATTTTTTTTTACTGAAAACCATGAAATTTCTACTTTGAGGGATTCAACAAACAATTCATAAATATAATAAGATTCTTCATTTGCTTTTCTTTTCAGACCATCTAGATTGACATTTGATATTTAAAAACGGGTTTAGTCCGCAGACGTCTTTTAGAAACATTTTTTAAAATCATTAATAAAAGACGAGAGAGCGTTTTTATCTGTTGTAATTTTGCCCGTTTTAATCAAGTCAAACACATGGGGTCAAAGGTCATCCTGGTCATCTATGAACTGGAAGCTTGATCTGTTAAGTAGCTGACTGCTGGCTCCGCCAGAGCAGATAGCCCTACTAATTAACCAGCTAATGTCTGTTTGTTTATAGTTGAGTTTATCAGTAAAGAGAATCAAAAGGGGTAAAAAACAGCCTAATAAGCAGATTTACTGGAAAACTACTACAAAATGTAATTTCTGTGAGAATAATTCCTGATTTCCTTTTAAATAAATATACAAATAAATGTGGTTTTAGTTTTAATAAACTGCTGAAATAAATCCAAGAAAAGTGCCAAACTTAAAGTTTAACGGACGTAAAAATGGATTTAGATCCAACAAGGTGATTCCTGATGAGCTGGAAACTCGTCTTCTGATGGATGATCACTTGACGGATGACAGACTCCGGTCGATTGAAAGATTTCTCTTTCACATGTGGCTGAAAATGGCTTCCGGTCGAGTAAAACACTAGAACTGAGTGAAAAACGGCCAAAAGAAGACGATTTAAAACCCAGAAAAGATGACGGGAGTAGTCCTGCTGCTGGGAAGGGAAACGTAAAGAAATGAGAAGTGGATCAGGACGTCGTCCTCTGCCGAAACTCGGGACAAATCATCCACCGTTTCCCGTTTTTATCCAAGTTCTCTGCTGTTTTTAATCGCTGAATCGATTGTTTTAATGAGGGAAGAGAATCGGGTCTGGAAGCTGGTGTTTATATTGTGCTTTTCTTGATTTATTCTCTGATCCGTGCAGCAGGCTGTTAGAAAGCAACGCGGTGCAGAATGCGTAGCGGCTACTGTCTGCAGGGTTTGTAGAGCATGGAGAAATGGTGTGTCACTGGCTGCGTCTGGGGGCTGGGGGTATTTATAGGAGGCCGAGGAGGAGGAAGCAGCCGAGGCGAGAGAGAATGGGAGGAAAATCAAAAAATGGTAAAAATAGAAGGACAACAGCAAGAAATATGAGTAAAAAATGTCTCTTCCTGCCGTTTTGTCTTGGTGTTCATCATAAATGGAGCAAATATGGCCGCCGTCTTCCACAACAGGGATAAAAAGATTTGGTCCAGCGCTTGAATGGGCTCTCCTCTCTTTGTCCCGGCCTCCCTCCTGCTCCTCTGAAAACGATCCAACTCGGCTCATTTCAAACCTAAACATGTCTGTCTGGCTCCAGAGCAGACCAGGCCTCCCCTCTCCTCACCCCCCCCCATGAGAGCCCGTTTCAAATCCAGGGGGATGATGTCATGCCGATGCTTAAAAAGACGAGGGGCGTGGGTGGATGAGGGGTCGTCGGGGTTAGGGTGGCGGTGGTGTTGTCACATTCTGGTTTGAACTCTGTAAACAGTGATCTCACACTGCTGAGGTAGACGGGCGGCTTATCTTTTTGTTTTCATTCCCTTACAACCAGTGGGGTTGGAATAATCAGAGAAAAATGTCTAATTTAGGTTAAAGCATACATATCCATGCACACACACTCTAAAAAGTAAGAACACATCAACGGAACCAGAACCGATCGGGCACAATGGAGCTCGACGATTCAAATTTAAATCAAAGAAGATTAAACTATAACATGTTAAATTAAAAACATAAATAACATTTATTAGGTTAAATCCAGTGTGGATATTTTTATTCTTCTATCTGGGTCTCAACTCATTTTTAAACCAGCTCAAGTTCTTGTTTTTTGGTGCCAGAAAAATGAGCCGATTCAAAAACCTCCCTGAATGTTAAGTCACATTTGATGGGCATTGCATCGTTACCTAGCAACGCCAGCTGAGTTCTCCCCATTACCTAGCAACGCCAGCAGAACTCCAGCACATCTGGTCAGCTGGTTCTACTACTATATGTGCTGTACAATGGTTGCTGGAAAAAACAAGGGTTTTGTTGTTCACTTACCGTCCAGAAACCACTTCCTGCTTTCTTGCTGGTTGTGTAGAAGGCTCCACTGATGCTTTTCAAAGATGTGCAGTTGTATAATTGCACATCTGTTTGTAGCGTTGAGTTTGGGGGGCGTGGCCAAGCAGCTGCTTATTTGCATTTAAAGTGACAAAACGCCCTAAAACGGCTCAAAATAGACTAAACTTACCAGACTAAAATCTCGTTGTCGGAGAATAATTTTGTGCAAAAAATGTAATTATCATGTTTTGTATAGGCCGCAGAATTATCCTGACCTAGAAGGTGTGAATAAGTGTCCTGAAGAAGCCGATGTTTTTCCAAGAGCAGTATTTGTGTTTGTGGGTTTATGTTTGCAGTTACAGTCATGCAGTTGCCAAAAGAAGAAGTAATAAATGTCTTTCATCATAACTTTTAATCGTTATCACAACAGTACCACAAAATATCTCAATAAAATTCTACAGCCTTATCTCCCACCCCTATTTCCCACTCAGAGTTGAGCTATTTATCATGTTCGTGTTTATACTCGGCCGTCCTGTCCGCGCGTATGTGCTACTGAGGAATCCGTGTTTGTATTTCGGGTCGCTCCGTGGGCTGATGAGAGGTGTGCGCTCTTCATCAGAGGATGCTTCTAATTCCAGGCTTTTTCGGGTTGCAACCGGAATCTCAGCTGTCTCCTCGCCCCACCCTGGCACACATTAGGGCGTGACATCAGCGCTGCCGGCGTCCCGCGGCAGCTGACGGCCTCCGGGCGGGATGTGGACGCCCCGGCGTTTTGAGGCCGTGTGAAGCCGTCGCTGCAGATGGACATTCCTGGGAAGGGCTGGTTAGCCCGGGTGACAGCGAACACGACGCACAAAGTTTTTGCACACATGTTTGTTAAAATCCCTGTCCTAAATCACTGCTGCACGCCTCCACTGTCTTCACCCCTTCTCTGCGCTTCGCCTCGCCGTCCTCCGGTTCGTGATTCACCAACCTTCGCCGCTCTGACTGCGTCAGCAGCTATTTGATGACGGGAGGGAAAGTTTGGTCAAACTGGGTCGAGGTTCCAGCACGTCCTTGTTTGCACTGTAACTGCAGCTTTTGGGAGTTAAATTTATGTTTTGTCTTAGCAGTTTGTGCGATGCATAAATAATGTTGTGCACTGCTGTTTTGTTTCTAAACTGCCTGAAAAAGAGATGCAGGAATTTATGAAAACATTACAGTGAGCCGTTGGTATTCGTGGTGTTAAGGGAGCACAGCCACCAGCGAAAAACTGAAATGAGTCGACCTCCTGAAACGTTGATAAATGTCCGTTTTAATGGTTCAAACACAAAACATACCTTAAGTTTAGTGGTGCAGTTAACTGCAGGGACTGTAGTTAATTAATTAGATTTTGGTTATAAATAAGCAACATTTCAAATTAAAAAAACTTTTGCTGTTAAATGATTGAATAAATAGACTTATGAGCTCAACAACAAAGATATTTATTATTTTTAGTCAGGTTATTCAGCCTTCAGATTGATGCTAACGTTAGCATTTTGGGCATCTGTGCTGCTGCTACATGTTAGCATTGAAATGCTATTTTAGGAGTGAATA
Source organism: Poecilia reticulata (assembly GCF_904066995.2). Taxonomy (NCBI): domain Eukaryota; kingdom Metazoa; phylum Chordata; class Actinopteri; order Cyprinodontiformes; family Poeciliidae; genus Poecilia; species Poecilia reticulata. The sequence goes on along the minus strand of NC_088840.1, from coordinate 27,810,836 downwards.
GCTTCGCTGATAGGCTAACTCTGTTAGCACGATTTGAACACAACGATAGTTTTTTCCAGCGTCCAATCTGATTGTTTTTGGAAGCAAAATTTAACTTCTAGTGGATTCAGAGAAGCGGCTTTGTTGTCCGTCGTTGCTGTTAGCAGATTTTAGTCGTACATCAGATTTAGACAAGGACCACTTGAATGCAAAAGTTCCAGCTTTTTGGTTTTTTAAAAATCCATTGTGTTAAAATTTTGTAATAATTGAAATTAATGCATTAAAGTCTCGACCCTACTTAATAAGCATCAATAGACACAGTAGAAACGGTTTTAGCACTATAATAGAAACATCTACTTCCTTATCTTTGCTCTCGGGAGTTCAGCCAATCAGCATCAAGGAAAATAACGGGGCTCCTGGATTGGCTACTTTCCAAGCGCCACCCAATAGTGTCTAGTAGTGTTGCATCATGGTATTTCAGCTTCCCAAGCTACATCGTCTTTTGAATATTATAAATAAATCCTGCAAATTTAAAGAGGAAAAATCAGTTTTTCTTTTTTAAAAGGATACAGTTTGTTGCTGCTGTTCATGTTTGGTTTTGTTCCAGTTGTTCGTTTTCTGAAATCACATCTTTATTATGCATGTTGAGGACAAATGAGTTGCTTTGCAATTCATCACATTAATCAGGTAATCCAAGTTATTTAAACAGGAAAAACCACATGATTAACCTCGGTAACCAAGTTAAGGACCTGAAAATAAGAACAGGTTCATTTATCAGCTGTTTGTGATTATTTCATTTGATTAATTCGGACTGAGAGGAGTCAGAGGACTTCATTGGGTCGGAACCCAGTGACCCGCCCACGACTCCACGGCTAATCCGAGTCATCCATCATCCGAGTGGGAGCCGTGTTTACAGACTGGATTTTCCCTTTCTGTCTGTGTTTTCCTGACTTTTTGACGTCTCAGAGTTCATGTCTGCGTATTTATCTCTCCAGCCTCTAACGTTCGGATTAGATCAGATTCTTTAATCGAATTACCTGATGAATCGCACAAACCTACACGTTTATTCCTTTACTGTAACATGCATTGGTAATGTCTCGTTCCTGTGTGGTTGAAATGCGCCTGTATAGGATGATTCAGCTTGTGTGTGTGTGTTGGAGCGTGTGTGTGTGTGTGTGTGTGTGTTGCAGCATGCTGGCCTCCCTCCTCTGGATTGTTTCAGCTGTTGTGAATTAGAAAGGCATGCCATAGCCCGGCCTCCTTGCTCTCATTTCAGTAAAAAAAAGCTTCTGATAAATTTGTAAATGTGTCCAGGAGATTCACAGGTTTGCAGATGTTGGATCTGCAGCTTCATGATATCAGAGAAATCAGCCTGATTCTGATTCTGCTGGACCTTAAACGTCAGCCGCAGTCCGACTCACCGACTGAGCGAACCTTTCAAACACAAAAGGAACTCAGGCTGGTTAAGGCGTCACATGTTTTTAGTTGTCACATGTGTGCAATTAATTCAGGAGGAAACATTTGCCACTTAATTTAACAGGATTTTTTTCACCCATTTCACTTTAAGGGCTGCATTTTAATTGTTTCTGAAGTCATTAAGGAAAATCCTGCTCTCCTCAAGTTTTCATTAATACTCCTTTTTAATTTCAAGTTTAACTCTTATTCTTCGAGATTATAGACCTGATCTGACTGTTGTAGTTGCAGATAAACTGAGAGATTTATTGTATTCCAGTGTTACGAAATGTAGTTTTCTTCCTTAAATCATGTGTAGCTTAGCTAGTTAGCATCTTGTGGCTTTTTCTGAGCTTCTTGCCGACTTACAAGGCTCATTATTATTTGTAGTGTTACCCTTTAGCTGAGTGTCACGATGCTAACATTAGCATTAGCTTGCTCAGTTGTTAATTTAGCATTAGCATGCTAACCTAAGACTTGGCAAGCTTACTTTAGCATTAGCTCATATGGCTATTTACTGGGCATTTGCATCTTAACAGCTGTAATTAAAGCATTGCACCAACACTGAAGTTTTAGTCATAAGCATTAGTTTTGCTAACGTTAATGAGTTAATCCAACATGCTATTTAGCAGAAGTTAATGCTAAAGCACTAAATTCAACCACGTTGATGCCCAACATCTGTCATTAGCACAATGTGTGTTATAAAGTAGTAATATCAACCTCAATGGCGTCAAATTTTGTTATTTCAGACCTGTCTGGCTGCTCTTCAGGAAGGGATTCTTTGTAACGGACTTTGGAGAAGGAGAGGAAACAAAACTTTAACACAGATATCAAACTTTATTCAACTGAAAGTTTACAAAACAGCCAAGCATCTTAGCACTCATTCAGCAAAATTAATTTAGGGGAAGCTGAGTGTCTTCAAAGTTAGCAAAAATGCTAATCGAAGCATTAGCTACGCTAATAATGCATTAGCTGAAACCTTAGCTTGCTTTGGTATTGGTGACGTATAGCAGACTTTGCTCTAACTTCAGAACTCGCTCACTTGGTTTTTAGCTGAGTGCTAGCATGCTAACTGCAGCATGTTAGCATGTCATGACAGCGTCTTCAGTCAGAGGCTTCTTCATATTTGCTGCAAGACTGACTGCTTCCAGTGTCACCGTCCACCACAACTCTTTACGACATTTAATCTACCTTTGGCATAAATAACGTTTCTGAATTTAGTTAAATTGAACTGAATAATAGGTCGTTGTGTGGATTTAAGATTCTGGGTAATGACTAGTAAAAAGCTGTAGGGAGGAGAATAATCGGGTTACAGGAGAAACTTTCGGCGCCGCCGCAGTGTAGAGGTGATGAAGGATCCCTGAAAGAGGGAGTTTCAGGTTGACGTGATGGAGGAAGAGGAGGGGGCTTGAAATATGACCTGTGAGGACGATGCGTCACAGGTGATTCTGTTGTGTGTGAAAGAAGGAAGAAAATGGGCACAGTAAAATACTTTGTGTAAAATACTTGACACCACTCGAACGGTGTGAAGTGCTGCCGTAAAACTGACCTCTGAAGTGTTTATAATGTGGAAAATTCTTCCTGCGCTGATCGCACATCTGTAACGTGGAATGAAAACACGCAGAGCTCGACGAGGCCAAGTGTTTATTGGCCCACAAGTGTGTACGTGCGTGTGCGTGTGCGCGTGTGTGTGCACGTGGGTTAATTTACCGTTAAACTGAGGGACTCAAACAGTCGCCCACCCGCACAGAAAGCTAATCAGCTACAGAAATCTGCAATGTCTGAAACTGCCATTATCACCGTCGGGCGTGTGTGAATGATTGGCATGTTATGAACGTCATGGTGGAGGAAAGTGTGTGTGTGTGTGTGTGTGTGTGTGTGTGTGTGTGTGTGTGTGTGTGTGTGTGTGTGTGTGTGTGTAACTGTTTTCGTATCCGTCTTTCTGTGTGAGAACAATAAAAGCTTTCAGACGCAGCAGCAGGTGAAACGCTCTGCTGGTTAATATAAAACTAGTCGTGTTTGGAGAGGAGGAGAATGTCGGCTGCGTTTTTTTTATCCTCCTGCTGCCAGGTAACCACAGAGGAGGGTGGGGGGTGCAGATCGAAAAACAAGATGGTGGGAGAGAAACACGGAAAAACAATAACCTACCCGCCGACAGGTGTTCCTCTGGAGCAAATAAACGACCCAGAAAAGTCAATAGTTGGCGTCACTAAATGGTTTCAGGCCTCCAAACGGCCGCAGGGCGAGCGGCGCTTCACTCACACAAATTCACAAAAACTACAACAGCGTCCCGACTTAACCCGGGTTCTCCATCAGCTGGATCTGGAGAACACGGTGCTTTTTGGGAAAAAGTATGGCGGCTCTTTTAGGAACGCATCTCAAAGCTCAGTGTTGGTCTTAAATTAAATTAACATAAATGCTAAGATGGATTTAGTTTTGTAAGTTTCTGTTCTGAGATAATCCTATATCCATTCATTGTTTTCTTTTTTATTTGAGGCTTGACCTGGATACAAATATCTGCTGTACATTTCTTACTGAACTTGTATGTCAATAGAGAAATACATATTTTTTATAAAATATTCCATTTAAATGTTTTCTCCAACATTAAAATTGTTACTATAATGCAGGTGGAGACGAAGCGTTTTGGTAAATTCATTTGAAAGATGAAGCTTTGTCTCTGAGGATGAAGGGTGTGATGGCGGCCTGTAGCGTGTTGGGTGTGGTTATGCTGAGGAATAATAGACACAGATGTTCTGGTGAACATCAAACGGCTCGGTTTTGTTTTTTTCATTCGATTGGTCGGTTTATATCTGGGCAACAATACGAACAGAGCCGCTACGTTGGCGTCGCGTCGCCGCGACGTTCTTCAGACTAATGTGTGGTTTTCTGGCAAGTTGTAAGTGAATGAATGGAAACAAGTGATACTGGATGCATACAGCTGGAGGCACGGAGGAGTGTGCTAATCAGATTTAATCTGGACCAGATGACGGGGCTCCTGGTGGAGCAGCAAAACCCTGGAGTCGCTAATGCAGAAAAAAGGTGAATTTTAACCGAAAAGCCTTAAAAAGGGCGAGCGAGCTGCTCCAGGGGGCCGATATTTAATCCTTCTTTTAACTTTTTGTTTTATAGTTTATTCGTTTTAATTGAGTTGTAAATATTATTCAGGTGTTAAACAGGTAAGTTCACTTTGATCTTTAGGTTTTCTATACAGTCTAGAAAAAGTTTGGAAAGAAATCGGATGTGTTCTGACACAAACGATTTTATCTTTTTTATTTTAAAAAAAATTATAGAATTTATTTAAATTATATAAAAATATGTTATCTAAAAAACAACCAGAATTTTTGAATAATTAGTTGATTACCTGTTTTTTATATTTAATATATTAGAATATTATCATTATATCATTTTAATTTATGTATTTTTTTCTTAAAAAAATAATTTCTGAAAAATAATTAAACCTGTAAAACATCTTTTGATTATTTGTAATGTTATTTTCTTAGTGTTATATTTTTATTTATTTATTCTTTATCTAAAAGACGAACAGAATCTCAATCATCTTGAATAAATAAAAATTTCAGGTTTTCTGGAGTCTAGACGTTCGTAGATCAGAGTTTTCACTGAAATCAAGACATTAGATGTGAAAAATATAACTTTAAAATATTTGGATTTCCAGAATGCAGTCAGATTAGACGAGTTAAAATTTTATGAAGCTTAAAATTTAAGATCCAAAATGGTCCAGATGCCTAAAAAGACGTGAAACAGACAGAAAATTAAGGAAAACGGCGAATATGACCCAACTTTTGGTTTTCCAGATCAATAAATTTGACTCTCCTGGCTTCCCGTCCGTTTCTGCTGCTGCTGGGAATTTTCCCACATCTGGATTTGAATCTTGTTGTGAAAGTTTTAGTGCGGGGGGGCGGGGGGGTCCGTCGGTTACCGCGGGTCACGTGACGGCTTTTGCGAGCCCTGCGTTCCTGTGTGGGTGTGCGTCGCAGGATGGTGACAAACCCCTTTTGTTTCTATGAAGACGTTTTCCTTGGAAGCGACAGTGACAGCTGCAGAGCAACTGACAGGGAGGGGGGGGGCAGTTAAAAAGAAAGAGGGGAGTATTTAGCATATTTGACATGCAGACCACGGGTTGCTGTGTGCAACAGTTGATGGGAAGAGAGAGGAAGCTGTTCCTGCGAGTTCAGAGGGAGAAAACTGCAGAAGAAGAAGAGGAGAGAAGCTCGAGGAGAACAACAAAACAAAGAGGTTTAAAGGTTCCCTGTCTGGGCTGCAGGTTGCCATGTCTGTGGGCATCCCCCTTCTGACGTGGGTGTTTTTCTGAGGCGCCCTCCTCTCCGCCGGATTGGGTTTCAGCGAAGTCGCAGACGGGAATGCACAAGTGTGTCCCGCGAATATCCCTGCACCGTTTCCACGTCTGCTCTCCACCTCCAGCAGCCGGGAATCTTTTAGAGACGGGCGTAACTCTGGCAATGGAGGCAACGGCAGAATGAAAACACTGAAACTCCGGCCGGACTCAACTTCCTCGTGAGCCGACCGCCAGAACTGTCGCTTCAGGGGGAAAACGGGAGAGCCAGCTTATTACTGATAAGCCTCTTTCTCTGCCGTGTTCGCAGTCCCACCCCCTCTCTCTTTTCTTTGACTCTGTCACATTGTTTTTTTTTTTTTGTTTTTTTTTGGAGCCTCGGAAAGGCGGAGGTGGTTTTCTTCCAGACTTTTAAACGGGGATTACAAATCTGGGAATAATGTAGCCATCTCACATGGCCGGATTCCTGCTCCTCTTCCCTCACGCTGCCAAATCTGCCTTCTGTTGCAATGACTGTTTGATTATCTGCTGCCCGCCTGAAGGAAGCGCTCATCCTGGCTGTTATTGGATATGAAAGCATTTTAATTCACCTCATTTTTTATTTTTCTTATTAAATCAGAGGCACGTTGCTGCTCAGCGTGGGATAATCAGCTGCATCACAGCGTTCAGATAATGTTTTTCTTGTTAATCCTCCTCTGCACATCTTTTCCTCTCTCTCGCAGTTTGCCTCTCACTCTCCCTTTTTTTTATTATTCTGGAGTAAAGGAAATCAGTTTGATTGGAGCACTTCCTGTGTTTTAATACCAGAGCAGGAAGCAGAACAAACGGAGCTGAATTCAAACACAAACAGCAAGAGGGGGAGGGACGCAGAAAGAGAGAGAGAAACGGGAGGGAGAGCGAGAGGAAACAGGGAGATTTTTTTTTCTTTTTTAGCAGCTGCAAACCATTTCAGCTGTGTAGAGGGACAGAAAAGAGCGAGGAAAGCTGGGAGCAACCGCATTTAGTGGAGAAAAAAGGAGAAGCTGCGTGGCAGTCTGGCAACGTGTCCTGGGATTGTTTGCCGGTTCATTGGGGAAAGACTCTTCCTGCAAAGCGAAGCTTGCACCGGAGCTGCAGAGGGGGTTTGTCTGGGACTTTGCCCTCTGGATACGGTCCCACGACTTGCAGCTCTACCTCCTATTTTCTCTCTCCAGCCCCTGACGCCCCCTTTCACTCCCGCCTCACCCCTCCAGGAGCCTGCCTGCTTTCCATCTACTGTACCAGCTCTCCCCTGCAGCTGCAGACGAAAGAAAAACGTGGAGATAAAAGAACTGACGAGGGATTTCTTGACCTCTTTGTCTGGATTTAGCTGTTTTTGGGGGGGGGGGGAATGCTGAACTGCAGAAACGATGGAGTTCATTTTCTTTGACTGGAAGAATGAAGAGACACAAATTTCCTCCTGAGGAAAGTTTTGGATAGCAAAATGACATCCGTTTGTTTAGTGGGTTTTTCATTTCGTCCGTTTTTCCTCGTGAATAAATGTCGTCTTCAGTTCATTCAGAGCACCCCACGCAGCCTTTCTTTTATATAACCAAGAGTGGGTTTTCACACCTTAAAAGGAGAGTTTTGCACTTCTCTGCCTGCCTCTAGCTGCAACTGTTAAAGTTGTCCGTCCGAGTCCTCTGCCTCTTTTCCTGTTGTTTGAAGAAAGACGACCAGAAAGGAAGGAAGGAAGGAGCTGGACGGGGAGGAAAAGTGCCGAAGTTGCTCTGCATGTTTTGAGATATGAAGGAGAGGAAAGTGGACTGTTGTTCTGACAGCAAAACAAAGGAAACCTTATCGTTCTCCGCTCACAGTGGACCTCTCAGACATGGGGATGCTGGATGCCGTTTTCCATCCTCCATGTCTTCATCCCTCTGCCTCTCTTATTCCTACCAGCCTTTAACGTAAACAGTGCAGCTGATTAATATGGTGCCGAGGGGGAGGGATGTCTTACTCGCTCTCTTATCGATGCCACACTGCATCCCTGACAGACCGAGGAAATGCTCGACTGTTGAAGTGACTTAGCAGAAACGGAAGAATGCAGAGTTGAGGTAAAACTGTTGAGAAATGAAGTCATTTTTTTAAGAATGTGAAGCCTGAAGGATTTGCTCAATTGCAGCCACATGGACCGTTTTAATTTTGTGGGTTATCTGTGGGTCTGTTCATTTTTTACGTTTCTTTTTTTGAAGTGCCACTTTAGATCATAATCTCGAGGGAATTTTGGTGAAAACAAAATGGGGAAGCCCCTGAGCCGTCCGGACTGTCTGAGGCAGAGTCCCCGCTGCCTTGGGAAAGGCGATGAGGACGAGGCGTACATAGAGGACTGCTATGTCCCCCAGCGATCCATTTATGACACAATGCGGATCAATGAACAGATAGACCAAGGGACCAAACTGTGCCAACCTTCAAGGAGCACCTTAGGCTCTGGCGGAGAAGGAAGTACATTATCCAGCAACGGCACCATCGGAGCCGACCTTGGAGGTGTTTTTGTCTCCAGAGGTGGAGATAACTCAGCAGGAGTAAAGAAACTAGACGAGAGGGTAATTTTTGATGCCTTAAAGCTGACTGGTGATCTTAAGATAATGTCTCCGCCAGTTGGAAGTTCAGGTTTGCCGCTTGCGCCGTCCTCATCCGGAGCTGGAGGAGTGGTTGCCGTGGTCAAGAGGCGACATCAAGGTGGAGACAAGAAGGACAATCCAAACAGACGATCTTGGAAAGCTTTCATGCACCCGAGTTTTCCTGAGTTTGCAGAAAGACTTGAATTCTCTGCTGTTGATGGGGCAGAGAAACGATCGTCTGGAGCAGGGATTCCTCTGTCTCCTCTCCAACAGATTCCCTCTCAACTCCCCCCATCCACTCCCACATCTTCCACACCTTCATTACCTCCTTACACTCCCTCCCCTCTGTCATCCGCACCCCAGACTCCTCCCGTCTCCACTCCACCTACTCTGACACCCGCGGTTAGCCCCCAGCAGCATCCTATCAGCAGGCAGAAGCAGGTTAATCCTTTACTTTTGAAGCAGCAGAAACAGAGTCATCTGGTCTCTTCTCCTTTGAAGGAACAATCGCCTGCTATCAGCCCAATACAAAGCCCCCATCCATCTGGAAAAACACCACTTCACAGCCCCTTAAGGCTTCGACAGGCACACGGCAAACGAGAGGAGCACAGACGGACTGCGAGCTCTTCTAAAGCTGGAATCAGACTCATTCCTGAAGAGGCTTTTGAGGCTGTGAAGACCTCAGATTCAGAGAGGGACTCGCCTCTTTTGGATCAGGACCATGGTGATAGTGCTCCTCTCATCCCCCCAAAACCTGTCTTCTGCCCCCCAACCAAAGCACGCACCTGGCCTCGGAGTATAACCACAGGAAAAAGGTCTCAGGTTGGCCTGAGATGCAACTTACCCACACTTCCTCCTTTGCCTCCTCTACTGGGTGAGGATAATGCCACAGATGAGGAGTCTCTTTATCTGTTGGACCCCCCATCTCCCTTCCTGAAGGAGGAGGAGGATGGTTTAGCTTACGGAGGCCTTCCTCTGTCACCCTGTATCAGTCATGAAGGAGAGGAAGAGGGGCTGCTTGGATGGGACATTCAGGGTGGCGAGCTCCGAGAACGCACCGCGTCCGAACTCAAATTTGAGGAGGACGAGCGTAGGATACTTGAGGAGCTCGAAGGGGAAGATGATTGCAGGAAAACAACTGAGGAGGAAGAGGCCTGGAAAAGAGAAAGGGAGCGAGCTCAAAGAGAGGAAAGAGAGTGGGAGGCAGTTCTGAAACTGGAGAACAGGGAGATAGTTGACCAGTGTTGGGATAGGGAAACACTGGAATCAGAGGGATGGGATTTAACAGGCTCATCCGGACACTGGCCTGTGCTGACGCCCCCTACTGGGTTTGGAGGCCCTGGGGCCCCCAGCGCCTCACCGTGCCCCAGCTCAGGAGCGGAGTCAGACTACCTCTTCTTAGAGCTAGAGAGGCAGTGTCGAGAGGAAGAGGGGGAGGAGGGAGTGGAGATGAGTGTCGACCCAGAGCCTATCTGTGATCCCTACTCTCTGCCTTGTTTAGAGGAAGAGGAGGAGGACGAGGAAGAAGAAGAAAAGACTTGTGGGACTCTTCCTCTGGATTCAGTTCACTCTGCAGACCCTGAAAGTGTTGAATTTGATTCTGTGAAAACTGAAGAAAACCCTGACGCAAATTTGTCTGAGCACATAAAAGAAATCCTAAACTGGAAAGATCATGAACGGGAGCACGGCTTCATAGATGAAGAATGTGACTCTGAATATAATGAGGATAAGACGAAGGTAGAGGAGGAGGACAAAAGTTACCCGACCGACTCTGCTCTCGGTCAACAACTGGAGTCGGACTCCAGTGAGGTCCAAACATCCCAACCGGAAAGAACTGAAATCAGTACCGTTTCTCGGACAGATTGTGGGCTTGAAAAGCCTTCACAGACTGAAACCGACCTGGACAGCGGGGCGTCATCTGAGCATGATGGGGAGGATTATGATGAGCCAACTTCCTCTCTGTCTCAAAGACCTTTGAACCCGTATGCAGAGGAGGAGGAAGAGAAAGGGAAAGAAAACGCCGATTTGGGAACAGAGTGGGATCAATCTGAGCCATGTTTGGACAGCAACAAGGGAGCTTTCACTGAAGACTCCCTGGAGCCTCCGCCCCTCACTGAATGTACACAGGATGCTGCAACTTCCAGTCAAGAAGCAGCAGTCCCTCCATGTGCAAGCAAACCTTTAACAGAAACAAGTGTTGACCCAGAAGAGGCATCCTTTGTGTCTGAGAATGTAGCCTCAGGATCGTCTGAGCCTGAGCAAGTCCCAGTTTCTGAAACTAGAACAGACGTGATTGTCAGCATCCTTGAATCAGACTCAGCACCTCCATCTTCATCCCCTCGGCTTAAATCTGACTCCTGTGGTGCAGGTTTGGATGCTGGAGACTCCGAGGCCTTTGTCACCTCAGATAGCTTTGTTTACCTGGCTGTGTCTGTGCCTCCCCAGTGCTCCAGTGACTGTCCCCCCTCTCCGGTTGTGGACTCCTTCCCCCCCAGTCCCATCTCTAAGCCACCTTGCTACCACGACCCAGAAGAGGCGGAGGATGGATCAATCCTTTCTCCTGATAGTTTTGTTTACCTGGCCGCCCCTGAACGGCCCCATCCCGGTCCTTCGGAGGGCGGCTCAGCTTGCGAGGACACTCAGGAGCTTGACTTGGACTCGTACTCTGAGGGGACCCAATCCGGTGTGGACGGGGTCGAGTTTGTCCTGGGGTCAATGACCGGCGACAGCGACTGGGAGTCGGACGGCTCTGCCCCGGACTTTACCCCCGTTATTTTGAGTGACACCACCTGGGATCAGCTTGAGCCAGGATTGCTGCAAAGTCTGTTCTCCCAGACGGAGTTAGGTCAGATAGAAACATGTGGGCCCCAGGATGAGGGGCCCCAAACAGAGGCTATGCCTTCATCAGAAGCAGATCAGAGCACTGAAGGAGGGAGAGAAACTGAGTGTTTGGACTCCCATCCTGAGGTAAGTTTTTACTTTTAGTCTGGTTTACGGTTTTTAGTATTCAGCTGTGTCGGATGCAGACGTGAGAATGTGGAAGCAAAGGATGTCAACTGATGTAGACATGGTGTGGAAAATGTATGGGAGGGGTGCTAAAGTTATCTAGACGCCATAATTAGCTGGTTGGCTTTCAGTCGAGTTTTACATTGATGCAACAAGTGTGCTACTTATAGGCCTGCGGGGTTGGTGCGTGTGTGTGTGCGTGCGTGCGTGTGTGTGTGTGTGTGTGTGTGTGTGTGTGTGTGTGTGTGTGGTGTTCATGTGTGTGCACACTTTAGTCAGAATGAGGGTTAGAGTTAATATGCATTAGGTCTTCAACTGACAATCAATTGATTAGTCAGTCTAAAAAAAATTGGCACATTTTGCTAATTTTTCATTTAACCATTTTTCATACTGTGCTATAAATACATTAAAGATGCAAATAAATGAAATAAAAACAGTTTCTTTTTAAAATAAGAGGTAATATTTTATTGCCTAAAATACAATAACATTTATTTAGTAGATCTGAACCAGGTGAACTTAAAACTGAGTTTTGACTAAACCCTATTTACAGACAAATATGTTTGTCCTGAATGCATTTTTTATAGTTTTGGCTTAATTACTGCTGTCAATATATTGATTTTTTTTTCAGCAAATTACCTTAAGCATATATGCTCCAGTTAGTGATTAATTGATTACTAAATTATTTGTTTATGTCAATATTTGAGTAATTGCAATAATCCGATTAATCATTTCAGCCCTAATATCCTCCACATACTTCCTGTTCATCCAATTCGCAAGGTTTTGGTTTTTCACTGAACATTTTAAAGAAGTTTTGGACTGGCCTTGAGCTTCCTGTCTTGTCTTGGTTTAGGAAAATGTAGCAGGTGGAGGTTTTACAGAGTAAAACTTTATTTGGTTCGTAACCACAGTGTCTATAGGTTTACTTATTTACAGGGTAGTTAAATGAATATAATGCATTCAGTACCCAACCTGCCTATTGTTGTCACTCCCCTTTTTCCCTGAAGTATGTGAGCTGCAGGTTAAACATATTGTTTGACAGTCTGTCAGATTTGCTTTGTTTGAACTGTGTTTTTCTTGGTCTTTGGGTTTTTTTATAAAAAATATGTGTTGTAGAAAATTTGCAGAGAATTTCTAATTTCTTCTGTTGTTGGAAAAATTTTCTATGGTTAAGTTTCTCCAACCATGGCTGTGGCTTGACCCTTTTCTAAAAATATCCCCAAGGCAGATAAACATAATTATTTCTGTATGCTGAGGGCTCGAATGATTCAATCAGCGTTTAATCACATTATATTTTCCATTAGTTGCTCACCTGGACTCTACATTTGTGTCAGAGGGAAGCAGTTATTTTGTTTTTATTATTAGCTCTGCTGGTTTATCTGCTCTGGCTTCAGTTTAATGCAATCAGGGATCAGCTCCACCTTTACTGAGGCCTGCAGCAAACACGAAGGACCAGTTTCTCTCTCGGCGCGATACGATATTCTCTGTCTGATCAGGAATGAGTCAATTCCCGGCCGGATAAAGCAGCAGATAAATGGATTGAGGGTTTTGCTTTGGTCTGTTATAGAGCTCAGCTCAGAGGCAAAGAAAGCTCTTGATTTACCGACCCGTCTTTGTTCCAGCCCTCACCTTTAGAGAGGAGATACGGGTCAGGACCAAACAAACGTAAATCTGGACACAAAGCAGCTGAAAAGAGCTTCATCTGCAGGAGGAGCAGGGATTAGAGAAGAGATGAAGAGCTCAGATTAGAGATGAAGGTCCTCCTCAAAACACCCAGCCGGGTGATTTTTAGACGGAAGGACGAGTGTCTACTACAGTTTCTCCAGATTCATGAACATGGATGAGACATTTAAAACATTCTGTGACATTTAGTGTCCAGGAAAACTTGATCAAATTCTTTCATTTAAAAAAACCAAAAAACTTTTTTGTTTTTTTTAAAGCATAAAATTAAGTTTTCAGCCCTTTTCTGTTTATCTTAGAAACCAATGAAGTAAAAATCACCCAAATCCTTCCCAACCCCTGTTCTTTCCCCTAATTGGGACGGTAGTTGATTTGTAACCTGGACTCTTGTTTGGAGTCCATCAGAAAACATTCAGCCTTGATGAAACTCTCTCTGTCCTCGCCTGACTCCTCCGTCCCTTCCGGTTCCCCTCCCCTCGCCTGGTGGGTTTGTGGCAGAGATAAGGAGGTGAGAAATAAATCCTGCGGCTCTGCATGAGGAGGTTCTGCCTCTGCCAACACCATCTAAACAAACAGCCTGCTAAGTTGTCTGGGGAATATAAACTTAGATCTCGGATAAGAGCGTGCCACAGCCAACACTCACACTGAGGTCAGGATGCTGTTACATGCTGCTGCAATCCATTTTATCAAGCAATCACATAGTTGGTGGTTGATTTTTTTTTTTTTATTATTATTAAAAATCTGGATTTTTTTTCACCAATACTCTTTGGGATCCATAATTCAGAGTGATGCCAGAGCCTCCAGGGCGGCCATCTTGTTTTACAGCTTCTACCAGTTCAATGTACAAGTAACAGAATCGAAAATAGTTTCTGCCATTTCTAATTTCTGTTTAATAAAACAAAAATTTTGAATGGAAATTGGATCTGGTATGAAAAGAAATTAAGATTTTATGCAAACAACTGAGTCCGTTTCAAAGAAAGAACCACAAACTAAGAAAAATAAAATCAGATCTTGTGGGACAAAATCTGTAGATTTTATTTTTAATTCACGTTGCCCAGCCCTATGCTTCAGCTTTTTGGGCAAAGCAAAAATATTCAACCAAGCAGGACTCCCTCAGACCGGATAATGTGACGGATTGGGAAACACTGGAACAAGCAGCCGGACTGTGGATTATCATGGATCTCGTTTTAAAGCACAGTTTGTCCACAGACGGAGGGACAGACGGACAGATGGACTGGCTTTCCGTCCCGTCCGATGAAGTGAAGCGTGGGAACATGCAGCACAGCCAGACCGACCGATGGAGGCGAATCTGAAATGTTTCTGCCTGAAAGCAGCTGCAACTCTGAAGTCCACAAAATGCTTCAATCTGGACCAATTTAGGCTAATTTAACGCCATCAGCTGAGATCTGAAGATAATTTAATATTCTTGTCATTGTGGTATTTATTAGAGGTTTATATCTGGTGGTATTTTCCTAGGGATGGGCGATAAATCGATTTTATTGATTAATCAAATTTTGGCTTTCTGAAGATTTTATTTTTGCGTAGCATAGCTTTGGATAACATGATTTTATTTTTCCAGAAAACAACCCAAACGCTTTAAAAAATCACCCCATAAGATGAGCCCTTTCTAAAACCTTTGGAACATCGTCAAAATTCAGCAGACACTCCGACGTTACCTAGCAACCCCAGCAATGGGTTGCTAGCCTGTTACCTAGCAACCCTGCACATTTGGTCAGCTGGTTTCACTGCTGTATTCGCTGTACAATGGCTGCTGGAAAAGATAAGTGTTGTTGACTTACCATCCAGAAACCGCTTGCCCTATTCTTGCTGGTTGTGCAGGAGGCCCCATTGATGCTTTTCAAAGATGTATGGTTGTATAATTGCGCATCTGTTCGCAGCCATGTTCACATGCGAGTGAAAACGTTGAGTTTGGGGGGCCGTGGTCAGCGTCAACTTATTTGGATTTAAAATGACAAAGGCCCTAAAACGAATCTAAAATTTCAATAGCTATGAATGACTTTGTGCTAAAGAATTTAATGAACATGCTTTGTATAGGCCATAGAAATATCCACGCATGTTAAAGGAAGCATCATAGTCTCCTTTAGACAAACATTCTTGCAGCCTGGCTCTAATATTTTGTTCTACAATTCACAGAAGGGATAATTGAAATAATTTATTTTTTAGAAAAGAAAACCTGAAAAATATAGATTGAAATTGGATCTGGTACGAAAAATATCTAAGATTTTATTTTACATTCTCTGCCTTTAACGTTTAGAGCATCACAAGCAGGAGCTGCAGGTCGGCGGCTCAAACGTTGGTTTTGATTGATGTGGTAATTCTGGTTCTGAGAGGTCCGCCTCCGGGATGAAAACTGGGAAAAGATGGAGGCAAGCGGGAGATGAAAGCAAAAATGATGCAGCAGGTAGTTTAGTTTTTCTTTTATTGGCACTTTATTTGTTTAAAAATGCTTTAAATGAAAAAACCAGCACATCCTCTTAGAGAAAAGGTATTCAGGTAGATGAATCACTCTGGAGAAAATCCAACCTCAAGAGGAGGGAAACAAAATCTGGTCGGACACCAGATGTAAAGGAAGGTTCCAGCCAACTGGGTTTGAACGCAGCTCGTATTTGCATGAGATTTGTATCTGTTTGTTGATGTCGGGCGTCGCTTTCAAATGGGATTTATTAAACCATTAACCCCTTCCATCCCAGACACAGAGAGGGAGACAAAGCCACACTGGCAACAAAGTCAAAGTTTTCCCAGCCTGCGGTTAGTTTAGAAGTCTTTTCCTTCCTCGATCCAGGAAAGAGAGGACGGAGTGAAGGATCAGAGTGGAAAGAGAGGAAGAGGACGAGGCAGCAGGAGGAGGGGGAGGAGGAGGAGTGTGGTGTAGGCAGAGCCGTTTCTGGCTGCCATGTTGCTGGCAGGAGAAACACTTCAGCCTCGCTGCAGAAAAATTCACTTTTCCTTCTGGTCTGAAGCTTGTTGCTCAGAAACGAGCGCAGACCTCAGAGAGGCAAATCATAAAAAGGATGTTTAGTTTGACTTCTTCCGTGATTTTACTCTTTAGACGTGTATTTCATGTCAGATATTCATCCAGACTGCTTCTTAACATGGTTCATTTTGTTTCTTTTACTGCATCTGGTGCAAAACCTGGATGTTTTCCCCTCGTCTTGCCTGATCTAAATCATATTATCCCGATACATTCAAACAAATCTTTGGTAGCAGTCCATCTTGCAACACGTGAGGCGGCCTCTGACTGAAGACTGTTGCTTTTGAAGTCTTATGACCAGAATGACATGCTAACAGCTAAACTTTGAAGTAGCAAAGACGATATTCCACAGCAACTCGTCCTGGATGAAACCATCAGTTGTTAGCTAGCACTGCTAATCCTCCTCATTTGCTTTTGCCGCTTCTCTTTAAATCTGCCTGGCCAAATGATTAAACAGCTGAGCAGCGAGCCGTTGAAGTAGGAGATAAGATGCTTATAACACTCTGGTTGGCTCCTTTTTTGGGCTTGATGCCCGTTATGATAGATGAAAGCGATGGTTTGAACTTCCTCCTCCTCCTCTCTCTTTTCACCTCCTCTGGGATTTGGGGTCGTAGTTCAGGTTTTATTTGAGCCTTTGAGATGCTAATCAGCTGCTCCCAGATCTAAAAACATCAAATCCAAAGTGAAATGTAAATGGAAGAGTTGATAGATAAAATCGTTTTCATGCTTCTGCACAACAATGAATCTGAAAACGTCAGAAAATATGTATTTATTTAACACATTAATTCTCTACTCTGGGTTTAAAATACTGAGATTTGATATGTGGAGTGTTGAAAAGCTTTTAAATCAGCTTGTTGTCGTAGCATCAGCTGCATATTTTTATTTTTTTTAGCTCGTAAACAGATGCAAAAACATCTGGTCTGATGACCAATCATGGCCTCCACTGCTGCAGTAACCTGATAACTCGGATGCATGGCGATTATTTAAAAATGTTAAGGATTTTCAGTGTGATCACTTTCACACAGTAAACCTGATTAGTGCTTTCATGCTGTGGATCTAGAAAGTGTTCACACCCCCTGTCAGAATAAGGTTTTTGTGATTTTAAGGGGAAATATGAAACGTAAAAAAGGTGGGCTGGGCTGAAATAAACCACGTTTGGAGCCTCTTTACTATCCGTTTCAGCATTTTGGCCTCTTTAGTGGGAATCCATCTGTCTGAGACGACATCTCTGCCACTTCCTGGCTCATAATTTCACACATCTTGAAATTATAAAAGTAATTTTGCTGAATGGAAACTCAGCAATTTCAAAAAGTCTCCAGTCCAGGATGAGGCGGTTTTTCAACTGTACTGGAATTTGTATATTTCGGAAAACTCCAATGGAAACACTTGGAAATGCAGCTACTAATACCTTTGTGCAGTTGCCCAGGGCGGCATTAGAAAGGGGCGGGAGGCCGAAGAACTATAAATTACATCTTATCTATCTGAACAACTTTGGTACTACTTAGTGAGAGATGGTCAATAAAGGTTTAGGGTGTGCGAATTTATGCACCAGGATTATTGCAGGGTTTTTTTTTGTGTTTATCCTTAAAGATTTTATTCATGAAATCATACAGGATTTCACATAAAAAGGGAAAATAATTTTATAATTGAGGAGTTTTTGTTGTTCGACTGCAAGGATGTTTCATATCTCGTTTTGTCCACAGGTTCAGGCATGAATCAGAAATAATTTTAAAAAGGCATCTAGACTGTAAAAAAATGAGAAAAAAAAAAAAGGTTGCACCTGTTTGGCAAACAGGAGACGCTCCACCAGCTGGTCTCTCTGTCAGTTTTACTGGTTTTTAGCCTCATTTCAGAACTGGAAATGGTGCTGGCTTGCGGTCCAGAAACTGGTTGAGTCAAAGAGGAGTGGAGAGGGAAGAAAATGAAGGGATGGCCGGATGGAGAAAGGAAGTGGAAAAAGGTGGAGCGATGAGTAACGAAGTGAGGAAGAGGATGACGGTGAAGTGAGCTCAGCTCGGAGCTGCGTGGTTTCTGCTGGCAGAGGTGGGAAGAATGACAAGTATGTGGGACTTTTTCCAGAGCTGTGGTTTATTCAAACACTCCGAAGTGGCGGCGCAGAGAAAAACCAGAGCAAGAGTTTAAAAAAATAAAACGCCGTTTCTATACATCCTCGTATGTCGATGACATGCAGGAGGGCTTGATTTATTTTCCCTCTGCGTTGCGCCGTATCTTAGACACACACATGTCAGGAGAGGGCGGAGGGGTCACGGCTGCAGCCATTGTTGTTCTGGCCGACAGACTTCCTGTTGCAGGCAGCTGTGACGCCCAACGCCACCATCCAGGGACAAAAACACACAAAAGCTGCTCATTCACGCTCCGTCCTGCACACATTCGTACCTGTGGAGCTTTTTACCCCCAAACCTGGCATGAAGGCTGCAGCTGTGTTTTATTTAAGCCAGATGAGCCGAGGTGTGAACTGATTATGACCCTCTGTGGGGAATCAGGAACACTCAACAACTTCCAGAGCGTCTGCACAGGGCCGGCCCAAGGCATAATGCGAGTTAAGTGGCTGCTTAGGGCCCCCACACCACCAGGGGGCCCCCAAGAGCACCAAGCTAGCATGATTAAAATGTATTAAAATATGTTTAAAATATTAAATAGCTAAATGGAAAAGCAATTAGTTGATTTTATGGATGTTGCACAAATAATATTGTCCTGTTTTCTGCTTCACCTCAGCAAAAACACAAAATCTTATTTGATCTTGTGCAAATATCTTAGCACACTTGAAATAAGACAAAACTAACTCACAAGTAACTTTTCATCAAATATAGGGGCTTATTTTAAGTCAATACTTCCTTAGTATTGATGAAAAAGTTCTATATCTTTTGATTGTTTTCCATCATTGAATCCACGTTTTCAGAATCTGTAAAAACACCCAGATTACACTTAATCATGATTTCCAAAACGTCATCGCTTCATTAGGATGAACAGAGAAAATAAGTGGGTTAAGAGACTAATATTTCCACCTATTTCATGTCTGAGTGTTTGTTAAATGAGCGAAGATCCTGAAAAAGTTGGAGAAACAGTTTTAATGCAAAAAGAGAGCTGATGATTCTGATGCTGCCAAGTATTTCCTTTTGAATATTTTAGACTTCCTTTATGGAAAAATCTGCAATTTGGTGGATTTTGGAGTCGCATTCCTCAGAAGAATGAGCGAATAATGAACTAGTCGGGGACCCGGCGTATTATTTATGAGTTCATCTGGTTCAGATTTGATTATAGTATAAGTCTAGACAATAAAATGGAATTAAAAAACACTAAAGCTAATTGTGGTCGGCTGCAAAGCCTGCACATCAACACCAGACTAGTTGGAGCCAAACCTACATCTAAACGTTTCACTTTCACTGGGGAAAGTAAAAGGACCTAAATGTCCTAAAGCGTCTTAAAAACGCCAGCGGTGGTTCCGTCTTTTCGTCTCCGTGTCTTGCTGGGTGTCGTCTCTTCAGCTGCTTCACCGCTTCGGCTTCAGAAAACATCTGAGAAACGCTCATAACCGCCTCCTGTCAGAGTGAAGAGGAGGGTTTTTCTGCCACGTCTGTTTTAAAACGACCAAGACCTGCTGGTTTTTCTTCTCATAAGATCGACTTTTTGCATTTTTCTTTTCTTTTTCCCAGCGAGATATTTATGATTTGAAAACATGGAAAATGATCCGAAACAATCTTTAGTTTTTTATCCATATATCCATCATGTTGTGATGACTTCCTGAAGGCAGAGTTTTTAAAGAGACGGGCGTTACTTTACAAAGTCACATTTCTTTGTCGTATTTGATATTACAGCATTTTTATAACAACTCATAGTTACTTGATTGAGCTTTAAAATGGCTCCATGTGGCTGAAAAATACGCAATACTTTCTCCTTAATTACATAGTAAATAAGAAAAGCACAAAGTCTTTATTACCAGAAATTAATCCAAACCATAATGAAGTAAAAATCAGTTTTCTGACTGGACGTCTCCTCTGTGTCGTTCAGATATTTTTCTGCTGCATCACGTGAGGCTGTCTGGGGTTTGGCTGCTGCAGCGCCGCATATCGCCACCATGTCTGTGGGTTTGCTTTAAATGTCAGGATTCCAGCAGCGTTCGGACCCCCCAGTCCGTCCCATCACCGCCGCTGGTCCCAGATCCAGCCAGACTGGTGATGCGGCGTTCCAGCTGTTTGACACAACAGGGTGAAGTTATGGATTTAGCGAATTATTGAGAATGAAAAGGATGGAAGGAATCCAGCAGAACAAGTTTTACATCAAACACTTAATATTAATAATCGGAGCTGAAACAATCAATATTTGAAATAATTGTCGGCTAATTTATTAACTAATTGTTCACTTAAAGTTTAGACTCTTAAATAATGAAGCCAAAACCGTGCAGCATATATATATAAATGTAGCTTTTAATATGAAAACAAAACTTTCTGTTTTAGACTTTAAAATGTTAAGTCATGAAGTTATTTATATTATTTGTTTCTTTGCATCTTTTAATGTATTTCTAATATTGCATAAAACAGCTGAAGTGGTTAAAAGAAAAATCTTGGAACGTGCTAAATGTTTTCATCTGATTAATGTTCAGAATAATCAGTTGTTGATCGTTAGTTGCAGCCCTGTTATTGATAATAAAATCTAGACACAAACCAATTAAAGACATTATTTCCCAAAGCAAGTTTTTGCCAGGTTGAGTTTTACATTTTTTGAGAAACGAAAATGATCATATTTTAACTCCAGCCTGGATTTAGAATATTAATTTTTCTCTTTTTGTCTAAAAAAATATCTTTGATAATGTTTGTTTTGCTGCAGTTAACAGAGAATTCAGGATGTTTATTTTGACCCGGTTTTATTCTAACGGGCACTTTTCCAATTTAAAGTTGGAAAAGTGGCGTCTCGCATGGTTCTCTGGTCTGTTTTGAGCTAACTGGTGTTTATTTCTGGACAAAACGTTCAGATTGGTGGAAAACGCTGCAACCAAGTCAGAAATGACTTTTCTTTCTAAAATATTCTGGTATTCTGGAAATGATGCAACATTTAACCATTAAAATCCAAGAAAATGATGAAACATTTTACAGCATTGCACCATTTTCTTGCTTGTTTTACCTTAAGCAAGGCGCGTGAGGTGCAGATTTGCTCGTAGGTGGAGTGTTTGTGTCGGTGAGACGAGCCTTTGTCTGGTCGTGTTTGGTTTCAGTTTTACTACAGCAGAGGAGACGGGTTGGCTGCTGCTGGGTGTTTCCCAGCCAGCCCAGTGAAGTCTGGTTGTCTTTAGTGTCTGTCGGCTGCTCCCATTGTCATCCCAACATGGCTTCGAGACTTATCTGTATGTGTGTGTGAGTAATGTGACCAGACAGGCGACTTTGTGTGTGTGTGTGTGTGTGTGTGTGTGTGTGTGTGCCGAGTCAGCCTTTTCCAGCCAGCTACTCACTCATCCTGAAGTCTAATCCCCCTAATCCACCTCCCATCCCGTTTTTTTAAAAATTCCTCCTCCCTCGTTGTCCCAGTTCCCTTCCTGTGTCTCCCAGTATTCACACTTCCTCAGATCCAGTTGCTTCTAAATGTGGCTACATATTGTTGTCATGCAGACTAAGCTTCATTACTGAACCTTGTTTATTAAGTTGTCAAATATTGGCTCAGTTAACGTTTTGAGATTCGTTGACCTAAAGCAACAAAAGATTTTTTTGTATTATAATCTAATCTACTACAAAATAAAAGCATGCATCAGTTTTCCAGGTCTTATTTTTGACAGGAATCCTGAAATTATCTCAATATTTAAAATGGTTCTCGTCTGATTTATTACTGAACTTTCTCTGGTTGATAAATCACCTGAACCTGACTGCAGCTCCTTGTAATCAGAATCAAACAGGAAATTGACATTAAGCCTGTGTGGAATTGGACTGAATCGACCCAAACTGGATCAGTTTCCAGACTGGATCAGTTTCCAGACTGGATCAGTTTCCAGACTGGATCAGTTTCCAAACTGGATCAGTTTCCAGACTGGATCAGTTTCCAGACTGGATCAGTTTCCAGACTGGATCAGTTTCCAAACTGGATCAGTTTCCAGACTGGATCAGTTTCCAGACTGGATCAGTTTCCAGACTGGATCAGTTTCCAGACTGGATCAGTTTCCAGACTGGATCAGTTTCCAGACTGGATCAGTTTCCAGACTGGATCAGTTTCCAAACTGGATCAGTTTCTTTTGCGATCATGTTTGCTGTAAATGCGATACTGTTATTTATTTATTTATTTTGCATTAAACTGGAGACCATTTCAATCCACTTCCTATAATTTTGCAACACTGAGTCTCTGTGAAGGACTGTGATAATGTTTTGTGTCGGGCTGGATCATCATCTGCGTCAGTTTATCAATAATTTTATTGATTAGTTTCTCTGTTTTAAGTACCTGACATACTGCCAGGCTGGTGTCGCGTCTTTCCTGTTTTATTCTCTCCACTCTGTTGTTTTTCATTTTTACGGAATTGGCGAAACCTGAAACTGCTGCTGCGCAAGTTACTCAGCAAGTTGTTGCTAGGCAACCACAGTCTGGGGAAAACTTGAAGGTTGTTGCTAGGCAACCAAAGAGTGAGTGACTCATTCCACTAACCTAGCTTAGCGGCTAACGTCTTTCCTCTGCCTAAATCTCTGAGAATGCCGGGAATATCCAGTGGATATTCTATATATGGAACGTTGAATATTCTGTCAGATGTATTATTCATTGATATTGATCTATAATATCTATTACGATATTTAACTTATTGTTAATTTATTGTCCAGCTGTGGTCGTCTGGACATGGTTTAATTGGAGCTAAAGGAAGCATGTCGACTTTAAATTAAAGGAACCTTGAGGAACTTAATCTGTCGTCTTTGTTCTCTTAGATTTATAGTTGAGAAAATCTGAGCTATTTGGAAAAAACTTTGGTTTAGAAGAAAAAAAGAAAAGTGAAGGTATATTTTTGGAGTTGCTTCCTGTCAGTTGATGTTTTCCCCACTTTCCTGTCAGGCTGTGGAGCGTGAGCAGGTGGACGGCATCCAGCCGAAGCTGCAGCACGTCAACGCCGTTGGCCAAGGCCTGATCCAGAGCGCCGCCAAGCACACCGACACGCAGGCGCTGGAGCACGACCTGGAGACCACCAACCTGCGCTGGAACTCGCTCAACAAGCGGGTACGGCTCCGAAAAACCAAAAATAACAGAGTCAAACCCCTCAGCTTAACAAAAACAGGCTGGTGTGTTCAACTGCGACATGAGATTCCTGAGTTTTTAATCTAATATATTAAATACTATGGTGCACCGATGCACCTTCATATTTAAGCTTCTGTATATTTTTCACATTTGCACAAAAAGTTTATTTGCAAATTTCTTTTTTTTTTTTTTCATCGTTGATTGAGTTCATGGTATTAAAAATAAATCCTGTTTATATCTGTTTGAATAATAATACTTTTTTTTTTGGCCTCAGGTTGCAGAACGTATCGCCCAGCTGCAAGAGGCCCTGTTGCATTGTGGGAAGTTTCAGGATGCGCTGGAGCCTCTGCTCAGCTGGCTGAGCGACACAGAGGAGCTGGTAGCCAATCAGAGGCCTCCGTCTGCCGAATACCGCGTCGTGAAGGCTCAGATCCAGGAGCAAAAGGTAAAATAAGTCAATAAACTTACAAAAAAATCTGTTTTTATTACGTTATATCCATTTTTCTGTGTAGATTATTATAAAAACGTCTGCCAGTCCAGAGACGCACTTTTCCTTGTTTAGCCTCACATATTTCCTGTGTTTGTGCTCATGTGAGCCAGTTAGAGATCAATCACGTCTGTTTACCTCTGTGACGTAAAGAGTTTCGCCGCTCAGATGCGAGAGAGAGAAAACAGAGAGCAGCTGCTGGAGGGAAACGACAGTCATGCTGTTTAAACACGGCAACGCTGCCGATTTGAAGAGAATCTGTAGGAAATCTGTGGTAGAAGATATGAGCTGCTTTCAGGCTGCGCTACAAAAAATGTTTAGTTTAATGAGACAAAGGAAGATATTCACATCCATCCATCCATTTTCTTGACACCTTGTCCCTCAGTGGGGTCAGGAGGTGCCTCTCAAGCTAAGGTTCTGGGCGAGAGGCGGGGTCACCTGGACAGGTCGCCAGTCTGTCGCAGGGCAACACAGGACACACACACACACACACACACACACACACGCACACACCTAGGGACAATTTAGAGAGGCCAATTAACCCAACAGTTATGTTTTTGTGGGAGGAAACCGGAGTACCCGGAGAAAACCCACCATGCACAGGGAGAACATGGAGACTCCATGCAGAAAGACCCCAGGCTGGGAATCGAACCCAGAACCTTCTTCCTGCAAGGCAACAGCTCTACCAACTGCGCCACTGTGCAGCCCAAGATATTCACAGTACATTTGAAATAAGACAAACTTAGAAGTAACTTTTCAGGAGATGTACGAGCTTATTTTAAGTCAATAATTGTTTAATATTGATTAAAAATATATAATTTCACTGATGAGACATTTTTTCCATGTTATAACTGAAATACAGTTTTGTGTTTTTGCAGTGTAAAACAGAAGTTTTAGTTTTTAGGTTTGGTTTATTATTGGAAAAGAAACATTGATCCAGACATATTTAAACCAAATCAACAGCAAATATGTCTCATTGCTGCCAAGTTTTATAGTTTTGGCTCAAAGTTTAAGGAGCAGCTGACGGTTCGGAGAGATCTGGGCAAAGTTGGGAACCTTCAGGTGAGTTTCACCTTCTCAAAACGGATTTCAGGTTTAAAACGTTTCCACTTCCTGTACCGCAGCTGCTGCAGAGATTGTTAGACGACCGCAGGCCGACGGTGGAGATGATCCGCGCGGAAGGAGCCAGGATCGCAGCCACGGCGGATTCCCAGGACCGGGAGAAGATCCAGGTCCAGCTGCAGCATCTGTCGGAGCGATGGTCCGACTTGCTGGACAAGGCCGGCGGCAGGTAAAAACCCCCCACCGCGCCGAGCAGATCCGGTTCCACCAGAACATTTGATCCGGTCGGTTTCAGTCACTCATCGCTAAGGAATCTTATTTAGTCCTGGGAAAGAGACATCGGATATTTTCACAGCAGTTTAAAGGATTGGTTATAATCAGGCTGGAATGATTAATCGGATTAATTGTAATTAATCAAGAAAATGGTCAACTAATTTAGTAATTGATTAATTAGCTGGAGTATGAAGACTCGATAAAGGCCAATTACTGAAAGGACAGTAATTAAGCCAAAACTGTGCATTTTGAATTTATGATTTTAAAAAAACAGCATTTGTTTAAATATTTTATGCCCAAAACTCCTCGAGTTTTAGCTTCACCTGGTTCAAATTTATGAAAGGAATGACATTTTACCGCTTTTTCAGCTGTGCAGTTTGTTTATCTGCATCTTTTAACGTGTTTCCCATAAAGTATTTAAAAAGTCTTGAGTGGTTTTTCTGTAAATATGTTCAACCCAGATCTACTCAAGTGAGTTTAAGCCTCACTTCGTTCAAATTCTGACAAAAAAAGAGTCTATTTGGCACCAGAAATTAATAAATTAATCTAGAACTGATCGAGCATTATGCTGCTGCATTTTAGGCAATAAAATGTCCAACCTCCTATTTATAAATGAGAGTGAATTATTTATATGCATCTTTTGGTGCGTTTCTAAAATTGCATGAAAAAAACTTAAGTAGTTAAACTAAATATCGGCTGAATATGATAATTTTTTATTGGATTAATCGATTAATCATACAAATAATTGATAATAACAGCCCTGGATGCTCATGTTCCGTTTTTATGGAAAAATGTTTGGTCCCGGCTGGTTCCTGTGGTGCAAATGTAATTTATTTCTGATGCAACACTGAAACCACAATAAAGAGAGTCATCAGAAATCTCAATCTCATTTCACAATGATGCTTTGCACCATGTTGGAGAGCATGAAACATGATTAAACCGTCTGCTGCGAGCTTTTCTTCGCGCTCACAGACTCGTACACACGAGATAATATTTCAGCCGTTAGTAAAACTGATTTGTGTCTGACAAATCCGTTTAGAAGAAGCTTTAGGTGGACTTGTATCTAATAAAAACTTCATGAATATTTAATAAAATGGGTTTACATGACAAGAAAATAAGCCTACGAAAGCAATAAAATACGAATAAAACTCCCAATTTTCTGTCCGATCTCAGGCAGCGGCAGCTGGAGGAGCTGCAGGTTCTGGCTCTGCAGTTCCACGAAGCGCTGGAGCCGCTGGGGGAGTGGCTGAGCGCCACCGAGAGACGCCTGAGCTCCGCTGAGCCCATGGGAACCCAAACGGCCAAGATCAGCCAGCAGATCGTCAAGCACAAGGTACCGTCTGCCGACGGAACCGGCGCCGGGTCAGAAGCCTGGAGACGAGACACTCGGTAGATCAGGGAGAAGAACCAACAAACCGATTAAATGATTAATTGTGATTGATCAGAAATCAAAACTGTCAACTAATTTAGTAATCAGTCGTTGCCTGAAGTATACAGACTCAAAAAAAGGCCATTTGCTGAACAAAACGCCATATTCAGAGCAGTAGTTGAGACAAAACAGTACAAGAAATAAACACGTTTTCCACTCAAGTCTGTAAATTGGTTTTAGTCAAAACTCCTGAAGTGGGAATGTGATTCACCCAGTTCAGTAAATTAATGCTACAGTACTGCATTTTCCTAAAAACACGATACTTTTGTGCAAAAATAACTTGAAAAGGGTAAAAAACACACACACACACACACACATCCAACATCCATGTTATTTCAGTTTATCATCGTTTAATTTTTGTGTTGTTCTTATTTATAATTTCTCATCTCCATGCTCTTATTTTGTGTTTTCATCTGTTTTCTGTTGTTTTTATTTTCCTTTCTCATTTCTCCTCATATAAAACACACACACACACACACACACACACACACACTTCCCAGGCGCTCCAGGAGGACGTTTCCTCCAGAGAGGCTGAGGTTGACCACCTCGAGTCCCTCAGCCAGTCTCTGTCCCCGCTCAGCTGCGCGGCCGACCGTGATTGGCTGCGTGAGCGCGTGGGGGCGGTGCGGTCGGGTCACTCGGAGCTCTCCGATTGGTGCGCTGGGCGGGCGGCGCTGCTGGATCAGGCGCTGGCCAACGCGCGGCTGTTTGGTGAGGAGGAGGTGGAGGTGCTGAACTGGCTGGCGGAGGTGGCTCAGAGACTGGGTCAGGTCTCGGTGCAGAGCTACCAGCCCCAGCTGCTGGCCGAGCAGCACAAACACACACTGGTACGACCTCAACACTGAAAAAACTAAATCTCACCAAGTGTTTTTGGTCATGTTGTTGGTACAAATACCCCAGTGCCCTTGAAATACTACAAAACTAACCTACTAATTTATGAAAAAGTAAATAAAGTGAGATAATTTGCCTTTGAAACAAGACATTCTAAGCTGAAGTTTATTTACAGAATGAATTAGGTTAAAATTACTGAGGATGTTAGCGGAATACAACATAATGATAGCATTTAAGCTAATGTTAGCTTGTTAGTCAAAAGCTAGATTTGACTTGCTTGTTACTGCCTTACATTTTGGTGTAAAGCAACATAATAGCATTTAAGCTAGCATTAGGTTTGACTTGAAAACCAAAATTAGGTTTAGATGTAGTGTTAACCATCATGGTAGTGTATAGCTAACATAATAAAGATAGCATTTAAGCTAACTTTAATTTGTTACATTTTATTTTTCACTCACTAAAGTTTATTTACTGACTGGATTAGGTTAATGTTACTCACTCAGCATGTTAGTGTGAGCCAACGTAATGATTGCATTTAAGCTAACGTGAGCTTTTTAGCTAATTTTGACCTAAAAACTAAAGAAATATCTCGTTAAACTGTCAGATTATTTCACCTATAATTAATACTTTTTCATCAATATTAAGGAATTATTGACTTTTAAAAAAAAAGCTCTTATATCGTGCTAAAAAGTTAATCTCAGGTTAATTTGGTCTTATTGCCAATGTACTGATATTTTTTAACTAGAAGCTAACCAAAATGACTTTAAGATTTTATGTTTTTGAAGTGAAGGAAATAAAAATCAGCTCTCGTCGTTTTTTCTTTTAGAGAAACAGCAGAAATAAAAAGCATAAATGAAGCCGTTTTCTGTTGTTTTTCTCCGTCTTCAGGCTCTTAATGAGGAAATCCTGAGCAGGAAGAAAACTGTGGATCAGGCCATCAAAAACGGACAAGCTTTACTCAAGCAGACCACAGGTGAGCTGCTTTTCAGTGTCCTGATTTTAATTTAGCATTTTCAGGGTTTGGAAAGTGCTTGATTTCTGTATGACATCCTTGAAAATTAATATTTTAGTTTAACTTGTCCCTGTAAAATAGAAGTAGAATGTAAAATACCATCATAAGACATTAGCAACAATAATAAATATCATGAATAGTGAATTGAAACTGACTTTTAGTTCATTTATATTGTTTTATGTAATAGTGGAAAACTTGCCTTGAAAACTTGCCTTGAAAAGTGCTTGAATTTCACTGGTTCCTTGACGGGACGCTCTGCGTTTCCCTCCCAGGTGAGGAAGTGCTGCTGATCCAGGAGAAGCTGGACGGGATCAAGTCCCGTTACGCCGAGATGACGGCCGGCAGCAGCAAGGCGCTCCGCACGCTGGAGCAGGCCCTGCAGCTGTCCACGCGCTTCGCCGCGGCCCACGACGACCTCAACCAATGGCTGGACGGCGTGGAGGCGGAGCTTAGCAACGTGGAGCCGGACGCCTCACCTGCCTACCAGGAGAGACAGAAGGTGGGGGAGTTGTGTCATTTGTTTTTATTAAAACACAAACAATCCTCTTCATGAGACTTTATTAGGAAAACTGTGTCTTCAGTCAGAGGCTTCTTCAAATTCACTGAGGTACACACTGCTACAGGAGGTCTTTCCTGCCATCACCATCTACAATAACTCTGATTAATTTGAATTAATTTTCCTTTGGGATTAGTAAAGTATTTTTTAATAAGAAAGTTTGTCTTCAGCTGTAAACGTTTATTTTTAAATCCGGTTTCAGACTTTATTTAGAGGCTTAAAGGTCGGTTTAAACACGTTTAATCGCAGTTTTGAAAGTCATTCATATTTGCTGTAATGAGTCGTTGCTTTCTGTCTGTAACGGCTCCAGCGTCAGCCCACCCACAGCCGAGTTTCCATAGAAATGCTCTTTATTCTTGGACCTCAGCAGCATTTTTTGAAAGGATTTCTGTTTATGTAATTTGTTTCCTGTCTCCAGGTTTTGCCAGTTTGAGACGATATTTTCATGATGTGACATTTAAAGTGTTTTTAAAAAGATAAACGAGAGCAGCTGGATGTCTGACGCCTTCAGACGCATTCAGCTTCATGTTGCTGGGTTTTTATTTTTGGGGTTTCTTTTTGCTGCAGGAGCTGAAGAAAGTGTCGGCCGAGAAGCGCCTGGTTCTGGACACGGTGAACGAGGTGGGCAACGCCCTGCTGGATCTGGTGCCGTGGCGCGCCCGCGAAGGCCTGGACCGGCTCGTCGCCGACGCCAACCAGCGGTACCGACACGCCGATGAAACCATCACTCAGCGCGTGCAGCTGGTGCAAGCTGCCATCCAGAGGTCGCAGCAGGTACTGCAGGAAGCATCCAGTTACTGAGAGCTGTGTGTTTTTAAATCACTGTGAATTATGGATGCAATTAAACTTAGTTCCAACCAGAGGAGGCGAGACTGTTGAAGTAGTGATGCTCTAACTTGAGTGCAACTTTTTGACTTCATTCGTCGATAACTGAACTCTTGGCTCAGTATGAGGAGGCGGTGGACGCGGAGCTGGCCTGGGTCGGGGAGACGGAGCGGAAGTTGGCGTCTCTGGGCCCGCTGAGTCTGGAGCCGGACGTGACGGTGGCTCAGCTGCAGGTGCAGAGGGCCTTCAACATCGACATCATCCGACACAAAGACACCGTCGACCAACTGATCGGCGTCCGAGACGAAGTGCTGGAAGCCTGCAGCGCCGCGCAGAAGGACGCTCTGATGGTACGTCGCCAGCCTCTCGTATCAGAGACGAGCATTAATCAGCTAATCACACCAGTTATTAACTCCATAACTTCCACTGTGATCATTGATGTATTTTAAAGGGTAACTTTGTTTACAGAAACTTCAATAATCTACTTATTTATGGTTTTGATTGTGTGGTTTTTATTTTGTTTTTATTAGTTTTTTGTTCCGTTTTATTTTGGATATTTAAGTCTGTTCTGTAAAAACTTCAAGTTTTAGTCATTAACAGGCCGAACTTTCATTTAGAGCTGAAGCGATTAATCATATTAATGATGATTAGTTTAGGGGCTGCACAGTGGCGCAGTTGGTAGAGCTGTTGCCTTGCAGCAAGAAGGTTCTGGGTTCGATTCCCGGCCCCGGTCTTTCTGCGTGGAGTTTGCATGTTCTCCCTGTGCATGGTGGGCTTTCTCCTGGTACTCCGGTTTCCTCCCACAGTCCAAAAACATGACTGTCAGGTTAATTGGCCTCTCCAAATTGCCCCTAGGTGTGAGTGTGTGTGTGCATGGTTGTGTGTCTCTGTGTTGCCCTGTGACAGACTGGCGACCTGTCCAGGGTGACCCCGCCTCTCGCCCGGAACGTTAGCTGGAGATCGGCACCAGCAACCCTCCCGACCCCACTGAGGGACAAGGGTGAAAGAAGATGGATGGATGGATGGATGGATGGATTAGTCTGTTAGTGATTTAATCAGTTAATCAATTACTAAATTAGTTGTTAACTGGACTTAAAAAAGGCCACTTGCTGAAAATACCCAACATATTCAGAGCCGTAATTAAGCAAAAACTCTACAAAACATAAACATTTTGCAATTAAGATAAAACACTTTTGTCTGTAAATATATTTGAAGATATTCTGTAATAAATGAGGCAGAGTGTGTGACGTAACGCGTTGACTCCTGCCGCAGGTGAAGACGGATTCTCTGAGCTCGCGCTACGACACGGTGAGCCAGAGCCACAGCGAGCGGTTCTCGGCTCTGGAGCAGGCTCAGGTTCTGGTGGCTCGGTTCTGGGAGACCTACGAGGAGCTGGAGCCGTGGCTGGGCGAGACCGAAGCCCTCATCACTCAGCTTCCGCCTCCGGCGATCGACACAGACGCTCTGCGGCTGCAGCAGGACCAGATGAGGGTAGGACATGTTGGACAGTCTCATCTTGTTTTATTTAGAAAAAAACACAATGAAAAAACGTGTAATTTATTTTTCCAGTTATTGAAAAACAGATTTGAATTAAATGGTCGTGTGGAAATTAGATGGCAGGGAGTTGAGAAAAGACGGGACAAAGATGAACAATCTTCATCACAGATGAAATCATATAAAGTATATAAAGTATATTTTTGTTTCTCAAAGCTCTTTAC